>NC_092053.1:24378622-24978622 GCF_003086295.3 Arachis hypogaea | reverse complement strand
GATAAAAAATATGCTTTATCCTTAATTTTATCATCCATTATATTACTTTAAAGGGTTTATCTAAAAAAAATTACCTGCATATTAAAAATTTATAATCATATATTTATATATAAATAATTAATGTAATAATTAATTTTTATTGTAAATATAGTACGGTTAGTTTAACTAATATATATCTTAAAAATATATACTAAATTTATTAATAAAAAATATAAAAATTTAAATATTTAATATTTTATTTTATATTTATTAAAATAAAAATTTAAAATTTTATATTCTAAGATATTACATGAAACTAAATTAAATTTGAGTCTAAACATAAAATTTAAATATTTAGGATAAGGGTTTCAATTTGTTCAGCGAAATAGTAGTTTATCAACGGTTTTGTCTAGACAATAATAAAAGATATATCTACAAAGAATTTTAATGTCTAAATCAACAAGAGTTTAAGTAATTTTTAAATGAGATTTGATTAAAAAAAAAATACTTGAGTGTTAGAATATTTATAGAGATATAAATGTAATCTAGTCATTATTTGAGGATGACTTTAAATGATAATGAGTAATTATTATCTATTCCATATTTAAGTTAGTTATCATCTAAATAGTGATAATTGAAGTAGTTAGAGAGTATTTACCTTACTCTCTGAATCGAGCTAGATATAAATTATAAAGATCTGTATTTAAGTCTGTCTAACCCATATAAAAAGAAGACACATATACTTAATTTGTTACTATTAGATCGGCTGTGTACCGTCTTATTTCAAATATAATTTGTCCACTAATAAAAACATAAATTAGACATATTTTGTAAGCTCAAATATAAACATTTTTTCATTTACAATAATCTTAATATGCTTTTAGGATACACATTACTTACATTCTTATTAAATTGACGCAAAGAAATATAAGTGCATACTTGGATATTAAACATAAATAAAATAATAATAAATTAATTTTTTTTCAAAAAAAAAACACCAATTTGGCTGACACGTTCAATGAAACACTGAGAAGCAAAGTTACAAGATTACATTACACCAACAGAATAAGAAACTGGTTTCTCATCGGTTTCTGTTTTCCTTTTTAACAAAAAATAAATCTGAAATCATCACTCATAATCTTTATTCTCTTCCTAGACGTGGATGCTTCTTAACATCTCCATCTCCATCACAATCACAACACAACGCAGGTTCACCCTCTTCCTCCACTCACGTTGATCTGTTTCTCGTTAAAACTTATAACCACTTTATATTATTATTAATTGATGTTATTTTCCAGCTGCATGTATTCTTTATATAATAATGACCATGATCATCATTATGAGCTAAACCTTCAGCTCTTGTTCCTTTCCTCGTGTTCTTTTCTACTCTCTCAATGTTAATGCTCGTCAAAATTTGAACTTTTGATCCGGGTTTTTCTCCATTTCAGTTTTTCTTTTCCCTCTTTCTTTCGAGATGAATTTATCATCAGTTTATCAAAGAAACGTTTTTGGATCCTTGTGTTCTTCTAGATATGATGTTTTCATTTCAATAACAGATTTAGAAAAATCTTCTTTTTCTTTTTAGCTGGTTTGATAAGAACAATTACTTTAGTTGTTCATTTCTGTAATATATTTTAATGATTCGGTTCCCTTACTGGATGATCAAAGAGTAGGTATAGATTGAATTTCTTTAGTTCATGTTTGTTACTTTGCTATTGATCGATTCATTCATTCATTGAACAGACACTATTCAAAGGAAGAGAGTATTGAGGAGCCTTAAGAGGATTTCAACTATGTATGTTCTAGTGGCTGATGATGATGGATGGTGAATTGGAAAAACATTATATGTTTCAGTGATTCATGAAAATTGTTTAAGAATCCCTGAAGCTCTAATTAAAGAGATGATGGGGTCCTTGTACTTAGAGAAGAAGTGGTTGTTCCCTCTCCTAATAACTTCAGCTGTTTGCATATTGTTTCTTGTTGTGACCTCAAGCTTTGGTGTTGCATCTTCAATTCACTCCCTGAATTCACTCTTTTTCTTTCTCCCGTCTCATCAAGCAAACGAAACCACGGATGTCATGGAAAAAAAGGTTGCCCCTGCTCCAGCTCCATCTGGTCCTGTGATTCCCCGGTTTGCCTATTTGATTGCCGGCTCGAAAGGCGATTTGGAGAAGATTTGGAGGACTCTTCATGCTGTTTACCATCCGCTAAACCACTATGTTCTTCATTTGGACCTCGAGTCCCCGGTACAGGAAAGGAATGAGCTTACTTTGAGAGTTGAGAAGCAGCATATCTTCAATGAGAGGGGAAATGTTTTTGTGATTCAAAAGGCGAACATTATTACTTACACAGGACCAACCATGGTTGCTGCTACCCTTCATGCTTGTGCCATTCTTCTAAAGAGAAGCAAAGATTGGGACTGGTTTATTAATCTCAGTGCTTCAGATTACCCTCTTGTGACTCAAGATGGTTAGTTGTTTGGCTTATAGAAGAAATGTTTCTGTTGCCATTTTTAAGCTTCTTTTGCTCAATGATTATTAGACTAATATACAGGTGTATGATTCTGCAGATCTTCTATATACTTTCTTGGAGGTAGATAGAAATCTTAACTTCATTGAGCACACAAGTCGGTTACGATGGAAGGAGTAAGTTTTCCTTCTCCCTCCTTCCCCCTGACATAAACAACGTTACAATCCAAGGTTATTGAAGTCCCTACTTAATTGGGTCTCCTATCTAATTTATGGATTTACATGTATACTCCTATGAGTTCAAGCATTGAGTTTTACGATTCTAGTTTACCAGAGTTCCACTAGTTAGGTGAATTCTCAAGTTTGATTATCTTGATTGAACCTGCTTTTATACATGATCCCGAATTGGACCACATTGTGCAGGAAAAAACGAGCGATGCCTTTGATTGTTGATCCAGGGCTTTACCAGCCAAACAAATCTGAAGTATTTTGGGTCACTCCTAATAGAAATTTGCCAACATCATTTAGACTATTCACTGGTTAGTTTTCTTTTTTCATCTTGTGATGATTGAGTTTGATCACACTTTTCTAAAGGTTCATTTATGCTAATTTGGAGAAGAATAGTCAATTAAGAGAATGAAACCAGAAATAAATTGTGTAAACTTTTTATTTTTTGTTGATGAGATGTTGGTTGCTCTTGTACTTCAATAAGTTATCTATAAGAGATAGCTTCTTAAGGCACAATTACAATGTATGCATGATCAACTTCAAAAACTTGTTCTCTTATAGCTTGTATTCGGTAATGTTAACTATTTCAAGACAGAAAGAAAATACAAAGACATTGAGACAGAAACAAAACAAAAGAAATTGTGTCCCTATTCCTATCCTCGCTGTCCCAATTTTTGAGACGATAGAAAATCAGGCAAATTTTATCTCAAGAAAGAGATATGTTTCTCTTTCTCCAAACAACTTCTACCTTAGTGTACAAATATGGCATTATAGTTTCTTCTTTCGGTCCATGAGAAACTAATTTTCAAACACTTAACCAATGCACTATGTTTTTGACATTCTATTAGGCTTTACACGCACACATGCACACATGAATCAATATAATTTGCGCTCACATGACGCAGAATACATGCACACATGTTTGAGAAGTTCTATGAGTGTTAGCAACATGTTGGCCAAATAACTGTTGGTCACCTAGTAAGTAGGACTCTTTTTCTATTTCACTTTCCATTTTTTTTATGAATTATTGTTGCTACATTTTAGGTTCAGCATGGGTGATTTTATCGCGCGAATTTGTTGAATATGTTATCTGGGGATGGGATAATCTACCAAGGACCCTTCTCATGTACTACACTAATTACGTTTCTTCCCCGGAAGGCTATTTCCATACTGTTGCGTGCAACTCGCCGGAGATGGCTAAAACTGTTGTCAACAGTGACTTGCATTATATTTCTTGGGACATTCCTCCGAAGCAGCATCCCCACATCCTAACCATCAAGGACACAGACAAAATGATCGCTAGTGGCGCCGCCTTTGCAAGGAAATTCGTTAGAGATGATCCTGTTCTTGATTTGATAGACAACACATTACTACATAGGAGCCCTGGACTATTCACAATGGGAGGTTGGTGCTCAGGAAAACCAGAATGTACTGAGCTTGGGGACATATATAACCTCAAACCCGGTCCGGGAGCTGAAAGGCTTAATCGCCTTGTTTCGCAGGTGGTTTTGAATGCTAAATCCAGTAAGTTTCAGTGTATCTAGATCCTATTGGGAGCTTTCATATTGCTTGAGATGGAAGAACAGACAATGAAGGCGTTTTTTTTATATACAAATTACATATTCGTGAGTCATAATAGTCGATTTAATCTTTTTTTGACACGTTACATTAATTTATGAACGTATTAACAAAGGTTAAATCGACTATCAATATGGAATGGATAGAATGCCACCAAATTAGGGACATAACTCATGAGATTGGAGTTAAGGTGTACATTATTCATAAGATAGTTGGGAAACATTTCAATCCCACATTGTGAACATTTTATGCATAACAAAAAGATTGGCATCATGATATTGCCATCTTTCTTTTTGTAGGTCCTTATTATTGTTATAAAGGTTTCAAAATTCTTTTATAAGCATCATTATCATTGAAAGCAAATATTACCATTTATACCTATAAATATCTAGAATGTTGACAAAATTATTAATAAGAAAATAATTACTTTTATACTCATAAAAGATGAATTTCGTATGACAAAAATTTTCAAATATCAAAAGATTATTCTAAATTTTAAAATTATCCTTATCTTTTTCACCACCGCTGTCATCATTTACACCTTCTCTGACCATTCCAATTCTTTCTACCTCTTCTAAGAAACCAAGAACAGAACCTTCAAACTATTATCACTTAACAGCCAAATTCAAAACTCACCAAGCTTTCTAGTAATGCAATTGAACCTGGTATTTTTTCAATATTTCTATTGAACTCTAACTTCAGAACCTTAACTTCCTTAAATCTTTAGACCATAATGGTAGGATTTTGCCAGAAATCTCGCCGTCAATGCCATTAAAGAGGAGAGAGGATCTGAGCTTGGAAAGCTCTGCCTGATTTCGAAGAAGAAAACATCTCACTAAAAAAGATACAAAATTGGAACTCAAATTGAAAAATTGCAATAAAAGAGTGAAATGAGTAAATGAAGAAGGGAGAAAAAGAATTTTATGAGAAAACTATAACCTCAAGTGTGAAGGAAAATTGTAAGAAGAAAAAGGGGATAAAGAGAATATGAAGAAAGAGGAGGAGAGAAACAAGATTCATCAGTGTTCTTTTTTGCAAAACATATTTTTCTTCCTCCAAGCGACAGTGTTTTATTTTTCCTAAAACATGAAAGTGTAAGTTCATCCAGCCTTGTTCTAGCTTCCTTTATTTTAATTGAAATGGTTAATGTTTTGCTATAACAAACTGACATAGTATGGGTTCATAAAAAAAATGTAGTATGTGACAGTTGGATATTCATAATTAATCTATATTTTGTTATTGACTTGTATCGTAGGAGGGACAAAGGATTATATAATAGTAGAAAAAACTAGCCCAGTATCAAGCACAAGTTAAATTTCATATTAAAGCTAACCCAGTAACTAAATATGAGGATCAATTGCCAACAAAGAGGATGCAAGTGTTAAACAGTATGATGATGGTGGTGAGAGTAGTGATGATATGATGGTGGTTAGAGTGGTGATGATGAGGATAGTTTGCGAATTTATAATAATTTTTTAGTGTTTGAAAAATTTTGTCCGTACGAAACTCATTTTTTATATGTATAAAGTTAATTTTTTTCCATAGGTAATTTTACAAGTGTTTTAAATATTCATATGCAAAAATGATAGTTTTTTCATATTGAAATTCATAAATAGACTTCTAATGATTTTTTGTTGTTTTACTTTATTTTTAGTCATTTTGGTTAGCATGCACAAAGGCATTTGGGTTGTAAGATTTAATACTCTAATCTTCCATAAACTATGAAAAGGCCAATATCATTTGACAAATAGTGGCTAACATAGTTAGATTTCACAGGAGTCGGCTAATATTAGTGAACTAAATTATCTAAAATGAAAACAAAAACCAAGGGTCTAAATTCAATTTTCAATTTTCAATTTTAATTTTTAGGTTTAATTACTCCAAAATTTTATATAATTTTACTAAATTTTTAATTAAATCTTTACAATTTAAAAGTTTATAAAAACTTTTAGATCCCTAGTTAATATTAAAAGTTGCTTATATTTACATCAACAATGTTATAAAAACATAATTCAAAATTATTTTATTTAATTTGATATTTATAATTTTATGTATATAATATCTATAATTAACCACTTATTACATATAATATTATTTAATTATTTTAATAATAATTAAAAAATACAAAATAAGATAAACAACAATTAAAAAAATATAAGGATAGTAACTTTGAACTATTTTAGACTAATTTTTCATTATTTTTTAAATATTTTTTATTTACATATTCTTATTTCTTAGAATATTTCAGTATTTTTTTTAGGTAGAATATTCTTTCTTTTTTCTTTTTTTTTTCTTTTTTTCATAAAGGCCCACCCACTCAAATTGAATAACTTTATACAACTCTTCTAACTATGCAATTGCACTGTAATGTAAAAACATTAAAGGAATCAAATTTTGCCACACTGTAAGCTCATCAAACTTTCATCTATAGATATAAGTATTACACTCCATAATTGATGTAAATATAATTTATTTTTTATTTTTTATTTTAAAAAGATAATATATTGCGATATGTTGACATCCCATAATAAAAAAAAAAGAAATTTTAAAGGGTAACAAACAAAAAGATAAAATAAAAATAAAGATATTAATTAACACAATCTATGAAGTCCATTTAAATAAATTATTAATGTATGGAATTGTATTTAAAACTGCTGAATTAAAACTATATTTTTTAAGGGCAATATACGTAAATAAAATGAAACACAGTTACCTGATTACAACATTTTAAAATTGGTTACATGCATGTCTTTTTTTTATTACTATGTAATCCGTGGGAGTAAGTGTATGTAAACCGTTGCTACTTGGCACGGGTTTACGTGTGAGGAACGTTGATCATAAACCGTTGGAGGCAACCACGATTTATGAAGGGAGATAAATGTGCATAAAACCTTGTAAGCAGCAACGGTTTATGAAGGACTTTGAATAGGCATAAACCCTTGTTAATTGCCACGGTTTATGAGGAGAGGAATTATATATATATGTGAGTGAGATTCAAGCTGCTGAAGAGATCATTATCACAATGGCAAGTGAGGAAGAGAGTTTTCTTGTCTTAGTGCATTGCTCTGGAAAAATCAAAAGAAACAAAAAATATGGTGTGAAGTTCACTGACAGAGAACCATTGAGTGTATTCATCAGTTCATCAAGCACTTTGTCAGATGTGAAGAACAGCATCCCGCAGAAGCTTGGGGTATTTAGGAACAAGTGGGTGAAGAAGCTATTCTACAAGATTCCCATCGCAGTTGTCTCGACCGGTGTTAAGTATGATACGTTTGTGCTAGCGGCTGATGAAGATATTAGGGTTCTGTTTCATTGTGTTAGGAGTTTTCCGGAGGTCAGAATACACGAGTTGTTCGCGAAGTTGGAGGTTGGTGTCGATAGTTCTGGGGCATCAGCTCCAGTTCATAGCTCGACTGCCGTGGGCGGTGTGTCTAGTTCGATGCCTGTGGTAAGACCATCTGTTCCGCAGGTCGCATTCCCTTCATTCGCGGCTGATTTAGATCGAACGGAGACAGTTGGATCTGTACCGTTGGAGAATCCTGGGGTCTGGCAGCAGCCATTTGAGGTGGGCACCGGTGGTGGCATGATTCATGATGCTCAAGGCTTCGGAGAACCTGATCGAGTAGAGAATGCAATGCGGGACGATGACTCTGACCAGGAGCCTGTAGATATCATTGGGGACAGCAATGATGACACAGGTGCCAATCCACATACACCGCATGGGCCTTCAAGTTCTGGCACACAGCAGTACCCTCCACACTTCTCCACTCTAAACTTGGAGGCTCTGGGTCAACAGGCAGACAGTGGTGCTACAATTGGGGGTTCTTCTACAGAATTTCAGATTGGACAATCATTCCAGAATAAAGATGAAGCTATGCTGAGTGTGAAGGACTATAGCATTCGTCGGGGTGTTGAGTACAAAGTCTTGGAATCGGATCATCTGAAGTATCATGGAAAATGCAAGGAGTTCGGCAAGGATTGTACTTGGTTGATTCGCATATCGCTGCGTGCACGAAAGAGCACTTGGGAGGTTAGGAGGTACATCGGTTCGCACACTTGCTTGGCGACCTCTATTTCCAGTGATCACCGTCAGCTGGATTACCATGTTATCTGTGCGAGGATTTTGCCGTTTGTTAGGGCGGATGCTGCGGTTACGATAAAGGTCTTGCAACAAGCAACAGAAGCCGATTACGGGTTCAGGCCTAGTTACAGGAAGGTTTGGATGGAAAAACAGAAGGCTGTAGCACAAATATATGGAGATTGGAAGGAGTCGTATGCCGAGTTGCCTCGTTGGATGCTAGAGGTACAGTCGACCATGGCTGGGACAGTTACTGTGCTAAAGACCTCTCCTGTTCGAGTTGGGGATGAGGTCGATGAGTCAACGGTGCACTTTCATCAACTTTTCTAGACATTTCCGCCCTGCATCGAGGCCTTCCGGCATTGCAAGCCCCTTGTGAGTATTGACGGAACCCACTTGTATGGCAAGTACGGAGGCAGACTACTGTTGGCGATAGCGCAGGATGGGAACTCGAACATCCTCCCGATAGCCTTCGCCCTTGTGGAGGGAGAAAATGCAAAGTTATGGTCATTCTTTTTGTCCAACCTACGAACGCATGTGACGCCACAAGAGGGTGTACTTGTTATCTCTGACAGGCATAATGGCATCAAGGCTGCCCTTGAAGCCCCCGAGAATGGTTGGCTGCCTCCACGTGCTTTTCGAGCGTACTGTATTCGTCATGTGGCAGCGAATTTTAGCCTTAGCTTCAAGGGTAAAGATGCAAGGAGGATGCTGGTGAATGCTGCATATACAAAAACTGAAACAGAGTTTTATTACTGGTTTGGCATCATGCGGATTGAGAATCCAACCATGTGTGACTTGGCCAACCGGATGGAGTATGACAAGTGGACCCAATACGAGGATAGCGGTAGGCGCTTCAGGCACATGACAACCAATATTAGTGAATGTGTGAATTCTATGTTAAAGGAAACTCGCAACCTACCGGTCACTTCGTTGGTTAAGTCCACTTACGGGAGGCTTGCTGAGCTATTTGTGGTCCGCGGACAGACATCAGAGGCACAACTTGGATCTGGGCATGAATTTTGTCAGGCGTTGGTGAAGGCTATTGATCGGAACATAAGAGACTCAAGGTGCTTCACCATCACGTTATATGACAGGCACCAATCAGAGTACACAGTGGCTGAGACAATACCGACCAGGAACTTCTCGCTAGGTAGCTATCGAGTTTCCCTTAGGGATCACTCATGCGATTGTGGCCACTTTTAGGCAATCCATTATCCATGTTATCACGCCATTGCGTGTTGCGCCCACTCGCGCCTGAATTGGGCGTCATATGTTCACGAGGTGTATCGTATGAGTGAGTTGTTTAACGTTTACAAGCACGGGTTTGTTCCGCCTATCCCAGAAGGCCTATGGCCCCCATATTCTGGACCAACTGTCATTCCTGATCCCAACATGAGGCGTACAAGGGAAGGTCGTCCGAAGGCAACCAGGATCCGCGAAAGCATGGATCAGTCTGATGTGAACCAGCCGAAGCGATGTGGCCGCTGCCGGCAGCCTGGTCATACGCGGAGGAACTGTGACCAGCAAAGAAATACAGCTGGCGGGGATGGTTAGATGTTATGACGTATATGCTGTTGTTGTTGTTGTTTAAGTTGTATTAGGAAATTTTAATTTTAGTAATGTAAGGTTGTTGTCTATGTTGTATTAGAAAATTTTAATTTTAGTAATGTAAGGTTGTTGTCTAAGTTGTATTAGGAAGTCTTAATTTCAGTAATGTAAGGTTGGTTGAGTCAATCAATGTCGTTCCGTTGTTTAGTGTATTAAGTTCGTCTGTTTGACTCCTTTAACTTTACTTGTTTAATTGCCACACTTAGGTATTCTTATGAATGCGCGTAATAGTTGTGACAAGATAGTTCTTAGCCATAGATCCTAAAACCTATATAATTATCACATACATATCAAATAACATACTAATAAGAATACTCGATGGTGTCACTATCATCATCGTCGAAATGACCAAGCAGATGACATCCGGTGCCACACAAAGGAGGACGCCTCACCCTCCTCGGTCGCTGATCTGCCTGTTGACCCAGAGCCTCCAAGTTTAGAGTGGAGAAGTGTGGAGGGTATTGCTGTGTGCCAGAACTTGAAGGCCTATGCGGTGTATGTGGATTGGCACCTGATGCTGGGGTCCCTCCTAATGCGAACCATGGGTCAGATGGGGAAGCTGCAGGCTCATTGAGGTCAACTGGCAACTGAGGCTGAACATCCTGAGTTAGTGGCTGGTACTCGGCAAACTGGGAATGAACCCCAGGCATCTGTGGCCTATAATGAGTCGCATCATCGTTCCTCAGCATGTCTGCTATATCCCTAAGAACTCTGACTGACTAATAGGATTATCGATGTCCATGCCAACGACCGCGGTAGTAAAGTCAGCGAATACCTGTGGCTCGAGCCCGTCCACGACCATCCCGTCCACCCTGTCGTCTGGCTCTACGTCGAGGAACACGATGATCCACAACACCTCTATCATCAGCACCTACTAGGTCCTCATCCAAACGGTCGTCGAGCCATCGCCACTCTCGATCGGTGGTACGTGTGCCTATACGGCGACGCCGATCCACTTGCCTGTTGTCCGGCCTGTCGGGAACCTGCACCCTGGGAGGTGCCTGCGACGACCCTCTGTGACGAGCCTCCTCGGTCAAAACAATCGGCCTCAGATCATGAAATGCAACATCTGGGGATAGGAATCTGTGACCCACACGGCACCACCAGTCCAAGTACTCAGCTGATGGACCGGGGTCAGCTACTTGCTCGACCGGTATGACTGAATCAACCCGGTTCTCCCAATGCAAATGCCACTCCTGATAATATCTGGGGAACCATCGATCTCCACCCCTTCCATCCTTCGCATGGAGCCAATCTATGTTTAGAGCAAACTGAGGGAGATGCTGAACACCACCGAACTGCGGTACCACCCTATCCACCTGATGCCACTCAATCGCAGCAAAATATATCAGGCTAGTGACCGCCGTCCATAGCCTACGGTGCTCATCAACTAGTATCTCCGGATGAACAACAGCAGCTACCTCGGGAGATGAATAAGGCTCCCACACAAACTGCATCGGAGAAGGTAACGTTAGTTAAGACCATAAGAGTAAATACGAACGACTACTTGTAAGAGCAATAACT
Source organism: Arachis hypogaea (assembly GCF_003086295.3). NCBI lineage: Eukaryota > Viridiplantae > Streptophyta > Magnoliopsida > Fabales > Fabaceae > Arachis > Arachis hypogaea. Next base: position 24,967,156 of record NC_092053.1, on the reverse strand, counting down.
AAACGACTCACATCATGAAAACGCAATCTATCCAAAGAAAGGCGTGCAGCCACCACTCTCTGATCCACTGCATCGTTTCTCGGTAGATATGTAGCCCACCTACAAGTTTCATTGAAGGAATGTCATAACGAACAACAACACAGGTAATTGAACTAGTTATGCACGAAAAATAATAAACTGTACCTGGATGCAAGCGGAAACCCGAACACATCAAAACCACTAGGCCTCAAACTGGGAAACCTCCAAAAAATCCAAGACTGTAAAAGCTGTAGTGGACTGGCCAAGTTAACAACATTTCTGTTTGTCCCACGACAAAGACATCTATACAACCAGGCCAGTGCAGCCGACCCCCAGCTATATCGGCCCAAGTCGTCCATCGATGCCAAATAAGGCAACCACCGAAGGTGAACCCGGTTTGCGTTCTTGTCCGCAAATAGCTGAGAGGACAACAACATCAGAATGTAAGCACGCGCGTATATACGCACGGTCTCTTCACTAGCATCTACTGGGAGAACCCGAAACCTTTCATGGAACCATGTGTAGCACACTGTCATCTGCTTGATTTTATTCTGCGGAGGTAACTCCCCAAACAACTGGCGAAACCACACCCATGCGGGTCTTCCGTTTTCCATCAGATTCTCAAACTCAGTCAGGCACCCACTAACGGGCTCCCCATCGATGGGCAAACCCAGCTGATAGGCCACATCTTGCAAAGTGATAGTACACTCCCCAAACGGCATGTGGAAGGTGTGGGTCTCAGGACGCCACCTCTCAATGAATGCGCTAAGTAGAGGCTCATCAACCCAGAACCACTGACTGTTCAGCCTAGCCAAGTGATACAAGCCCGCGGTCTCCAAATACGGTATAATCTGGTCGTGTAAAGGCATATTCTGCTGTCTCCTCACACCGCTAATAACCCTACTAGGCTGCAAAATATGGATAAGGAAACCCTCAACATACGATCAATACTAATAACAGTAAATATAATTTAAAAAAGTAGTTATACACCCACATTGGTTTTATATTTTCTCTAATAATAACAATAGTTCTAATAATAACCACAATAACAAAATTAACAATACCAAGAATAACAATACTGACAACAACAATAATTAGAATACTACCAACTCCCAATAATAACAATAATAATAATAACAATAATAATAATAATAATAATAATAATAATAATAATAATAAAATAACAATACTAACATTAATAATAATAATAATATGAATAATGATAACAATAAACTTCTTTAACTAACCTCTTGTTCGATGTATCCAGCCACATGCGCAACGCCATTTAACCGGTACATGCGACCTTCGTCTTCCATCGATCCACCATCCAACTGGTTCAAAACCTCAAACCGGCCCCTAAACATCAAAGCTCCCGATTCTTTCTCAGCCACCCAACTTCACAAAATTTGCTATAGCTTAAATGTGATCCGCCATGACCACAGCGGCTTCTATATTTATACTATATCCTGCATAAACCGTGGTAGTCCACCATGTTTTATGCACACAATTTTTTACTCATAAACCGTGGCTACCACCAACGGTTTCTGACTGGCATTTTCCAAAGATAAACCGTGGCTACCTCCCACGGTTTACGTTGAAATTTCATTGCATATAAACCGTAGCTACCTAGAACAGTTTACGTTTAAAGTTAAAATCGTGATTACCCACCACAGTTTACATAGAGAGTGAAACAAAACATGCAGATAAAGTACTTCCATTTGTTATAATCAGGTAAAGGTTTCTATATTTCATTTTATACAGATATATTGTCTTTTTTTTAATATAAAAAGTAATTTATTAAAATCCATGTTTTGTAGTTTTAGTTTGGTTTAAAATAAAAAAGTGTCTATTTTTTTTTTTTCAAAATCGCTCGTGTATATACAAAATACCATACATAAAAATAAACTTTTTAATTTTTGAAAATTTATCTTATACTAACTATTGCATCAGAGAAAAAGAACAATAGACGTAGTATGCTTGAGAGATAGAACAAATATTTATAATTTGAGTTATTTGTTGTAAAGAGAGAATCAATATATTAAAAAAATGTACTCTTTAGTTTATTTTATTTATTTAATTTTATAGATTTTGGATTACCTTTTAAGATTTGACTATTATTAATTGTAAGTAAACTGTATTTTATATATTAAAATTTGATTTTTTTATATAAATAAATTTAAACTAATACGCATATTATAAATTGATAAACTAACTTACCATGTAAGAAAATTTTAAATCATTTAAAATGATTTGGTGTAGTTTTAATTCAATTTATAAAAAAGCTGAACCATAATTTTTCTAGGCATATGTAATATTGATGTATCAGAATTTTATTTAATTAAGAATTAAATTTAGGATTTTTTAATTAATATAAATTATTTTTTATTTTAAATAAAACTATTATATATACATAAAAAACATTAAATTAATCCTAATGTATTTTATAAATATATGTGATGTTTTACTTATTTTTAATATATTTTAATATATAAATAAATAATTTGTTAATAAATTTTTTATGTATATAGACGTAACATAATTAATTTAAAATTTTAAAATTTAATATTAATTTTAAATTATAAAAAATACTTTAAAAATTTATTTTTTTTGTATTTGATTTTTAACTAATAATTATTATTATTTTAAAATTTTTTATATATATAATTATATAATTTTGTTGAGTAAAGATAAGTTTATACGAATTTTATAAGTATGATTTTTAAATTATAATAATTAAAAAGATAATTTTTGGTAGTGAGAAAAAAAAAACGTGGCATACAGACGATAATATAATCTAATTGTTGATGATGTGAGCTGGCTCAATCCAAAAAAAAAGATATATTTTAAAGGGTAACAAATAGAGAATTTAATTTTGATAAGTTGAGTACATTAAAAAACGGTGTACTCTCTTGTTTACTTTATTTATTTCTTTATAAAAAAAATTATAAAAGAAACTCAGGCTAAGTATGTTTTGTTTTTTTTGTCAGTAATGGGCCATGTTTAAAGATGGAACCCTAAACCATTGTCAGCAAAAAATTTCGTCGTGCAATTTGTGTTGTTTCCGTCACATCGGAAAACCTCTCCGGTGCGGTTGTGGCATCTTGCTCTCCGTCACCTCCAAGTGGGAAAATGTTGAAGTTCCTATCAAAAGTGAAGATCGAGTACAACGCACTGGACCCGCGAATAGCATCGTGTATGGAGTTCATGGCACAGTGCAACTCACGCAAGGCGAGGGAATCAAACCCTGCGTTCCAGGTGGAGGTGAAGCGCCGAACTGACGAACACCCACCGCAGATCACTGTGACCTTTGTCAACGGCGTCGAGCAAGCCTTCGATGCGACCTCAACCCCTGCACAGAGCATAAGGACCATGATTCTTGAAAAAGGCCAAACCCTAGAGACCGAGCAGATGTTCCGAGAAGCTGGTGAGTCATGGCCTGTCATCATCCCCAAAGAAGAGCTATCTCATCCCGCATCTGGCATCAAGGTTTGTTTTTTTCTAGCTTTATCGATTTTGTTTACTTGCGATTATGCTCGGTGCGTTCTTTCAATGTTAATTCTCTGCTTTTTATTCCATTGCGGATCGTTTTCTATTACTTTCTCGATGGTGATTGGTCATTGGTGCTGCATTATTGCTTTTACTTTAGGAGTTTAGAATTGTATGGAAACGAAACTGCTCTTACATCTACCTGAGATAGTAATTTTGATTTTCAAACTTAAACATCTCTAGAAAGCATTTTGCATTTAATCTGTTCATGATGAGTATAGCTTTTCTCATAGGAGCAATAATGAGTTTGGTGGTTTTCTGTTCTTCATGCCTGATATCCTACTTTAATTTGATCTTGGCTGTAATAAATTTTAAGGCAAAATTGCACATTTTTATTGGGGTGTTTGAAGGGTATTTTTTGCTTGTATTGTTATATAGAACAAGGAAGATACATTACAATTCTGAGATAAATTGAAGCTCCTAAGTATGCACTATGGATCCATTGATTTTACAGCCATGGTACATGTCATATGTTGCAGGAAACAGCAAAGAAGAAACCGTCCGTATTGATTAACTATATGTTCCAGAGTTTCGCTATAAGATGGACATAATTTCTTCCCCTGATATATATAATAATGCTATATAATAATCCATATTAGTTGTCCGATATCGCTCTTCTGCATGCTGGCTTTATGTGGTTACTCATTGATGCACTAGTGATACATATGCTTTTGGAAAATGCAACTAATTTTTCTGCACGGTCTTACAATTATGTTTCAATACCATTCCTTCCATTTGAGTATGTGATCTATACCTATTCCATTAATTTTTATTTTCTTTCATGTGCCCCTTCTTTTCAGCCAAGGAAAGCAGAGGAGAAGAAGCAATAGCCATGTATTGTTGAGCCTACCAACGGCCAGGAAATGTTCCGATTTTCTCAGGCATTCTCTGATTTCTTTTTGGTGGGGAGAGTACATGACATGAGATCATGACTGTTTTATGCTTTGCTGTATTTTAGGGTTGAATTATTGATATTGATTAAACAAATATGCATGTGACTCGTGTAATAATTGTTGTTTGTGAATAGCAGAATTTTGAAACGGTAATAATTTCATGCTAGAATTTGGTTGAATTTGATTATCAAAATGAATTAGTCATATAATATTATCGAAAACTTAAATATGTTAATGAATAATTATATGCCTTTTTTTTATTTTTACCTCTCCCCATTATTATGTACAGGAAACTCAAGCCTAATGAATCCATTGGAGGAGTGCTGTGTGGCAAACATGGGACATGAATGTGTTGATGTGGAGGACAAAGGAGCAAAACAATATAAAGGGTGTCAAAATCCTAATCTTGCATTCTTCTGGGACATCGTTCACCCGTCACAAAATGGTTGGAACGCAATCTTCACTTTGTTGCAACCTTCTATAGCCCAATTCACTCTACCGTAATAACTTGGTGTCATATATGGAATTCTATTCTGTTTTTGCTTTTAAGTTTAGAATCCTCATCAGCAGCACTGTAAAATCCTAAACTAGAATATGGTTTAGTTACTAATTTATAATAATGTTTAAGAGACAATAAAATTTTAGATATAATAAATATGTAGTTATAAATATTGTGTATATAAAATTACAGATGTCTATATAAAATAATTTTAGATATTATTTTTCTAATATTGGCGATAATTTATTATATGTCTACTTGTCTAGCATCAATACTACGTGGCTAGCTATTTATTTTATATTTTCTGTAGAGCTATCCTTGACATCACTTTCGTCGTATATGGACAATGTGGTTTACAATTGAATAATGGGTGAATGATATGGTGTCTATCACATTGTACCTAAGTTACTAAAAAGGTAAATAAATAATATAAATTTTATATGATTTACTTTTTATTTTAAACATTTTATCTTTTACTTTAAAAAGTAATTTAGGCAATTTAGGCCCCATAGAACTTACCTGAATAATGTTAGACTAATATTAGTTAGTAAAATTCGCTAAGAATTCATATTAAATATAGGAGGGAAAATAGTAAAGACTATGCTTCACTTAATTATCTTTAAAAAATTACATTATCTGTTCTGCACCTAAATTAAAAGAGAATAGAAATATCAATGAACTTAATTATGATTTGAAAAGATAATCCTAATTAAAAAGTATTTTATAACTAACTCCCTAATCAAGTTCACAAGAAATTACTGTTTTTGATCTATTTTTAATTTTAAAACAATTTTCTTTTGAAAAAAAAATTATAACAAAATTGTTACGATGGGTAACCGGAGATTAATGGACTGGACGGTGTTGGTTGGCCCAAACGTATGGATGAGGAGGATTCCAAGCGTTCTGCAACTCGGGAACCTCCGTCCGGCTCGTGCGCATGAAAGAATGGGGGGTGGTACCTGCAAAAACACTCCGATGCCTAAGTCAGCAAGGGTGTGAGCAGGTCTAGAGAATATTGGGACTTAGAGATACCTGAGGGGTGTCAGTGTATTTATAGTGGTAAACCAATAACCACCGTTGGAGTAGTGCCACTTTTCTAGGGTGTTAACCGTCCCTTTATCTTAGAGAAGTTAAGATATGGCTCGTGGAAGTGGTTAGAGAGATTCTAGGGGCAGTTACTCATTCAAATGAGTGCTTATCTGCCAGCTAACCCTCGTTCCCGACTTCTTTAAAGCAAGTCGTGACGAGTACCGACTTCGTAGTAGCTGATCTGGTGAAAGGTGAGGTCAACCCTTTGGGTTGGGCCTTTTTACTTGGACCCTGAGCCTTAATCGTTGGGCTAGAGTATGAACAGTGCCCCTACTCGAGCCCAATTTCTCTTTAAGATTTGGGTTCGAGTATACTACTCGGGGTTGTAACCGACTTGTTGGAGGACCGACGTGATGTTCTGAAACCGACGTGATTTTTCGTGACCTTTTGGTTCTAACAGTTACGTCTAATCAAGCGTCGTGTCCGTTAAGGATGTGCGTAGGGATTGATGGTCTTGGTAACGGTGCATTTTCATTAATGACTGCCCCGCTTTTACCATAGTGCCCCTAGCATGTTTATAAATGCTTTCCCTCTCTTTCGTTGTTTCGTTTCTGCGATTTTTAAACTTCTTCCTCATTTGTTCGTGCTGCACCCTCGTGTTTTCGAAGGCTTTTGCTTCCTCCAACCTCCATTTTCAGATAAAGGTTAGTTCTTTCTGTAACATGCCTTTCTATTTACATGTCTTTATTTTGTAGATAGGTTGGTTTGTAGACTTTGGTTCCGTGTTCCCTCCCTTTAGAGACCGTGTTTTTAATTTTCCTTTTCTTTTTCCCTTGTAGGTTTTTGTCATCTTTTTAAGAAAAAGAAATGGCTTCCGTAGACGTTCTTTCTCAGTGGGTTGATGTCACGGTCCTAGGGGAGGAACCCTCGGTCGATACTGAGTTTATTACCCATCTTCGCACTCATCACAGAATTTGTACTACTGAGGAAGATGAGCCGAAGTATGAATTGGTAGTCCCGGGTCCAGAAGACCGGGTCTGCTTCGGGAGGGCCAATGAGGCGGCCCCTCATTTTTTCTTTATGTATGAGTGTATGATCACCCGTTTGGGTGTTTTTCTTCCTTTTTCAGACTTTGAGATGTCTGTTTTGCATCACTGTCGAGTTGCTCCTACCCAGCTTCACCCCAACTCTTGGGGTTTTTTGAAAATTTATCAATTTATTAGTCAGGCTTTGGAGTTCCCGACTTCTTTGAAGATTTTTTTCTATCTCTTCCATATGACCAAACCCTTCAGTGGGCTAAACAATAAGCAATAGTGGGTGTCTTTCCGAGCCATACAGGGTCAGAGAGTTTTTACCCTTTTTGACGAATCCTTCCATGACTTTAAAAATTATTTTTTCAAAGTTCAAGCTGTAGAGGGTCACCACCCCTTTTTTCTGGATGATAATTCTTCTCCCCGCTTTTCTTTGTACTGGCTGGAGGCCTCCCCCTGCGAGAAATATGGTCTGGATGACCTGGATGAGGTGGAAGCAGCCATTGTGGGGTTCCTCCGAGAAGTGTGGGGGAGGGCCCCATACTTGGACACAAAAAAGTTTTTCCAGGGGTCTCCGACCTTTGTCCAGGCACAGCTAGGTAGCTTTTATTTGTTTGTTAGATTTTTGACTTGTCTGACTGACCTTTTCGACTTGTCTAATCTATTAGTTATTGTCTTTTCAGAGATGGTGAAGACAAACGCTCAGGAGTCTTACCAGAGAGTTCAGGAGGCTAAAGCGAGGTCTCGCGCCAGGACTGGTGGCGTCAGGGCGGTTATCCCTCCTCCTCCTCCTCCTCGGAACGTTGGGACTCCCTCTCAGCCCATTGTGATTTCTTCTTCAGCTTTCTCTCAGCCGCCCCCTCCGCCCGATCTTCTCCTGAGCCAGAGAAGAAGAAGCGCAAGGCTTTAGAGTATGGCTCTTCTGGTGAGGTTAAGGCGGATGCTCTTGCATTCGTCCGAAAGAACATCTATCCCCATGCTCGTATAAGCATGGATGATGTTTCTGTTCGGCGCCACCTTACCACTCTGGTTGAGGAGAGCCTCAAGGAGGCGGGGGTTTGTGGCAAACTCTTAGATATTTTTGAGAAGGCTCCTCTCAGCTCTTTAGGGATGACCTCGAGGGTCGAGGAGCTGGAAGGGAGGCTTCTTTTATATCAAGAGCAGGAGAGGGAGTTGAAGGAGGAAGTCGCCAAGTTGAAGGAGGAGAGGGATAGCCTTCGGGAGAAGGAGAGGAAATTGCAAGCCCAATGCAACATGGAGGTGGGCTTGAGGAAGACAGCACAAGACAGCTACCAAAGTTTATTTAACGATCTTGTGTCTGTGAAAAATGAGCTGCTGAATTCTCAGAGGGCCTATACCGAGTTGGACTCTATTGCTGATGGGGCTGAGGAGGCTTGGAGGATCTTTAGGGAGCAGGTCGGAGTCATTGCTCCTGGCCTGGACCTTTCCCCTTTAGATCCTGATAAAGTTGTCATTGATGGTGCCATTGTGGATCCCCCTGTCCCCGAGATTATTTCCGAGTCAGAATTGAAGACTCGGGGGCAGAGAATTATAGAGTCCCCTCCTCGCACTAAGGACGCTCCGAGTTCTTCTACAGTTCCTACGACTTCCTCTTCGTCTCCTATGGATGCCTCTCTTCCCGGTCCTGGCGGCGCTCCTTCTGCCTCTGGTGGTGGTGATCTGTCTACTTCTCTTACAAAAAAGTAATTTGTTGGCTATTTGGGGCCCGACCTGTGGGTCCCCTCTTTTTTAAACACTATTTATTTTTGGTAGTGTTTGAACAATTTTTTTGCCTTTTAAGGCCGTAAACAAAACACTTTATAATACCCTTTTTAATAGGTGTTAAGTTAAAAAATAAGTACCCCTTTTTTGGATAAGGGTTTAAGTTACCTTATGCGTGCATGCTTTTCTGATTTGCGATTTTTTCGAATTCTCCTTGATCTTTTTTGAAAAAACCTTTTCTTTGGCTTGTCTGCCTTTCTGAACCTTTTTGTTTTAAGGATCTTTAGGACAGCCTTTTAGTCTTTTCTTGGGTTTTTTCCTATCTCTCTTTTGTTATTCCTAGTACTCAATTTCGTTTCATTGAGCTTTTCTGACTTAGGCTACTTTCGTGATTCATTTGTGTTACTCGGTTTCCCGTTCCGGCTTATGAGTCGGGATGTTTCCGAGTTTATTATGATCAACTTCTATAACCTCTTTACACCGACTTGTACCTCGTCATTTTATCCTGACGACCATCTAGGTCGGTTCATGGAATTTTCACGTTTTGTCGAGCTTAAGTCGGCGCGTTTCGTCGAAAGGAAGAGAAAACAACAAAAAAGGAATTTATAAGAGATATTTGTAAGATGAAAAGATCTTTATTAATTGGGGAGGTACTTCATTGCTACTAAGGGTTTTTGACAATCTATTTCCCTTAGCCCTACTATGATGCCTCGTTAAAAACCCTTCTCCAGAAAAAACCCTTTAGTTTTGGGAAAAAAAAAATCATGAAGTTGGGAAAAGAGTACATCAGGGAGTAGAGTTCGCTTTTAGCTATAGTACCTTTTCATGTTACAGGCATGCCACGACCTTGGTAACTCGGTGCCGTTTAAGTCGGTCACCTTATAATAACCTTTTCCTAAGACCTCATTAATTTTGTAAGGTCCCTTCCAGTTTGCAGCGAGCTTTCCTTCCCCTGATTTGTTGACTCCAATGTCGTTTCTGATCAAGACCAAGTCGTTCGGGGCGAATGCTCTTCGGATGACTTTTTTGTTGTACCTTGTAGTCATCCTTTGCTTCAACGCTGCTTCTCTTATCTGGGCTTTCTCTCGGATTTCGGGGAGCAAGTCGAGCTCTTCTTTGTGCCCCTGTATATTTCCGATCTCGTCATGGAGAATCACTCTTGGGCTTTGCTCGTTGACTTCTATTGGGATCATGGCTTCTACGCCATAAACTAGTCGGAATGGTGTTTCTCCAGTGGCGGATTGGGGGGTCGTCCTGTAAGCCCATAGCACTTATGGGAGCTCTTCAGCCCAAGCTCCTTTTGCATCTTGTAGCCTTTTCTTTAGCCCTGCCAGTATGACTTTGTTGGCTGCCTCGGCTTGCCCATTGGCTTGCGGGTGTTCTACCGAGGTGAACTGGTGCTTGATTTTCATACTGGCTACTAGGCTTCTAAAGGTAGAGTCGGTGAATTGGGTTCCATTATCTGTAGTAATGGAATGGGGTATCACATACCTTGTGATGATATTTTTGTAGAGGAACCTCCGACTTCTTTGGGCGGTGATGGTGACCAATGGTTCTGCTTCTATCCATTTTGTGAAGTAGTCTATCCCCACTATCAGGTATTTGACTTGTCCTGGCGCTTGGGGAAAGGGACCTAACAAATCCATTCCCCATTTCGCAAAGGGCCATGGAGAAGTGATGCTGATGAGTTCCTCCGGGGGAGCTACGTGGAAATTTGCGTGCATCTGGCACGGTTGGCACTTCTTCACAAATTCGGTCGCATCTTTCTGCAAGGTCGGCCAGTAGAATCCAGCTCGGATCACTTTCCTGGCTAATGACCTTGCTCCGAGATGGTTTCCGCAGATCCCACTATGGACTTCTTCTAACACCTCGGTGGTTTTTGAGGTCGGTACGCACTTTAACAATGGTGTTGATATCCCCCTTCTGTAGAGAATATTTTTCACCAAGGTGTAGTGTTGTGCTTCCCTCCGGATTTTCTTGGCCTCTTTCTCCTCCTTCGGGAGGATGTCAAATTTCATGTATTCGACCAAGGAATTCATCCATCCGAGGTTTAGTCCGACTACCTCAAGGACCTCTTGTTTGTCTTCTACTTTTATCACGGAGGGTTCCTGGAGAGTTTCTTGGATCAGGCTTCTGTTATTCCCTCCTGGCTTGGTACTTGCTAACTTGGATAGGGCGTCTGCTCTGCTATTTAGATCCCGAGTTATGTGTTTGACCTCGATTTCTGCAAAGCACCCAAGATGTTCCAGAGTTTTTTCCAAGTACCTTTTCATATTTGGGACTTTTGCCTGATACTCTCCACTTATCTGGGAGGTCACCACTTGCGAGTCGCTGTATATCATCACTTTTGTAGCGCCGACTTCTTCTGCCAGCTTCAATCCAGCAATCAAGGCTTCATATTCTGTCTGATTATTTGAAGCTAGGAATTCAAATTTGAGGGAAACTTCTATCTGGGTTCCTCTATCATCCACAAATATTATGCCTGCACCGCTTCCTGTTTTGTTTGAGGATCCATCTACGTAGAGTTCCCATGTAGTTGGTTTTTTCTCTTGGTCTCCTGCGTATTCCGCGATGAAGTCGGTGAGGCACTGGGCTTTAATCGCCGTCCGAGTTTCATACTTCAAGTCGAACTCGGAGAGCTCTATTGCCCATTGAACCATTCTCCCTGCAACATCCGTCTTTTGGAGGATTTGCTTCATGGGTTGGTTCGTGCGGACTCTTATTGTGTGAGCTTGAAAGTAAGGTCGTAGCCTTCGTGAGGCTACCACTAAGGAGTAGGCAAACTTCTCTAGTTTGTGGTACCTTAGCTCAGGGCCTTGTAGAACTTTACTGATGAAATATACTGGGTGCTATCCGACCTCGTCTTCTCTTATCAGGGCCGACGAGACGGCCCTGTCTGCTACAGATAAGTATAGGACGAGGTCTTCCCCAGCTGTAGGTCGGGTCAGGATAGGAGGTTGGCTCAAGAATCTTTTGAACTCCTGGAACGCCTCCTCACATTCCGGAGTCCATTCGAACTGACATTCCTTTCTCAATAGGGAGAACAGTGGAAGGGATTTTAGTGCTGATCCTGCCAAGAATCTGGAGAGGGCTGCAAGTCGGCCATTCAGTTGTTGGACCTCTCTTAAACAAGTCGGGCTTTTCATTTCTAGGATGGCTCTACACTTATCGGGATTTGCTTCGATCCCTCTTTGTGTCAGCATAAACCCTAGAAATTTTTCTGCCTCTACCGCGAAGGCACACTTTACGGGGTTTAGTCTCATCCTGTGTAACCTTATGGTGTCAAAGACTCATGAGAGATCTGACAAGAGGTCGACTTCTTTTTCGGTTTTCACCAACATGTCGTCGACGTATACTTCCATTAGGTTTTCCAGGTGAGAGGCGAACACCTTATTCATCAACCTCTGGTATGTGGCCCCTGCATTTTTCAATCCAAACGACATGACCACGTAGCAGAAATTAGCTCTGGGTGTGATGAATGATGTCTTCTCCTGGTCTGGCACATACATCGGGATTTGGTTATATCTCGAGTAGGCGTCCATGAATGATAAGTATTGATACCCCGAGCTGGAGTCTACTAGGGTATCAATGCTTGGCAGTGGATAAGGGTCCTTGGGACAGGCCTTATTTAAGTCAGTGTAGTCGACACACATTCTCCATTTATCATTTTATTTTTTGACTAGCACTACATTGGCTAGCCATGTTGGGTACTTGACTTCTCTGATGAAGCCGGCTTCTAGGAGCGCTTGTACTTGCTCTTCTACTATTAGGACTCGTTCTGGGCCGAGCTTGCGTCTTCTTTGCTGTACAGGTCGGGACCCCGGATAAACCGAGAGCTTATGAGACATGAGCTCGGGGTCTATCCCAGGCATGTCGGAGGCCTTCCAGGCGAAGAGATCGGAGTTATCTCTTAGGAGCTTAGTCAACCCTTGTTTTAGGGTTTCCCCTAGGTTGGCTCCTATGTGAGTATTTTTTCCCTCCTCTTCGCCGACCTGTATCTCCTCTGTTTTTCCTCCCGGTTGTGGACGCAGCTCCTCTTTAGCCCTTGCGCCTCCGAGCTCTACTGTGTGAACTTCTCTGCCTTTTCCTCTCAGGTTTAGGCTTTCATTGTAGCATTTCCTTGCCAATTTCTGGTCTCCCCTTACCGTTGCTATCCCCGCTGAGGTCGAAAATTTCATACAAAGGTGAGGAGTGGATACCACCGCTCCGAGTCGATTAAGGGTAGCTCTGCCGATTAAAGCATTATATGCTGACCCTACATCGATGACTATGAAGTCTATACTTAGAGTTTTTGATTTTTCCCCTTTTCCAAAAGTGGTGTGGAGGGGCGAAAATCCCAGTGACTTTATTGGCGTGTCACCTAATCCGTACAAGGTGTCGGGGTAGGCTCTTAACTCTTTTTCATCCAGCCCTAGTTTGTCGAAAGCGGGCTTGAAAAGAATGTCCGCTGAGCTTCCTTGGTCTACTAGGGTTCTGTGAAGATGAGCATTTGCTAGGATCATAGTTATTACCACTGGATCATCGTGTCCAGGGATTATTCCTTACCCATCTTCTTTTGTGAATGAAATGGTGGGGAGGTCGGATGACTCTCCTCCGACCTGGTAGACTCTCTTGAGATGCCTTTTGCGAGAGGATTTGGTGAGTCCCCCTCCCGCGAACCCTCCTGAGATCATATGGATATGTCTCTCCGGGGTTTGTGGTGGTGGGTCTCTTCTATCCACATCATCTCGCTTTCTCTTCCCATGGCTGTCCGACCTTTCTATGAGATATCTGTCAAGCCGACCTTCTCTAGCCAGCTTTTCTATCACATTTTTGAGGTCGTAACAGTCATTTGTGGAGTGACCATATATTTTATGGTACTCACAGTAGTCGCTACGGCTCCCCCTTTTTTTATTTTTAATGGGTCTGGGGGTGGCAGCCTTTCGGTGTTACAAATCTCTCTGTATACATCCACTATAGAAACTTTCAGAGGAGTATAAGAGTGATATTTTCTTGGTCTATCGAGACCGAGTTCTTCCTTCTTCTTGGTTTCCTTCTCCCTCTCTTTTGCTGAGGGAGGGTGCCCAGGTCGCCAGCTCAGGTCTCTCAACTTAGCATTTTCCTCCATGTTGATGTACTTTTCAGCTCTTTCCTGTACATCACTTAGAGAGATGGGGTGTCTTTTGGATATGGACTGTGAGAAGGGACCTTCTCTGAGCCTATTGACTAACCCCATTATGACTGCCTCGGTGGGCAGGTCTTGAATCTCTAAACATGCTTTGTTGAACCTTTCCATATAGGCTCGTAAGGATTCTCCGACCTCCTGTTTTATTCCCAGGAGGCTTGGTGCATGCTTTACTTTGTCTTTCTGGATAGAGAACCTCATCAAGAACTTCCTTGAGAGGTCTTCAAAGCTGGTAACCGACCTCAGGGGGAGGCTGTCGAACCACTTCATCGCCGCTTTCGACAAGGTTGTCGGAAAAGCTTTGCATCGCGTAGCATCAGAAGCGTCAGCTAGATACATCCGACTTTTAAAATTGCTCAAATGATGCTTTGGATCAGTGGTTCCGTCGTAGAGGTCCATATCGGGGCTTCTAAAGTTTCTCGGAACTTTTGCCCTCATTATGTCCTCACTAAAAGGATCTTCCCCCCCTAGGGGTGACTCTTCTCTACCGTCACGGGAGTTCCGACCTTTGAGGGAGGATTCTAACTTTAAGAGTTTTCTTTCTAACTCTTTTCGTCGCTCCATCTCCTCTTTTAGGTTCTTTTCAGTTTTCTTTTGTCGCTCCCGTTCCTGTTCTAACTGTTCGAGGCGACTGTGGACTAACCCCATGAGCTCAGTTGCATGGGATGGTCCCTCTTTCTCTGATTCGCGTCCTTCTGAAGAATTCACCTTCGGATTTTTTATTCCGGAGGTGCCTTCCCTGTGTTGGTCATTGGCTTCCTGGTAAAGGGTCAAGTCTGCCTCATTATTTCCGGTGTTCAGATTCTCTTGTTCAGAATCTGTCTCTACATGACCCTCTTCAGGGGATCTATCTGCCATCACTGGTTGATCTCTCGGGTCCCCGGCAACGGCGCCAATGTTACGATGGGTAACCGGAGATTAATGGGCTGGACGGTGTTAGTTGGCCCAAACGTATGGATGAGGAGGATTCCAAGCGTTCTGCAACTCGGGGACCTCCGTCCGGCTCGTGCGCGTGAAAGAATGGAGGGTGGTACCTGCAAAGACACTCTGATGCTTAAGTCAGCAAGGGTGTGAGCAGGTCTAGAGAGTATTTGGACTTAGAGATACCTGAGGGGTGTCAGTGTATTTATAGTGGTGAACCAATAACCACCGTTGGAGTAGTGCCACTTTTCTAGGGTGTTAACCGTCCCTTTATCTTAGGGAAGTTAAGATATGGCTCGTGGAAGTGGTTAGAGAGATTCTAGGGGCAGTTACTCATTCAAATGAGTGCCTATCTGCCAGCTAATCCTCGTTCCCGACTTCTTTAAAGCAAGTCGTGACGAGTACCGACTTCGTAGTGGCTGATCTGGTGAAAGGTAAGGTCAACCCTTTGGGTTGGGCCTTTTTACTTGGACCCTGGGCCTTAATCGTTGGGTCAGAGTATGAACAAAAATAATACAAAAATTTTGGAAGAGAAAAAAGAAAAGGAAAAAAATATGATATGAAAATGAAATACAGAAAGAGGGAAAAGCTTGAAACAGGAAAATTTAATTAGAAATGTAGTTGAAAAACTATTTGTTCAACCAACACTATTGATTGAGTAAAATCCCCCATATCAAAACTCAAAGTTTAAAAAGTCTTGGGTCAAAGACTTTAAGACCAATTCAAGTGAAGAAAACAAAGGAAATAAAATTAAAAAATGGATCTCTCCAATTCGTTCATCTTCTTATTTGAATTTCCTATAAACATGATATTCATATAACAAATTGAACCCTACACAAATGGAGTAGCTTCCATGCAGGAATGTATAAAATCTTATATAGATTTTTTTTTCCTTTTTCTTTTTTCCCCTTTCATTTTTCCAATATATAATTATCTACATGACATTTTTTCTTCTTTCCTTCATAAAATGAGATCAATCTTGACATCTCACTCTTCACTTTTTAACTTGTTCCGCTATGATCTAAAGCAAAAATTTTGTTGTGTTACAACTTACAAGGAATTTGTATACTCGTCTATATGTAGCATATACTTGTTGAACAAGTCTTGTGTTGTATCTTTCTTGCTGAGTGGATGCATAACTCAAACCATCTCCAGAATCTTGACATTCCCAGTCGAATTCGCCGCAAGCAAGGTGGAGGACTGGCCGCGCCAACATACCGAAGAGACAAACTGTGTGGCATCTTCGACTTCATGGCCGGAAAGGGGGTCGGTGTTCTGAAACTTGAATGATAACGCCGGCATGGGAAAGGCCTTGTGGTATATGAACACCTAAGTCAACACACAAGATTTAATTTCAGTAGTACCGCATAAACCAATACGAAAGAGAAATGTTTTGTGTACTTATTAATGTTAGTCGAGAACTGTTGACTTGGTTAATACGAAAAGGGATTGAAAAGGACATATGGAATACCTCATTTGTCTCTGAACCGGTGGCTATATAACCGTCGGAAACTGATAACCCCACAAAGTTCTGCAACCAGGAAAGATACTTCAGCAAGATAACATATGAACTCAAGAGGGAATACAGTTAGTCTTATCAATGAACATACCTTAACATTCATATGACCGGTGAATGATTGAACAGGCGAGTCGATGACTCGAGACGCGCATGTAGACAAATCCCAAAGCTTAAGTGTGTTATCCGTGGATGCAGAGGCAAGAGTCACATTGTCTACAAACTTGATGTAGCTCACAGTCTTACTATGTCCAATCAATGTACAAAGTGGCACTTTCAAGTTGCGAAGATCATAGTAGTATATCCGGTGATCTGCCGAACCAAATGCGAGGAAGCGGGCTGAATCGAGAGGGAACTGAACGCAGCACACATTCGCCTTCGTCTTGATGGTACCGATACTAACTCCCTGCAGTAACAGCAAAGGTGAGAGGAACAACTCATCATACACCCAGCATTAAATAATAAAACATGCAATAGATGATTGCAGTACGTTTAGTTTTCAAAGCTGACATTCCACCAAGTGCAAGAATGGAATTGCCTGATTGATACTCCATAGCTTGACAGAACCGTCATCGCTCCCACTTGCCAACATTGTCGGATCTGCTGATGAGAAATCGATCGACCACACCCGCCGCTCATGCTCCCGCATTTCGGACAGTACTTGACTTCTTGTCACATCCCATAACTGAATAATACAACAAATAGAGATATCGTTACATAAGGGATGAAATAGTGAGGGGAATGAATTATAATCATACATTATACAACATGATACGAAGGGAAGTCTTGGGGCAACAGTCGAGATGTTTCTGTGTAACCTCAAGGTCACAGGTTCAAACCGGAGAAACAACCACTGACATAATTATTAAGTTAGGCTGCGTGCATTACACCCTTTGGGTGCGGCCTTTCCCCGGACCCTGTGTTAACTCAGGATGCTTGTGCACCGGGCTGCCCTTATTATACATGATACATGGATGGTTAAAATTAAAAGTTACTAAAATTTACTCCTCACTTGATCTTCTGAACTTATACAACTAAGCAATTACATTTGAGCTACCTGTACAACCCCTTCGAAGTTACTCGAAGCAATTTGACTTTTGATGTAGGTATTCCAAGATATGCTGCTCAACTTTGACCTACTAGCCATCTCCACCACCGGATAGTGGATATCACGATCCTCATTTATGATTGCATCACATTCAAACACTTTGATCTTCTTATTCACGCCAGCAGTAGCGAAAAATTCTCCGTCACGATCAAAGCTGAGTGAGCATACTAGGTTGGAAGAATGCAAAAGATCTCCTTGCTTAAGGTCAGCCTTAACCTTTAGCTTACTGAAAGATAAGTACTTGCATAAACCTTCAAGGAAAGGATTTATCCAAGCACTCGAACCCTCCCTGCATTGCTCTTTTGATGCTAAGTTGTTGACACAACTTCTTTCAGACACAACTACAGAACCTCTACCGTCGTTTGCTAAAGGCAAATGTCTAGCCACTGGTCTCGCCAACGATGGTCGGCAACGTGTTAAGAAGTATGCCGATTCTAGTTTCTTAAAGTTCCTCATCAGCCGTGAGCTTTTCGAAAGATAACTTCCCTGATTTTTCTGATCATCAACTATGTTATCATCATATTCCTCCATGTTTCTAACATGCATCCCTGGTCTAAATCGTTTTCTGGTCCCCGTGCAAGCAGAATCCTCACTATCAACAACAGTCATGGATGGGAAACTTGATGTCGAATGATCATCACACCTTAGTTCGGCTCCGGTAATCTCTTTAAGTCTGCCTTGCTTCTTGGCAACTTCTTCAATATCCGAACACAGAAATGAGATAGTGTGTTGCAACTTCTCAGCTACTTCCCGTTTTCTTTGTTGAATTAACAAAAGGAATTCTAGTAACAATTCCTGATCCTCTATTCTGTGTCGAAGTTCTATTGCTGCTTCCCGTTCTTCCATGTCATCTCTCTGTTCATTGAGGAAATCGCTCTGCAGCAAATCCCTGTCACACAAGAAAACAAATGATTTAAAAATTAACTATGTTGATATTACAGAACTAAAAAAAGTCGTATGATCAGTCAGAATCCGATTCTTTGCTATCAAAAGTATGTAGCAAAGTATAGTACTTGGTCTTGTGATCCATAAATCTTAACCAAGAACTAGGCAAAAAATGAAGACAGTATGATTTTAGTAAGTAAACATTTTCCCATTGTAGGCAACTTCTTGTGGTGTCAAAATATCATTTCTATTGTATCAAATGTTACAATATAGGTTTTGGCAAATGTTTTAATAATTATACTTCACCCTGAACAAAAACATAAATATCAAATACAGAGTTTCTTAACATAACTAATATAATCCAACAAAGCATCACTATGCAAAATTTATTACATGAATCTGAGACTGATATCATATATCAAATTCTGTATCAATCTGATTAGTCTATCAAACAGTTAGTTCATAACAGCCTCGGAAACCAGGGGATATGTAGACCAAAAGCCTAGCTTAAATAATCTAATAACCAAAATGTAAAATAATATATTATATATACTTGAAAGTAAACATGCCTCTAAAGTACTAGATAATTGAGACATTTCACAAACAAGTTGGATATTGATAATGTATGAGCCGTACAATGAAGATAAATTACCCCAATGTTGGACGACTACTAGGCTCGGGATGTAGTAACAATAAGCAAAAGGAGGCTTCTTTAGGCCACTTTAGAAGTAACTGCGGAGGAAGAACTCTGTGTCGAAGGCTAGACATGGTTCTACTCTTCTCTTCTCTTGAGCTCAGTGGACAGAATAGCTGGTCAAAATTCGGAAAATCAAGTGAGAATACATAAAAAATAAAGTTGTATAAAGTTAGCAAAATAATAATAATAAAAAAAGGTATACAATTTGTTATGAACCTCAAAAAGGAGAACCCCCAACCGGTAAACATCTGAAGCACAGGAACTAGGACTGCCCGAAGCCTCTTCGGGACTAGTATACCAACTCATCTCCATCAATAGTATCTGTTTCATTGGAAATGATTGCTTCTTTCCTTCTACTTCTTCGGCCTTTCTCCTATCCTTCATTTTATTTTCTTCTGTTTCTTCTATTAACGACGCACGAGCTGCATACACTGCACTCGACAGCATGCAACTAGAATCTGACAAAGCAGTTGTTGAGGGTTTGACAGGCACAAAATCTTCACTTCCTAAACTCCGCTGATGCATGTCGTGGGGGCAGAGAGACGTCGGAGTTTTAACCTCAACACCTTGGCCATTCAATCCATCTCCTAAAGAATCTGATCCAGAATCCGAACAAGACGCAGATTCAATAAATGAGATGTGGTTGAAAGACGACATGACAAAGCAGGAAGGCCTGACATTATGAACTACAACTCCTTGAGAATGTGCTAAGTTAACAATTTCTACTATTTGCCTAAATATGTGCAAACATTCAAAGACATCTACGGATCGATCCGGTTTATCTAACCATTGCCTCAGGCTAATATCACCCCATTCTATAGAGCAAACAAAAGGGTCCGCCCCTAATTCGTCATCACAAAACCCCGAAAACCCAGCCAGATTCTTATTGTGATCACCTTGTGCCAAAAGAACCCTGTCCCTCTCCTTCTTAAAGCTGGAATCGTGCGAAGCCTCACCAGATAAGCGATTTCTTTCAGGACAACGATGCCTTTGGTTCCTATCAGAGACTCCGGAACTATTCAACGTCCTCGAGCTATCAGATTTCTGCCAGCCAGAACCTGAAGAACCTTCCATCTTTATCCAGTTAGAGATGCATGTAGACCAAGAACAACAACACATCCAACAAAAACAGTAACCCTCAAAATTGTTTTAAACTCTTGCAGCTCCACAACCACCATTTCTCAACTCAAATTCATTTCAGCACTCAACATGAAAGATCAAACTCTCAGCTTTTCTGCACTTAACAAACAAGATCACAACTTCATGTCAAAGCTAGCAACAAAGAATTTACCAAAATTTCCCAGCATGCAGTTTAATCCCATTTAAATCAAAAGCAATAAAAAAAAGCTTAAAATCTAATGCAAATTCTTTCTAGTAGAGAAAATAATAAAAATTCAGGAAGACCAAACAAAAATAAATTAAACCTTCTACAGAAGTATATCAACTTCAGGAGACAACTCCAACAAAATGGAAAAAAAATTAAAATTAAAAACAAACAAACATGGACCCTCCAAAAAGGTACCAAACTTTATCCAAATTGATCAGAATTATCAACCACCCATTAGAGTAACAAGACAAACAGATAGATACAGCTACCAAAAGGAAGCAGCTAGAGAGAAAGAAGAAGGAGAAAGAAGAGAGAGAGAAAGAGAAGTATACCAGTTTTTCACCATGGAAGAGGATCTTCTGTTTCAGCTTAGGCCAACCTCAGAACAGAACCACACAAACAAAAAAAGTTTCTAGTTCTACACAGACCCACACACATTGGTTCTGGTTCTCCACAGCCTCATAAATTCTAACCAATTTTTAATTTTGTCGAAATATATCAAAATTGAAAAATATAAAAAAGCAACCCAATTAAAAAAAATCTCAAAGAAAAGTACAAAACAAATAACACCACACCCACATATTAGCCAAAACAAATTATTAAAAAGAAAAAAAGCACAACTTTTTAATTAAAAACTAAACAAATTACGTCAAAATTCAAACAAAGCACAGTTTCAACATTTTTTTATACTTAGTCATAGTTTCTAAAGTTTCAACTTTCTGTATCTTATTTGGTTAATGTGTTATGTTATCTTCATGTTGTTCTAAACAAGGACGTGGCACAACCTTGGCCTCAACGAGGAACAAAGAGAAGAGAGAGAATATAGTAAAATTAATAACTTGTGGGGCCATATTTGGCATTTTTAAAGATTAATACCATCCATGTTGTGATTATTAAATAAAATAAAATAAAAAGGCATGTATTAAAATAATGCGACTCTTTCTTTATTATTAATTTATTATAGATAAAAAGCGTGGCATTTCCTGAAGTGGAAAATTTTTATAATTTATGTGACAAAGACTAAGCCAATGTGATTATGGAAAGCTAGAATGAGATCTTGTTTGATTATTAATGTAAATTTGGTCTTTGGAGATGGTAAACAACTATATTTAAATATAAGTCTAATTACTTTAATACGATCAGAACCTAAGACTTTCTATTTTGATGATGGGCATGTCCAATGTGGTGATTCAAAATTTTAATTATTAATTTCTTAATCCAGCAACGTCCATGCACGTCTCAAAGAAAAAGTGCTTCTTAATTTAAGCAGCAATCATTATTGGTTAATTAGTTACTAGTTAGAGTGTGTGGCTGTTAATCAATTGGATACCATGTTGAACAAAAACTATTCTATTATTTTTTTTTATAGCTATACCAATGTATGAACTATGAAGATGATTAGGATATTTGGGATTTTCTTCTGTTTTTTTTTTCTCACTCATGTTTTGCTCTCTTTTTTTATTACTATCATATTAATTATTATTTTAAACATTTATTATTTTTAAATTATAACATAAATTAAAAATGTATGAACATGTATGTCAGAAAAGTTTTAATAATAATAATAATAGATGAAAATTAAATTAAGTATTAGAAAGACAGTAGGAAAGGTTAAGTAACAAAATATTAGATAGTATGTATAAAATTTTAGGTTTAAATTTCATTATTGTTAGTATTAAGAAAAAAGGATTACTATTATAATTTAATTAACTTAATTTGAATTTTGTTGGCCAATTACGACATATATAAAAGGGAAATTTTATTTATTCAGATATTCAGGTTATTCTTAGCTTATTGATAGGAGTGGAAAAGTAACAGTATACTTCACTTTAGATTTTTCATATTGTTTCACAATATCTATTTCCTATCTATTATTCGCATTTTTTATGCACAATTTATTATTGAATTATTCAACTACTTTGTTTCTTTATTAATTAAGAGCAGTATATAGTAACTACATTAAAAAAACCCATAAACTTTTAGAATATCAAATTTTCATATTTAGAATTGCACACCAAGAATTTTCTTTATTTATTTATTTTTACAATTAGTAGAAAAAGAGGTCCATATTGTGATTTGGACCCCAAATTTGGAATTGATGAGAAGTATTATGATTTTTATTGCAATAGTGATTTTGGCAACAAATCTATGTAAGTTCTAATAAATGCATCTGCTTGTTGTGTTTGGTTTGTTTGTTTTGTTTTGTTCATTTGTGGACACTTCCTCCCACTCCAAATATTGGGAGGACTTTAGAGTCGGTTGGTAGGACCTCAAACACACACAAACAATCACCCTTCCCTCATATACATATATAAATCAGTTTAAATATAAATATATACATTATATTATATAATAACAAAATCTCGTCAAAATTATCTTCCCACAAGTGTGGCTGCTATTTCTCTGTGTTTTCATGTGCTTTTTCCTTGCAAGCTTCTACTTTGTTGGGAGAAGAATGATCACAAACAGACTAGTGGGGACTATATATCCTCAAGGATCTAGAAGTTACTAGAACGGTGGCGATATGAAGTGTTATACCTTATTTATGTATAAGCATTTATTAATATGTAATTATTTATTATTTTTTTTTTAATAGATGACACATTTATAACAGTAAAATACTAAAATGTACCGAATTAAATTTCTAATTAAAAGAACACACATTTAATACAACTAATAATTAAACATTTATCTTTAAACACTTTTTATTAAGTAAAAAATATACATTCTTTTCTAATTAAACAAAGTTTTTATTTTTTTTATTTATTATATTTTATATTAACAACTTAAAATTAGAATTTAAAATTTAAGATTTAAAATTTAAAATTTATATCTTAGAATTTAAAGCGTTGTATTCTTTATTTTTCGTAAAATATAATAATATTTGCCGCAATTAAAAGATAGACAACGTAATATTATGTGATAATAATATTATTATCATGGAAGTAGATAGTTTCATAGTTCATGACACCCGGTAGATAGTGTTCGATTGTCACTAATCTCCTCATTGAAACTATTATTACATACACTTACTTAATTGAGTAAAGTACTCCTCTAATTCTTAATATTTAGATTAAATTTTAATTTTGTTTTTTAATATTTAAAATATTTTTTTAATTTTAAATATTTTATTTATCATATTTTAATTTTTTTATTAAAATTAATTTTTTTTTTAAATATATCTAAATACTATTATGATTTTTTTCTATGCACCGATAAAATAATTGTAATAGTCATAGTAGTAATTCTAGTAATTTGAGGATAAAAGTGATTGAATAATAAGAGAAAAAAGATTAAAATAATAATAAAAGAAAAAATAATATTTGAAAAAAAACTTTTTTAGTTTAGACTAGAAGATTAAGATAGGACGAAATAAGATTTTTGCGGTAAAAATAAGACATTTTAAATGTTAGAGACAAAATTAGGATTTAAACCAAACATTATGAACTAAAATAATATTTTACTCTACTTAATTAACCAAGTTCAAATGCAAATTGAAGTATTCTTTTTTTTATTACAGAAAAAACTTTCTTTCATAGAGATTGTCAAACAACACTTGTAGATAATAGCAAAATATTAGTTCCATACTAAAAAAGACAATAAATATCTCTTATATTGAACTATAAACTAAGAGGAGCTACAATATTCGATTACAAAAAATCTTAATAAACAAAAAAGAGACAAAATTGAATCTCTTTTGTTTAGAAATCTACACAGATGTGATGTAATACATATGAATATTTTTTTTTCTTCTTTAAGAAGTAGATCTAAACACTTTACTAGTCTATAAAAATCTCCATGAACAAAAAGCTTTTCTCTTAGCATCTTCTCCTAGATCTGGAGAACTTATATAACCAAATCCAAAAGACGTATAACAAGAAATTATAACATTATAAAAAAGGAATCATTATAATACAAAAGGAGAGAAAAACCATTAGAGAATTATTGACATTTAAAAAATTGAAAGAAAAAAAAACGAAAAACAGAGCTAACAATCTAACCTAGAAATAGAAGCAAGGGAGGGGAGAAAAAAACGTGGAAGGAAAAGGAGAGAGAGGAGGAAAAAAGAGAGAAAGAAAAAGATAGTGTTCTAAATCGGAAAATAGGAGAAACTTATAGAAAGAAGATAGGAGCGAAGGAGAGATAAAATAGAGGAGGAGAGAGAAAGGAAAGAGGGGAGAGAGGAAGAATTTAAAGGGGAGGAAAAAATGGAGGTCCACCGCCGTCTAAGGCTAAGGCGGCAGTGATGGCCCTCAAAACTGCTTTATCGTGTTCTTATTCTAAACGCTAGAGAGAAAGAAGGCGCAAAGGCAGTCTAGGAATAAATTAATTAAATGCAAACTGAAATCACTTAGTGAAGTAATAAATTTACATTTGATGATAATTTTTTGTTTGAAATGATTGAATTTCATCACATAAATTTGCATTTATTCATTTAAATAGCATGCTTTTGTGAATTCTCTCTCAATTATACCTAATTGTTAAAAACATATTTTTTGTGCTCTAAATTGTCAAATTAGTTCTACTTTTATTCTATTTGATGCTTTGATATGTTTGTTGAGTGATTTCATGACCAATAGGCAAGGATGACTTTGAAGAAGTGGAAGAAAAGCATGCAAAGTGAAAATATTCATAAAGAAACAAAGTAGAAGAACATTCGGATATGTGCGTACGCACATAATGGTACACACAGGTGTGAAGAATTAGCTAGCGTGCGTACGCACAAGTAGAAAAAGTGGCAAGTGTGCGTACACACACAATGGTACGAACGCACGAGTCCGAGCACGTGTCTCATTTAAGAAATCATGTGTTGCACGTTTTTGGGAGCCTTTTTGGCCCCATTTTTTATGTTCTGAAGCCAAAAGAAAAAGCTCACTCAAGGGGGAACATACCATACACCATCATATCATCATTTTGGAAGTTGAAGGCTAGGTTTTCGTAGTTTTTCTTAAAGAGAGAAACTCTCATTTATCTCTAGGATTTATTAAGTTTATACAGTTTACACTTTAATTTTGGAATTTAGCTTGTCTCAATTGTAAGTTGTTCTTAATTTTCTCATCCTTTGCACTATACTTACTTAGATTTTCTTATAATTAAGGTTACTTTGTTAGTATATGCACTTGTGAATTCTTGAGTCTCATATTAATGAATTTGATGTTTTGATGTTTATATGTGCTTGATTAAATTGTTAGTATTGAGTTTTGGGTTATTAGTTGATCTTGTTTTCACTAGCGCTAGCTTTTTACTAAGTCTAATTAGTAAGTTAGTTAGGATTTGTGGATTAAGATCAATTATGCCTATTTGACTTTTTTCATTGTTTAGGGGTTAAGGTTATGACAAAGATAAGATTCTTTAACTCTCAATCCCTAGTCAAAGCCCTTTTATGCATTTGAATTACATTTCTCATTAGCTTATTGCTTCAATCTCCCATAGTTTGATTTAATTGTCTTTTAATATAGTGGTAGCTTAGTCATTACTTTTCATTCATGCTTGCATAGTTAATTGTTTTGCTTGTTTATTAAGTTTAATCTTGATCATCTAATTATTTTTGGTTCATTTAACTTCTAATCTCTTTAATTTTTGTTTTTATGCGTGAAAACCTCCGAGCTCACAACCAATGATGCGCACTTAATTGCTAATCCAAGGGAGAACGACTTGGGAATAACATTCCTGGTTAATTATTTTGTAGCTTTGTGAAATACTTGTTTAAACTTTAGTTTGTGTCGTTTGTTAGTTTGGAGCTATACTTATAACAAATCCATCCTTTCAAACTAGCGAAATTTCTAACTGACATCCGATGCACATCAAGTTTTTGACACTGTTGTCGAGAATTATACAATTGTGTGTCATATTTTTATTTGTTGTAAATATATGAATATTGTGAATAGTTTCTTCTAGCTTGTTTATTTGACACTTGTTGGTAGTTAACACCCTTGTTTTGGTAGTTATTGTTAGTTGCTAGTTGTTAATTCATTTCTTTATTTACTCTTGTTTTAACTTTTAAAAATTGCATGATTTTCATGATTCCTCAGTTGAATGACATGATCGCTTTCAAACTCAAGCTTAGCCCCATTTGACCCTGAGATAGAAAGAACTTTAACTCATATTAGGCAAGCTTAGCGCCGATTAGCATTTGCGCATAGTGAATCGGATTCTCTTGACGAGCATCCCGGTTCACCATCGCCCTCTAACTATGATTCTCATTCTTCATTTGACGAGGGAACCTTATATTCTTCTGTTAGAAGTTTTAAAATTTCTGTGAGTGACGTAGGTGATAGAAACATGGTGGCACCGCGGAGGATCACTCTTAAGGAAACGGGAGCTCCCAGCATCACTTTGCAACCGTTACAAGTTCGTTACTTGGATTTGGATGCAAATTTTGAACTTAAGACTGGGTTAATCAACTTGCTTCCTAAGTATCATGGATTTTCAGATGAAGATCCACTCAAATATTTGAAAGACTTTCAAGTAGTGTGCTCAACTGCAAAGAGGTATGGATCGGATGAGATAGATATGATGGTGTTTGCTTTCCCTTTCTCTTTAGAGGGAAAGACAAAAGAGTGGGTTTATACTCAACCGATTGAGGTTATTACCAACTGGGACTTGTTGAGAAAGAAATTCCTAGAGAAGTTCTTTCCACCTCAAAAAATTGATCGTTTGAGGAAGAAAATTTTTTATATCATGCAAAGAGATGAAGAGACACTCTACGAGTAGTGAAAATTTTTTAAGAAGTTGTTTAAGTCTTGCCCTCACCATCGCATTGATGACTTGGTACTTATAAGTTACTTTTGTCAAGGCTTAGATCCACAAAACAAGCTCCTTATTGATGCCTCAAGTGGAGGATCTCTTACTAAGTATAAAGCTGCGAAAGAAGCATGGAAAGTTATTTCAGATTTAGCGGATTCAACGCAACACTTGAGGACAAGGAATCCCCAACCAAGGTCTATTGGAGAGGTTTCTCCTTTCGGTGATGCTATTTTGACTAAGACACTTGGTGAAATGACCGTTTTGTTGAGACAATTCATCAAAGTCAACAAGTACCTCCAATGCTCCTAGCTCAACCACAACCACCTCAGATTGAAGGACCCTCTCGACCATGTGGCATTTGTGCTTGTAGTAGTCATTACACTGATGAATGCCCACAACTCCAAGAGGATAATACATTGGCGGTAACTAATCCCTATCCACAAAATCAACCTTCCATCAAAGCAACCAAGGACCATATTAATATGGAAAAAATCAAAGTCAAGGGTGGAGAGACAACTCAAACCAAAGATGGCAATAACCCTCTCAAAACTAACCCTTTCAATCCCAACAATCCTACTATCATCAACCGTCTCAAAATTAACAACCCCAATTCTACCAACCACCACAATTATACCAATAACCGTACCAATCACAAAATCCACCTTACCAACAGTCAAACCAATAACATCATCAACTATCATACCAATGTCAACCTCAATCAAGGTACTAACTACCACACACTAGACAATCTACTCAAAGCAACCAAGTCTCTTTCTCCAACCAAACCCATGTATATGACACCCTTCATACATTCATCCTAGAACAACGAAAATTCTAAAAGAAACAAGATACCTACATGGCTACCATAGTCGAGGCTTTGTCCCGTTTGACATTACCACTATCCAACAATAACCAAAACACCTCCCAACTATCAACCTCTAGTGACCTACCCTCAACCACAACCAAATCCTAAATGTAGTCTAAATGCAATCACTCTAAGGTCCAGAACAACACTTGATGAGAGAGGTCCCAAGACTACAATTGTGATGGAGGATGTTCATGATGAAGAAGTTGATGAGGTGGTAGAAATAGATGAAGATGAAAAAGAAGATGTTGGAAGGAAAGAGGAGGAACAAGTGAAGCCCAAGGAGCCAAAAAAGAAGAACATCTTTGAAGAACCAATCCCAATCCCTTTTTTAGTGATGGTGAAAAAGGCCAAGAAGAGTGTTGAATTGGACTTTAATATGGTACATATTTTCAAGAAGGTTGAGGTAACCATTCCACTCTTTGACGCCATTCAAAAAATTTCTAAGTATGCTAAGTTCCTCAAAGATTTGTGCATACACAAGGAGTGAATTAATGAAATGGAGACCATTACTTTGGGTAGCTTTATTTTCTCTTTAATGGTGGCTATCTCGAAAAAGTATGGTGATACGGGGCCATGTTTAGTCTCTTATGTAATTGGAGGAGTCTTATTAGAAGATAGCATATGTGACCTTGGTGCTTGTGTAAGTATCATATCCCTCTCTGTTTTTGACAAGTTGAATCTCTCACCATTGAAAAGATCAGCCGCTAGATTTGTCTTAGTGGATAAAAGCATCGATGGTAGGCATTGCGGAAGATGTGCTAGTGAGCATTAATGACTTAGTCTTTCAGATGACTTTTATATTTTGGAAATATCCCTCAATGATTAAGGAAGACCCACTTATATCTTACTTGAGAGATCTTTCTTGAAAACTTCCCGATTCAAGTTTGATATTTTTTCCACACCTATTCATTTGAATTGGATAATAGAATGGTGGAATTCAATTTAGAGGAAGCTATCAGGCATCCACTAGAGGAACAAGGAGGAATTAAAACCCCTTCCACCTCATTTAAAGTATGCCTTCCTTGATGATGATCATAAAATCCTGGTAATTATTGCAACGGAGCTCTCCAACCAAGAGGAACAAAGACTTCTTGAGATATTACGGAAGTACAAGAAATCGATAGGGTGGAGCTTGAATGACATTGTGGGGATAAGCCCACAAATATGCCTTCATCGCATTTTCTTGGAATATGGCACCAAACCAATCCGACAACCTCAGAGGTGCTTGAACTCAACAATCCTTGACGTGGTTAAAAAGGAGATTACTAGACTTTTGATGATAGACATTATCTATCATATTTCTGATAGCAGATGAGTAAGTCCGGTTCAAGTAGTGCCTAAGAAGTTTGAGGTAGCCATGGTGAAGGTGGATAGTGGAGAGCTAGTAGCAATTAGAGTCTAGAATGCATGGAGGGTCTGTATTGATTACCGAAGACTCAATCTGGCCACAAGAAAGGACCGTTTATCCTTTATTGATCAGATGCTGGATCGGTTGTTAGGTAAATTCCACTACTATTTTCTTGATGGATATACTAGATATTTTTAGATTCACATTGCTCCCAAGGATCAAGAGAAGGCCACATTCACATGTCCCTTTGGAACTTATGCTTATAAGAGAATACCTTTTGCCTTGTGCAATGCACTGACAACTTTTCAAAGATGCATGACGAGTATCTTCTCCGATCTTATAAAGAATTGCATGGAGGTCTTTATGGATGATTTTAGCATGTATGACAATTCCTCTGATGTGTGCTTATAAAATTTAGCTAGGGTGTTAGAGAGATGTGTCAATATTAATCTTGTGTTGAATTTTGAAAAGTGTCATTTCATGGTGAAACAAGGCATAATATTGGGACATATTATCTCTAGAGACGGAATCTCCGTCAATCCGACTAAGATTGAGGTTACTTCTAGCTTGCCTTACCCCTTCTCAGTGAGGAAGATTTGTTCTTTCCTTGGCCATGCAGGTTTCTATCGAAGGTTCATTAGGGATTTCAGCAAGATCACTCTACTTCTCTTCCGTTTACACTAGAAAGATGTGAATTTTAATTTTAATGAGAATTGCAAGGAAGCTTTCAATAAACTAAAATTTGCATTGACCACGGCGCCTATTGTGCGAGGCCCATATTAGAATCGTCTGTTTGAAATCATGTGTGATGGCTCCAATTATGCCAGTGGAGATTGAGCATAAGGCGTATTAGGCAGTGAAACAACAACTTGGATTTGAAAGGAGCGGGTGTTGAGCCCAAACTTTAGTTAGAGGAATTGAAATGTTTTAGGCTAGAAGCCTATGAAAATGTGAGGTTTTACAAGAAAAAAGTTAAGGCATTCCATGACTAGAATATTCAGAGAAAGAACTTTAAGATTGGTGATGATGTGCTTGCGTACAATTCAAGACTCCAATTGATGCTAGGAAAGCTACAGTCTAGATGGGATGGACCCTTCAAGGTGGTAGATGTGAGGCTGTATGGTGTAGTTGAAGTGGCTCACCCTTTTAATAAAACAATATTCAAAGTCAATGGGCACAGGGTGAAGCCTTACCACACACAACCATTCAACAAAGAGGTGGAAGTATTCCTCCATAAGGATGCCCCAAAAGATAATCAGTGAATTCATGTCCGTCCAACTTAAGGACATTAAAAAAAGTGTTAAGTGGGAGACACCCCACCATGGTAACATCTTTCTAACTTTCTCTTCTCTTTAACAATTATTAAGATTGTTGTTATTCTTGGTTAGCTTAGTTTGGTAGATTTTTAGTGTCGATTTAGGGTATATATGTTAAAATTTGTTCCTCTCTTCTTTCTTTCTCTCTTCTCCAACCACCATCTGTGAGTACTCCTTCATCTTCTGCGTCGGGCATTAGAGCTCAACCAGCTCTCAACTTCCGGTGACTTACATTGTTGCCGCACCTCTGGCAGTGGCAACAACATAGTGCCATTGCATCCTTCCCTTCTTTCTCTACTTCAACAATCTTTGTTCTACACCTCAAGTTTATTCCTCTGTTTTCTTTAATTATTATTGCTTTGATAATTAGTTAATTAGTTAGTGAATATCATTTATATGTTGCTAGTGGATTTAAGTGGTTAAGATAGGCTATGATTAGTTTCTTAGATTTTGTTAGGATGCAAGTGTTGGATAATGACTGTGTTGGATTGATTTAGTGTTGAAACTTGGTTAATTGTGCTGAATTTTGTGCATTGTGCACCACTTGTTTGATTAAATGCATGTGTGATGCTTTGAGTTTGGTTCATATATTATAGCTACCATATGCATTAAACTATATTTTGTTTGGCAATTTGTTCATGAATGATGCACTTTTAGCTATGCCTAGGTTGTGGACTTTTAAACACTTTTATTTGTAATAGTTTTAAGTACAATTTTAGTTCTCTTTTTTGGGAGCTTGTTTAATTGCATGTTTATTTTCTATTACTTCATTATTCTAAGTTACTTTCTCTTATTGCTTATATAATGTAGATCGCAATTTATTTTTGTAATTTTGATTATAGCTCGTATTACTTATACAACTTGTACATTCCTGTCTCAGGCTTCGTTGCATTATTGTGTCGACCACATGAAGTCGGTCACATCATTTGTAGTTTTTTTAGTATGAGTGGATGTGATTGGAAAATGAAAGAGAATGAATAGTTAAATAACTTTGTTTTATTTATTGATGAAGCAATTTACAAGGTATGCAGTAGTTGCTACTAAGAGTTTTACAAGTTTTCATTCATAGCCCTTTTTTTATGCCCCGTTAAAACACCCTTTAGTAAAACCCATGAGAAAAAATCATAAAGTCAGGAAAAAGAGTACACCAAAGAGTAAGGTTTGCTATCTAGCTATAGTATCTTCTAAGATTTAAATCATGCCATGATCTTAGAAACTCGTTTTCTTGTAGATCGAAGATTTGTAGTATCCTTTCCCAAGGACCTATACGACTTTGTAGGGACCTCTCCAATTAGCTGCAAGCTTCCCTTCTCTTGGAGTTGGTGCTCAGATATCGTTTTGGATTAGGATGAAGTCATTCTCATTAAAGCTTCTTTTAATAACCTTTTTGTTCTACCTGATTGCCATTCTTTGCTTCATGGCTTCCTTTTTAATCCGAGCTCCTTCCCGCACCTCGGGTAATAACTCGAACTCTTCTTTACAGGCCTTAATGTTTCTGACCTCATCATAAAATCGAACACATGGACTTTCTTCATTTACCTCTACTGGAAGCATGACCTCTATACTGTATGCCAGTCAAAAAAATGATTCTTTAATAGTTAATTGAGGTGCTGTGCGATATACCCATAGAACATGTGGTAGCTGTTCGACCCAAAATTCTTTTATTGTATCTAACCTTCTTGTTAATCCTACAATTATGACTTTATTTGCTGCCTCCATTTGTTCATTGGCTTAAGGATGTTCCACACTATGGAATTGATGTTTGATTTTGAGATCGAACACCAATTTTCTAAAAGTCACATCTATGAATTGGGTTTTGTTGTTTATTGTAATGGAGGTTAGAATACCAAACGTGGTGATAATGTTTTTGACAAAGAACCTTTTACTCTGTTGAGCGGTGATAAAAGCTAAGGGTTCTGCTTCTATTCAATTTGTGAAGTAGTCCACAACCACGATTACATATTTTACCTGCCCAGGGGCTTCGAAAAATGGTTCGAGTAAATCCATTCCCCATTTTACGAAGGGCAAAGGTGAGGTGATGTTGATAAGCTCTTCAGATTGTGCTACATAAAAAATTGTCATAGAACTGACAAGTCAGACATTTCTACACTTAATTAATGGCTTCTTTTTTGCAAAGTAGACTAGTAAAACCCAGCTCGGAGTTATTTTTGGCTAATGATCGAGCTCCGAGATTATTGTCACAGATTCCAACATGAATTTTTTCTAGTACTTTCTCAGTTTTGGATGTTGGGACATACTTGAGTAATGATATAGAAATTCCCCTTTTGTATAAGGCTTCTCGTGCCAATGTGTAGTATTGGGCTTCTCAGACAAGTTTTTTGGCTTCTTTCTTATCAGATGGGAAGATGTCAAACTTGAGCTATTCCAAAACAGGATCCATCCAACCCATGTCTAATTTTTTTATTGTAAGTACTATTGTATCCGACTTGTTGACAGTAGAGGAAACTTGGAGGTTTTCTTGTATTAAGCTTTTGCTATTCCCTCCTAGCTTTATTCTTGCAAGCTTTGATAGAGTCTTAGCTCGACTATTTTTCTCCCTTGCTACGTGTTAGACTTCAGCTACATGGAATTCAAAAAGCAAATTCAAAGTCTTCTACAAGTACTGCTTCATGTTAAGATCTTTTGCTTGATAACCTTTATTTATTTGTGAAGTGACAACCTGCGAGTCACTGAAGACAAGTACCTTAGTTGCTCCTACTTCTCATGCAAATCGTAATCCTACTAATATTGCTTGGAATTCGGCTCAGTTATTGGATGTTGTGATGTTGAATTTCAAAGGTAGCTCTATTGAGGTGCCTTCTTCATTTTCTAGATTTACTCATGTCCTGTTGCTGAAGTTGTTGGAAGATCCATCAACGTAAATTTTTTAAGTTTCCGGCGCCTCTTTGGGTTCTTTCCCAACATATTCTGCGACAAAGCCCGCAAGATATTGCAATTTTATGCCAACTTAGGCTCATACTTCAGCTCATCTCGGTCTTTTGATTTTGTTAAGATTGGAAGCTACGTGAAGTATTCTTTGAATTCTTGAATTGTCTTCTTGCATTCTTCAGTCCATTTTAAATCGGTGATTTTCGTCAAAAGGGAGAACAATGGTAACAACCTAAGGGTTGATCCTGCTAGAAATCAAGAAAGAGCCGCCAATCTTCCATTCATCTGCTATACTTCTTTAAGGCAGGTCAGACATGATATGTTTAATATAGTAGAACATTTATTTGGGTTAGCCTCTATCCCTCTTTGAGTGAGGATGAACCCGAGGAACTTCCCACCTCCTATTGCAAATGCACATTTGGTTGGGTTAACTCTCACGTTATGCTTTCTAATCGTATAGAATACCTTCTGAAGGTTGGGAACTAAATCTACTTCCTCCTTACTCTTGACAAGCATGTCATCTATATACACTTTCATCAAAGACCCGAGGTGTTTGTGGAAGACCTTGTTCGTTAGCCTTTGATAAATAGTCCATGTAATTTTTAATTTGAATGGCATTACTACATAGTAATAATTTGCCTTTAGAGTGATGAATTAGGTAATTTCTTGGTCTGGGACATGCATGGGTATTTGATTATACTCTAAGTAAGTATCCATGAATGATAAAAATCAGCATCCCGAAGCCACATCCACCAGGGTGTCATTGTTGGAAAGGGATAGGGATCTTTGAGCCATGCTTTATTCAAGTTGGTGTAATCGACGCACATCCTCAACTTCTCGTTTTGTTTCTTAACCAGTACTATATTAGACAACCAAAGCAGTTATTCGACTTCCCTAATAAACCAGGCTTCCAAGAGATGGATCAACTTCAACCAATGACTTTATCACTTTCACAATCATATTTGATTTCAGCTTAACATGATCTTGAGAAATGGTAGTTCTAGTGTATGTGTGACTACCATTGTGCCACCTTATCACTTAACAAAATTTTCTCTTAATAAGACTAGCTCTAATAAGTCAATCGCAACTTACTTCGTATTGTACAACTTGGCTAGAATGTGGTTGGCTCAAATTCACACACCTAGTAATCTACATCCCTATGAATGGTATAATCTTTAATTCCTGTAATCACAATCTCTCTAGAATTGAATTTCATACCAACGACAAACTCACTGTCTGTTACAACAACAGGGTCTACACCAATAACAACAAAAAATAAATCTGATTATTGCTATACAACAACAACAATAATAATAAAAAAAAGGACTACGTACCTGCATTGACATACTTAGAAAATTCTATTCTATTCGTAGTGTCTAGATCCAAAGTATGCATGAAAGAAGGCTCTTTAGATGAATGTTGGCTTGCTATTATATTTGCCACATTTGCTATATTAAGCTCAACTATTATATCATCTTTATCCCCATCTTCAGTTTGAACAACAATATGATAAGTGCCCTCAAATTTCTCTTCACTTTTAGTATTATAACTCGTCCAGTCAATGTTAGGTTTCAGTAAATCAACCTCAACCAATTCTTCAAACTCAACATATAATTCGATAACTGACATCTACGTCGGTGTTTGTTGGTAGATCAAAAGTATCCCTTGCATGCTTACTTTGTTAGCCACATACATTATTTGAAACTAAATGAAATCATCGAATACTAACACAGGCTA
Source organism: Arachis hypogaea (assembly GCF_003086295.3). NCBI lineage: Eukaryota > Viridiplantae > Streptophyta > Magnoliopsida > Fabales > Fabaceae > Arachis > Arachis hypogaea. The sequence continues at coordinate 24,931,895 of NC_092053.1, read as the reverse complement.
TCTATAGAGAATATTTGTGAGTTTCTTTAATACTTGATTATCAATATATTGACAAAGTACACTCTTAAATTTCTCATATGTTATTGCAAAAGAACAACAACATCACCTGAATTTTCACATATAAAATTCACACCTTCAGATGTTTGAAGTAAAATCTGACATTATAATGTACCCAAATAGGGTCCTTAAGAATTTCACATCAAACTTTTTTGTCCCCAAAAAAAATTATTACGTTGAGATCCTTGAACTTTACAAAAATAAGATATATAAGTCCCTACCTTAAGCAGACCCTTTTGTTTTACTTTTGTAAAATTCAGGAATCTCAATGTAATAAAATTTTCTTGGGACGAAAACGTCCAATCCGAAATTCTTTAGGAACCTATTTGGATATATACTTTTATAATATATTTTCGAGTATATAGCCAAATAGGTTCCTGAAAAATTTTGCATCAGATATTTTCGTCCCCAAGAAAATTTTATCACATTGAGGTTCCTGAACTGTACAAAAGTAAGACATATAGGCCCCTACTTTAGTTAGGTATGTTGCTTTCATTTGCACAAATAGGTCATCAAAAGTGTGACGCAAGGACTTATATGTCTTATTTTTGTAAAGTTCAGGAACCTCAACGTAATAAATTTTTTTTGGGGACGAAAATGTCCAATGCAAAATTTTTCAGAGACCTATTTGGGTATATACTCTATATTTTCAAACTAACACCCTATCCATTTTTATACTCTTGTTAAACTCATTCAAATATTTTTTTCTCTAAAGAAAAATACTCTATTGCTCACACTCAACCTAATAATTTGTTCTTCCTTTTATAATACTTCAGTTATATTTTTTTAATCAGAAAAGTACAATACATCTCCTGTGTATTATGAATTCGACTCTCATGTATTGTGAATATGCCCCCTATGTATTCAGAATACATCCTTGCGTATTACTTTTTTAATACTTAAAAAATGCAATATGTCTCCCATATATTGTTCAAGAAAAATTAAAAAAAAATCTATTGCAGCAATTCAAATCCTGCAAATTGTTTTGTTCTAAAATTCTGTGAAACACTATATAACTCAATAACTAGGTATACACTAAAATTTTTTCAATATCTAAAGAAATTAGACACCTAGAGGTCCACGTAGAGACGAAAGTAAAAATATTTAGCAACAACGACGAAATAAAAATAAGAGTAAAATAACAATTAAGTCCTTTAAGATTTTGATCTTAGACTAATTAGCTCTTGAAGAAAAAAAAAGGTACTAATTTAGTCCTCCATTATAGCAAATAATAGACACGTGATATTCTTTTATTAATTTATTACATAAAACTTAACGGTGGTGCTTATATACTGTGACATGTATATTAAGAAATATTGTCATGTAGATAACAACTTTTGGAACGAAATTTCACCTGTCTTGGTAGAATTTGTGATAAATAGATAGTAATTGATAAAGATTATATAGAAATTCAAAAGATAATAAATCTTTCACTATTTAAAACTACATTATTTTCATGCTCATATGGTAGTAACAAGACACACCTCACTATATATAACAAAATACATAGACAATTTTATTTCATTTTACACCATCCATTGACATGTCTACTATTTGCTATCGTAAAAAATTTAATTGATACTTTTTTTTAAGACTAATTAGTCCGAACTAAAAATAATCTTGAGAATTTAATTGTTATTATTTTATTCTAAAAATAATGTTAAGAAAAAAATAATTTTTTTAAAAATATACGTGACAAATAAATTAAAGAAAGAAATATATGTATTATGAATTTTTGTATAACAAGGTTAAAATAAATATTTTTTTATTTTTATACAATTTTCACGTATTGTTTTCAAAATAAATTGTATACATAGTAGTATTTTTCACAAGAAAAAGATGGTATTTATAATTTGTATATCAGATTTATTATGGTTTACAACACTATCCTGAGATATCATATGAAATAATCTGGAACTCTCCTTTTTAGATTGGTTCGTTTGTTTTTACTTTTTTTTTAGTATTTCTTTCTCTATTTTATTTTCACTAAATTATTTTTGTTATCTAGTAAAATATTGAACAATTATCCAAATCGATACCTAAATTTTTTAAAATGGAATACTTTAGTCTTTTTAAGATTTAAAATTTATAAAATATTTTTTGATATTTATTTTCATTAGACGAAACAGTTTCTTTCTGCTAATCACTAACGATAACTGCTGACGTGAAATATTAATTTGCACACGTGGTCATCAAATTTTACGTGTGAAAACTACTAAATAGTCTCTGATGAATTTTAAAAATCTCAAAATAATTTCAAAAAATTTTTAACAATTCTAAAACTATCCCTTCTAATTATTTATATATAATTATTTTTAAATTAATAAATTTAATTTCTAAAATTTTCGATCAAATTATCTCAAATTTAATTATATATATAAGTTTTCTATGTATTTCAAAAAAATAATTATAAATTAATTTTAAAAGACACTATTTTAAAAAAATATTAAATAATTTAAATAAATAAATTCATATTTATTTTTGACTATACAAAATATTAATTTAATTTAATTTAATTTATAATTATCATATTCCATGATCATTCTTTAACGAAGAAGAAGAGAATGAGTTAGTATTATTCAAAGAGATGAAAAAATTTCCCTTTAACATAAAGTTTTTACAAAAACAATTGAGAATATTTATGCAAATGTTTATGAAGATAACAATTTGGAACTTGTGGTGCAATGCAAACCAAGACATCTCCGAATTCAAATTTGCAAGTTTTGGTGAACGGCAAGGTTAATGTAGATCATTTACAAAATTTTAATGTGAAACTCCTGATACTTTGTAATACTTGAAGAAAAAATATCCTACCACATGCAAGTATTATGTTTATGTTTCTTAGAAAATTTTGAGATTCATTAATTATAATGTTACACAAAATATGCTTGCAGTTAAAATTATTTGTGCTACTACAGTTAACAATTTTGCCAAAAAAAATAGATTTTTTTAACTTAGGAATAATTTTCTAAGTTTATTTTAAAAAATATTAAATATATTTGAATAGATTGTTTTGGAATCTTTAAAAAATTTTCGAGGATTATTTTGAGATTTTTTAAACTTTCCAAAAATTGTTTCGTACTTCATCTTGGGAAATATTTGTCCAACTCGAATGTGTAGACACTTAACGGCTATGTGTACGAGTTAACGTTCCATGTCCGCTATCACCATTACTGACTATCAGAAAGGGACTATATTGTTTAACAAAAATAAACGTTGGAGACCGTTATGTGTATTTTAAAACCTGAAGGACTAAAGTGTTTGATTTTAAAAACTTTAGAAATTAATTTGAGTAATTACTCTAAAATATTTTCTCTTACGGTTATATATTTTGCCCTTCTTTTGCCTTTAATACATTAAAGATTACTACCACCAAATATTTTTTTCCTAATTAATCATTGGTATTATTCAGAAATAGGGGCGGCAAATGGTCAAAATCTGTCGGGCCAACCCACATAACTCATTAAAAAAAGTAGGTTGGGTTGAAAATTTGAGACTGTCAAACTTAAAAAGTCCGCCTAACCTGCACTATCTAATTCGTGGGTTTTGGCGGGTTTCAGCAAGGCAGGGCGGACTTCCCCTGCAAGCTAGGAATTTTTTTTTTGTCAAGGTCATTTTTTTACAATTTTTATGATGTTATTGATCTACAAAAGAATGAAAAATGATAATTGAATATGTTCTAAATTATATTTTGGATTATGTTTTATTGATTATAAACTTGAAGATGTTTAATTATATGTTTTGCACAATGTTTGTTTTGCTTTGAACGATATTGGTTTTATTATTTTGTTTCAAAAAACTTAGTTTATGATTATATTTATTACATATTTATAATTATCAAGACTTTAATGTTTGTGAATTTAAAAATTATAATCTTTTTTATATCTTTAATATATAAATTTATTGAAATAGTTGTGAAATTATATATATTGTTTAATATTTAATAGTTTATAAAAAAAAAGAAAAATTTGGCAAATTTGACCCGCCAGCTTGCAGTTAAGCAAAACCAAAAAAGAATTCACGACCGTCTCACTAGGCAAAGTAGAGCGAACCCGCCTACCAAATGTCAGGCTTTTGATGGAACGGAACGTACTTTTCCGTTTGCCACCCCTACCCAGAAGGGTCACGAAAAGAGAGTTTTGTTGGAAAAAAAATTTTTAAGAACATCTTGAAAGTTAACAACTGCATTTTGTTCTAATCCAGAAAAGTACAAATGAAATGGCAGATTGGTTGGCCAAAAAAGGTGTTCGTGGAGATTATGAAGCAGTAAATTAATTACAGTCGCACGCTCCTCTGCTTCGTCTTCTTTAGGATGATTTAGATCAGAGGATTTCTTTTCATCCTTGTATTCTTTTCTTTCCTTTTCTTTTTGTTTTCTTATTAGCTACTGTCCAAAAATAAAAAAACGTAACCCTATATGTATGTTTGTCAAACTCTTGTCCAGATTCATCCACGCTGAAAGTCCTTGAGCCGAAAAGAAGCGATGATACTCTTTCTATACCGTTATGTCTTGATAAAAAAAAATTATAAGATTTTTTTAATGTCTAAATACAATTAGTATTAGTGTGCAAAATTTTATTTATTATTTATAATTTTAAATGAATTTAGAAATAATTTGAGTATTGATTATTAACAAAAATCATCTAAAATAATTTATAGAATTAAAATATAAAAAATATTTTATCTAAACCATATATATTGTGTCGTATATTTAACAAAAATTTAAAATTAATATATTTATGTGTCGTCCTATCTATGTGGGTCTCTATGCTCTATGCCAATAATTCTTCTTTAGTTGGACAAGATTTTTCACCAATCAAGATCGATGTGAATCACGGGACATATTTGGTAACACTTAACAAGAAGAAATACAGAAAAACTAGTCTAATTTGACGTGTCTGTTAATAATTTGACTAATCTCCTTTTATGTCAGTAATTTCACTAATTTCCTTTTACGTCAACATGAAATCCTTCTATATTTGCAAGACGTAACATCTTTTACTTTTACTATTTTCTTGGTGCAGTTTTTCCCTTAACAAACATGAATCTAGAGTCACACATGAGATATAGGTTGTGCTTAAATTATATAAAATTTATTAATTTGTGCCTTTTGAAATGGGGCATTTGATTGCCAAACCGTATCAGACTACCAGTTCAACTGGCTCACCAATTTTTTACCAATTCATAATAACAGAATTTTTTTTTTTTTGGTCATATATCAGACCAGCCAAGAGACTGATTTTTAATTAATCCAATTAAACCAAGTAACCACGAGTTCAATACTGAAAAATACTATTCTCTCTGAGAGTTGAATCAAATCCAATTCGATTTGTCGTGTTTCTACTAACAAAACCCGAATATCATGAGTTCAATCGACACAAACAAACAAACAGAAAAAGTAGAAAAATGAAAGAAAAAACAAACTAGTATGTAAATAGAGTCACCTTTACTCTAGAATCCCTTTCCTTTCGTCTCTCTTTCTCTAAATCTTCACCAGCAGATACACCCTAAGGCACAAACTGATACACCTTTAGGGCCCTAAGGCAATGCTTACTACATACAAAGAATTTATGGTTACTCCATACAAAGAATTTTATTATGCAACTGAAGTCTAATTGAAATGGCACATTAACATGTCTCTTAAAATGCTGCACCCGAATTCGAACTTCGATAAGACCAAGTGATAAGCGAATTTGTGATGTAATTACCTAGAATTAAGAACTGTTTAATTCATCTGACTAAAAAGAAAAATAGAATTTTATTATGTGACTCCATTTTTGGCAACAATACCACTCAAATCACAATTTCATGCTGATGCACCTAAAGACTAAAATTCAACCATTTCCACAAGTGATGAAATAGTGAAGCGTCTTAATAGTGTGACAAGAGAATGCACATAGAGATCATCATCATCATCATCATCTTCCCAGTGATAATTACTGTATCATCATAAAGTTAACAAGAAGAGGAAGGAAAATGTTCTCCCCAGTATTCTAACAGCTTAAGGCTGATAATATAAGCTTCATCATAAGAATGACATATATTAGAAATTACAGTTGTAAGTGGCAACAAAATACATGTGATGATGATCTCATAAAGTTGAGGGGGGAGATAAGATTCCTAAGCTATTCAGTTACCTAACACGGCGACAGCCGACAGGTGGCATTTTGCGAGGGGTCGCTGTACAGGCAAAATAGAGAGGGTAAAAAAGAAAAAAAAAGAATCAAATATTCTTAAATGATGCTGTTGCGGCATCAAGCTCTACAACTCTCAACGCCCAGAAACGAATAATGAATTGGTTATCTGGTTGCCTTCAGCTTGGAGTCTCCTCATCTTCGCCTTGTCTAGGCGAGCTCGTCTAACCGCCTCTTGAATTTGGCGGTCGTGGTCTTTCAACATCTGGTCCATGTTGCTTGATGGAACTAGCAATGGACCAGAATAATGAATTTTAGGACCCTTGGAGCCATAACCAACCTGCGGTCGAAAAGGGGAGAGGAGGGGAGAGAAGAGGAGATAGACCAAAATTGCATTTTAGGTCGAAGTCCATAGAACATCGAAATACAGAAAGATGAGAAACTCAAGGTGCGTTTGGTTTGCATTTTTACTTTTTCTTTTAATTTTCAGTATTTTCTCCTTTCTGGATTTTGTGAAAGAAAAAAAGTACACAGTGAAAATAATAAAATCTTGTTTTCTATTTTCACCTTTTTTTTTCTTTTTTCTTCACAAAATTCTAAAAACAGAAAACGCTGAAAATGAAAACGCAAACCAAACACACTCTAGGATCTGTTTGTTTTCTGTTTCCGTTTCTTGTTCTCAGTTTTAGTTTGACAAATGTTACCTTTGTTTACAATCTATTCCTTTTTTTTTTGGATTTTGGAAGGAACTAATTAAAAAAAATATTTTTCTTGTTTTTACTGATTCCTTCACCAAATCCTAGAAACAAAGTGGTTGAAAACAAGGTGACATTTTTATTATTAATACTTAAAAACAAGAAATTAAAACAAAAACAAAAAACATTCTGAACAACTTACAAGAACTGGGTCTTTGTTGTTGACTCTCCCTTCTTCCTTTTGAGGAGCATGTGCATGATGCTTCTGATCCTGCTGCATCAATGATTCAGAGGGCTCTTTGAAGGATCCTGGGAACCTGCTTATTATTTTTGGAGCTTCCACTTGCGACGATCCAGACCTTTCTCTCCGATCATCAGACAACATACTTCTTCTAGCCGCAACTAAGCCAGATATTGTTGATAAGTCGCCACCACCCCCCATTGAAATCTTCGGAGCATCATCCTGGTTCTTCCCGGCTTTAGCCCACGCAGCACGGTGAGTCAGCGGACCTGAATGGGAGGCTCTTTTATGCTGATGAACCTGGGGATCCGCACTGACTTCTGCAGCTTGTGATGGCCTAGGAGGATCAATGGGAAATCCAGAAGCAACTTCTTCTGGGTGAGGGTTAAACTTCTCACTCCTGCTTTGAGAATTGGCATAACTTTGTCTCTTCTGTAAACAGTTATTTACATTTCGATAGAACAAATACAGAGGTCAACAAAACGAAGGAGACTATCGAACATAATTTACGGAGATTAAAGATTCAGCATAAGAGTAAAAAATAACAATTTCAAAAGATGTGGTAGTACAGGTAGAAGAGCATCTAGTAGTGTATCACCTTGTTCATTGTTGACTATTGCATGGATTTACCAAGTTTAAGGTATTCCAAGTTGCTTCAAAGATGCTTTCATTATGAGTTAAATTATAAACGCCCAAGAAAATCTTAATCTATCTTTTTTCGTTTTTCCCCCTAGTTTTACTCCTAAGATGACATTCAATTGATGGCACAACAGCAAAATACATTCCTTTACAGCAAAGTATAACGGATGTCGGCGAATGGAATATCATTAAGCACACAGCATCGACTAGTCCCTATTACTTAGTTGGGTTAAGAATTATCATTAGTTATGAGCATACCTGCATTGAAGAGACAAGTTCAGCATTGGCATCTGGTGCAGGTACGGCTCGTGATTCTCTTGCACCTCTTCTCTCATGGTCATGTTTCTGTCCCTTGTTTCCTGCTGCTCCTTGCCTGGAAACACCGTAATTGAAACCATGAATGAAATTCTAACACTAAATTAATAATTAGATATACAGCACACTTATGATGAACAAAACATAAGACAGGTATGTTGGAAAGAAAGAACCGACATAGTGACAAAGATGCAACAATAACTATAGTTTTGTTTAACTAATTGATTTAAAATATCTTTGAAATCTACACCCAAACACAAACACACCCTGCAAAACATACATTTACTGAAATGGAAGCATACCTTCTAGCCTCTTCATCCCTTACTTTAGCATCAAACTCTTTGCTAGGCGGATACTTTGGTAAGATTGAAGGATCGCAAGGAAGAGGTTTCGTTGAGAAGAACTGAATTGAAAGTATACCAAAAGGAGAGCGTCATAAGCTACAACATTTAAGTTTGAAAACAGTAGTTTACTGCATAAAGTAGATTAATTTGCAGTGTATAAATTAATTCTGCCATATAAATGTCGTTGACGAAATATTAATGTGTACTTAGAATAATATGCATGAATATATAACTAATGCATGAGCATGGATTTCTTTATTAGAACTTTTTGGACAAGAAAAAGAAACTTATGGAAGATAAGGTATCCACACTGGAAAAAAAAAGTAATAAAAAGAAAGAAGAAAATCTCCAAGGTTGCAACTCTTAGGGGAACCTTCAACCAAAGTTTGAAAAATAAACACCAATATCTACTTGTATGCACTAACAGAGCAGCAGTGCATTTAATTGTTGAAAACGTAAAAGGAGACAAGAACTTCACACCTCACTCCTTAAAGCAGATGCTGCAGTTCCACGATCAGCAGGATCTATGGATAAAAGGGTCTCTATCAGTTGTATTGCAGGTGCAGGAAAGTCCTTGAATGTTTCAGAAACACAACGCCTATAGGGCTGTTGAGGCTTAAATATTGTCGCATGAGGTAACTTTGACTTTCTCCAATAATCCTCAGATGGTGAACCGCAAAGCTTAAAAATTTTATGTAATTGCTCCACCTACAAGACAGAAAATTGAGGTTTCTAATAATCTTGTTTCACCATCAAGCTTCTTGAGCTTAGAGAGTATTTTTCATCTGCTTGCTACCAATATATCATTGCTTTAAATTTATAATTGGTGTTTAATAAGTTTCGAAAACACATCACATGAAACACAAGATGAAAAGCAGAAAAATACAGAGATACTGCATTTAAATTTTGAACCGAAACATTTAAGCATGCAGACCTCAGTTCTTCCAGGCATTATTGGCTTGCCGGCATACAGCTCGGCAAGTATGCAACCCGTGCTCCATAAGTCTACAGCGGTGCCATAGTAAGTGGCTCCAAGTAAAAGCTCTGGCGGCCGATACCAAAGCGTGACAACTCGGCTTGTCAATGGTTGAATTTGATTGGGATCAAAAAAGCTTGCTAAACCAAAGTCTGCAATCTTCAAGATTCCATTATTGTCAATCAAAAGATTGGAACCCTTAATGTCGCGGTGGAGAACTCCACAGTTGTGGCAGTGATCAAGTCCACGTAGAAGTTGCTGCATGTAACATTTAACCTGCCAATTTCAAACTCAAAATTAAATCTCCTTGATTATCTTTGTGGAAATCTAATACCATCAATGAATTCTCTTCCAAGTCTTAATAGGTTCTTTTTCCAAACCCAAAGACATAGTTAAAACTTGGTGATATTTTTTAGTTGTTTATTAAATCACTAAATCTTAATCTAGAGAGAGAGAGAGAGAGAGAGAGAAGCTTCCAAAATTACCTGTGCTTCTGTAAACTTCAGTCCTGGATGTGATGCGAGCCCAGCCAAGTCATGTTCCATGTACTCAAAAACAAGGTATAAGCTGCATGACATCCTAGATGTAACCAAGCCTTCCAATTTTATGACATTTGGATGATCAAGCCTACGCAGAATGTGAATTTCCCTTGCCATGAAGCGAACACTCTCAGGCTCAAGATTATCAAACCTCACTTTTTTCAGAGCAACAATCTTTCTTTGTTCAAGATCACGAGCTCTATAAACATTACTATAAGTTCCTTGGCCAATCTACACAGAAAAGGGTGAAAAGTTAGTCATGGCAGAAAAGTATCAAGAAGGTAATATTGATATCTTAAAATTTTTCTTGTTCCAACTCCAATTTCAGCTGAAATGGACCATAACATGAATTCAATAATGCATATAAAGGAAACAAAATCTGCTGCCGAGATTGCTGGCCTTGTCATTACCAACATGAAGCAGTAAAACACCAATCATACCTTCATTAGCGCTTCACAGTCAATCATCAATAAAATTCCAGAATTTTGTGCAAAATATTGTACAATGAGATCATGGAGATCAAATATCATGTTAACAAGAAACCTTGAAAAACATAAGAAAACAGCAAGGAGGGTTGGAACTTGGAAGACAGGGTTAAATCCTACTAGAGATAGTTTCTCTACCAATAGTTATACATTACCTAAATTGAGCATGAAAATAACAGAAATATGTCAATTCACTATCTAAAGTTAGTAGAAACTAGACAATTATGTTAGAGAAGTCAACCTAGCATCATGGCAACTTTACATACTCAAAAAAATAAGGAAATGGGGAAGCTGGTTTCTCATTTTCAAAAATAACAAAATAGGGGGCACAAAGATCAGGGGAAAAATACTCAGAAATATATTTGAAAACATTAAAATTCAAATCAATAGTCTACAAGGTAAAAACACATTATCCACATATAAAGAAAGATTGGTCAATATGCAATAAGCTAGGTAGCCAGATAAAGGAAAGAAGCAATACTTTATCCAACTTCTCAAAAGAATCTGCACGCCGAGGCAACCATCCTTTGATAGCCTCTCCAGCCACTGCAGCCAGCCATGAGGGCCATCCAGCTGCAACATGCTCTCCTTCCATGGCCTTGGGAACGGTACCAATTGCCGGATGTGGAGCTACAACATATTCCATTTTCTCCCTCTTCCTCTCAAAATTATCAGCTTGCACACGAACGGCTCCGTTCCCTTGCTTATCAATCAATCCAACCCTCGGATCATTGCTATCGTACCTATCCTTCACTCGATACGATTCCTCCCTCCTCGATGAAGCTCCCCTAGCTACACGCAAATCCGACACGGCCTTGCCCGATAAACGCTCCCTCGGACTCTCCTTACTGTCCTCAATGGCAGAGGGCTTGCAACACATGCCCCCCATTATGCACACCAAACACCCTCTCCCCCAAAAACCAATCTCCAAATCTCAATGTTTCAACCCTTCAACAGCATTTCCAATATTCTACCCTAGCATCATTCACTTCTAATAACCATAACCACCCAAAAAAAATCCACAAACCCTTCCCCAAATGTCACACCAACAAAGCTAAAATGCAATATTAACAACACATAGCAAGCCAGTACTCTTTACCAACCCAAAATTTAGTCACAAATCAGGAAACACAATATACCCAACAAATCCAAATAAACCCGATAAAATAAACAATCTATCTAGCAGTAAAAGCCCTCAATTTCAACAAATCAAGCCTCACAAATCTAAAAATTACAACTTTACTGTACCCCAGTTGAAGCAAAACCATCAAAACTTCAAAATAAGGGTTATTCTGCAGAGCAAAACCAAATTTCCAAGTGAAAACCTAAAATTTTCTGATCCAGGAGATAGAAAAGCTTGCAAATTTACAAACATCAAAACAGATCCTCAGAACCTTCTGAAAGTGAGCTCCCAAGGCATGGTTATGGAGCCTCTGAAGGATTTGCAAGAACCCAGAGAAAGAGAAATTAAAAAAAAAGGGTATGATTGAAAACTCAGGAATGGATGGAGAGAAAAAGCAAGGAAGCCATGGATCTAGGGCATAACACAAGACAGATTTGAGAGAATGATGGTAGAGTGTGTCTTGGAAGATGAAGAAAGCGAACAAACATGGTAAAAAAAGATTCAATAATAATAATAATAATAAGATTTATATTTAAATATTTGCATTATTTTATTATAAGTATAAGTACTAATAAGTAAATGCGTGACATCAATATATGAAAAAGTTTAGTTAGGAAAATAATAAATAATTAAATGTTGTCGCGGCGCATATTTATGTTGCAAAGAGGGAGTGTCCCCTGCACTGCAGCTTTGTGTGAAGAGAGAGAGAGAGAAACTCTGTCAAATACACAGTGCATCAAGACATTCCTCGTCTTCTTCATATACTGCCACGCGCCCGCACAATTTTACTGCTATGGCAAATTAACATTAATATTAATATTAATTATATCAAATTTAATTTTAATGTATTCAAAATATAAATTATTTAATTATTTTATATTATTAATAATATATTAAAATTATATTCTAATATATAATATAATAATATTTTTTAAAAAATTTAATCGGTCGAATTAAGATAAGCATTCTTAATCATGGACAAAACGTATACGTTCAACTCTTGCAAGAAAACATATTTAATTGTTTGACTCTTATTCTCCATTTAATATAGTGTATTATTGCATAAAAATAATTATTTGTACAACAAAAAAATTATTTTTACATCTATTAATTTTTTGTTTTTGTTATATTTATTATTTACTACTATTTATAAAAAAAGTAATTTAATTGAATAATATATAAATAATTTATGTTATTAATATATGAAATTTACACTTATGATCTTTTACCAAATTTGAAATACTTGTTTAATAGGTATATAAATTGTTAGTGATACAAGCTTTTATATATTATTGATGGAAACTGTTTCTAGAATCATTTGATTATATATAATTTACACAATCAAAATCATTTTTTTCCTACAATCAAAATCATTTGATTCTCATTAAAGTTAGGGGTGTGCATGGGCCGGGTGAAACCGGGTTTGATGTGACCCAGACCCGACCCGAAATATATACCGGGCCTATTTGTTAGACCCGAACCCGACCCTAGACCCGATGAAACCTATACACTTTCGGGCCACGATTATACCGGATAAAAACCGGGTGAAAACCGGGCCGTTAATATTATATTACCTTGATACCTTCTTATAAGTTAGCAAGTAAAAATATCCAAATTTCCAAGACTCCAACCATTATTTGACATAGTAAAATTCACTTAGAAAAATATAATAAGAACTAACTCTTCTCTAAAATTAAAGTATAACCATAATCAATACTAATATTGCCTAATAACACCAAATATTTAAATCAATACAAGTAACACAAGTTTATGCATTAGTCTAAAGTCTTATGCATTTTAAACATAAAACATTAACTTATAGTCTTATATATAATGACTAATAACACAAAATATTAAGGTTTACAATACTTAAATTTCACATAATAATAGCCATCATCCATCACTAATAACACAAAATATTAATTGTGTATGATGACCGGGCCACCGAGCCGATTTCGGGTGACCCGAGCTATGGCCCGGACCCGACCCGAAATAATGACCGGGTCTACTTTTGAGACCCATACCCGGCCCTAGACCCGATGAAATCACATCAAATTAGCCCCAAAGTGTTCGGGACCGGGCCGGATCTTCGGGCCGGGCCGGGTCATGCACACCCCTAATTAAAGTTATCTCAAAATCTTATCAAAACAATTTAAGGCATGATTAATTAATAATATAGAGTACTTTATATCCATAATATATTAAAATAGTCTTACCGTGTATTCAAGTTTTTTTAGTAATTAAATTGGTTTAATCTCAATAAAAATTAGTTTTATTAGTAAAAGTATGAATAATATATGTTTAACTTATTATCTCTACTAAGGTTAATATTTGTATTTCGCATTTTTTTTCTATAAATTTTTTTTATCGTTATTTTTTATTGTTTTTGTTGTTAGTTATTACTTTTTTTGTTCCTCATTTTCCTGATAATTTTGTAGAGAAGAAGAAAATGACGATGAAGAAAGAAAATTTTAAATTTGACAAAAAAAATTAATATTGATATTTCTTAATTTTGGCACTGAAATTTTGCTACAAAAATATAAAAATGTTTTCTTTGATAATATTACATTTTTTTTATTTTTTTTATTTTTCTTTCTTTCTTTTTCTCATGTTTTTACTTCTTTTTTTAAGAGCATTACTTCTCATGTTAGATTTAAATAAAAATGTCTATATTGTGTTGCAATCTTATTTAATTGAAAGAATGTAGGTTCATACTTATTAGATTAAATTATTGTCAAAAAAGTCACCAAAAAAAATTATTGTCAGAAACAAAAATAGCATTGAAATTTAAATACAATAATACAAAATGTAGAAAATAATTACATAATAAAAGATTACACTTTTACATTGACTCTATAAAATGAAATAAAATAGCACCAAATTAACATCAGAAGTTTAGTAATATGACACAAAATATTGAATCTTTCTAAAAAAATATTACAGATTCAATGAATTGAATGCTTAATTCATATATAAAACAACACATAAAATTCTAAAAAATAACAGTAAATATCTTCACTCTAATACCAAAATTTTTAACTAAATGATATGATAACTAAGAATTTATTTCATAAAGACTTGAATTACAAATTCACAACTTCTAAATAAAAAAGAGAATAAGTGAAAAAATATATATAGATAATACAATGAAATTAAGCAACATAGTTGCAAAAATTCAAAAGAAAATAAACAGTAACATTTACGTATAAGAAGAAGACGATATATATGATATATAAAAAAATACATAAATTTCTAAAAAATAGCACCAAAATATCTTATTTTAATATTGAAAATTCCAACTATGATATCGATAATAATGATGACGACGATAACGATAACGATAACGATAATGATAATGATGGTAATGATAATGAAGGAGTATGAGAAAAAAATAAAAAAGAAAAAAAAAAGGAGAAAGTAGTATTGATAATGATGATAACGAAAAAGAAAAGAAAAAATATGTTTAAAGATGAAAAAACTGTGCACACAATAAATAATGCCTAATGTAAAAAATAATTATAACAAATTGGTTGGATTTGATTAGATAATTCACTTGCTAGTAAAATTTTCTGATATTAAAATTAGTCTTTCTCAAAAGTTATATACTTTGAACAAAAATTTAAGTGGATAGATTTCATTTTGATATTTATATTCATGTCAAGTTACAAATATTGAGTTTTATTTGAATGTTGTTTATGTTCCATATTACTTTTAAGTTCTTTCCAAATGCATAAGCCAAGAAAGATTTCTTCAAAGTTCATTTAAATTTCCAAATACTTGTTTTTGAAATATATATTTAAAAAAAGTTGAGCTAATTCTAAAAGTAACATTTTAATTTTCCTTGGTAATTAAGTTAAAGAAAAGAAATCATGGATGCGTGGGGTGTAGATGCTTAAAAGGAGCGTGGATATGGATGCACACAATATTTTAACATAAGAAAGTGAATGTAAGGAGTAAGGGGTTGTTTGGGTCATTCAAAGTCATTGGCTTTTCCACTGCACTAAGAAGTAAGAAGTAGTAATCAGTAATCACTTCATTTTCATAAACTTTCTTAATTGCATTTCTATGGGGTTGACGCACTTCTCCCACACTCACACTGTAACAAGTTAAGAACCCAAAACTATTCCTGCTGGGCCCCACTTATTCCTCTTTTCACGGCCCACCCTTCGATTATTCTTCCATCATCTAACGGTAGATAACTACATACATATATATTCCATCATCTAATTATTCTTTGCTCCTTTGTCGTTTCAATATGCTATAAATAAATCAATAACCTAATACTAGTTATATACCAAAATGATGAATAGTATAAAATATTTAAAATAATTTATCTTATTATATTATTTTTTTTATGAAAATTCATGGGATATTATAGAAAAGTAGTTTTTTTTATAATATATGTTGTCTAAAAATAAATATGGACATTTCTATTTTAATAATATTATTTTTTTATAAATTTATATAAATTATAATATAACATTAATTATGTATGATTATGTTTGGAGTGACATTATCAAAAATAAAAATGAATATATAATTTTCTATGAACATATTAGACGTATGTGTAAAATTTTTTTATATAAACAAAAAATAAAATTATATAAATTTAATTTCCATGCATTATCAGTATAAAAAAATTAACATAGATATGGCTTTTAATTAAAAAATTTTACTGGTTCAAAAGTCCTTCTAAATACATAAATATAATTAAATGATTATATAAACTATTTATATTATAAATATATCAAAATTAAATTCTTATACATCGATATCCTATTAAATTAAATTTAAATTATTCTTCTAGCTTTAAAATAATAAAAATTAATTTTTTTTATATTTTAAAAAATTACTAGATGCACTTAATTAAAGGCTTTATATAAGTCAAGAAGATCATCAAAAGTTCAAAACAATTTTTAAGATAAATATCCAATATATTCATTTAATAATTTTGTAAATTTTTTAGGCCAAAAATTCTATGTAAAAACTAAAAATAAAATACTCTTCGGCCGTTTGGGCTTCACAATTCCTCTTGACAAGTCGTTTTCAATTTCGTAAACCACGCCCAACCTACGTAACCTGCTTCCCATTTTTACCATTTCTTTTGTTTTCTTTTTCATGCATGCTAAAAATGTTCGATCTAACAAAATGACACTCGCTTTATAACTAAACAAACTTGTTAAAAATTCAACCCTCGTTATTTCCACTTTTTATATTCTCAATATGAAAAATTGGTTTTATCAAGTTATTTTATTAATTTTTTTATAATTTGTCGATTACAGTATTCAATTATCAAACGTTGTGAATTGACAAATCAAAGAGTGTATTAATAGTAAAAAATTAAATATGAAAAATTAAGAAATAAGTGTTTGAAACAAATTGAAATATGAATAAAAAAATTTAACTTTGCAGAATTCCAAAATTAGATATTACAATCAAAGTGAACAAAAAGTGATAATATAACTTGAATAAAAAAATAAAATAAATATTTGATATTTTCTCTACGTATTTATTACGTTAGTAGTATGACATTAGAATGTTTAAAATATTTGTCAAATGCTTCTTTTTTTTTTTTTTGTGATCCTAAAATTTTTGTTTATATATAATTCTAACAATTAAAAAACTACAATTATATCCTAAAAGATTAAAATATCTAATAATTGGCACAACCGATTTTTGAAATCCTTTCTGCTAGTTTTTATGGAAGACTTGTTCCTAACGGATGAAACTTGTTTCAATTCAATAACATCAGTAACCGCTTTTAAAGATGAGTTTCTTTTCTGCCTTCAAGTGTTAAATTTGCACCATGTACCTCAAATGCTTTGATTGTCGACATAAGCTTTCATTAACAATAAACACTGTATGCAGTTGTTTTTTTTATAAAATTGATAATTAAAATCATTTTAATAATTTTATATATAATACTTGCATCTGAATTTTCACTGTATTTTATACACAAATTTAAAATATCGGTGACTCGTCGTGATTGATTGATTATTAAAGGCCAAACGGTGGATAAAATATTGTCGATAATTTAGGTAAAAATGATAACATAGATTTAGATTTTAACTTTGATACACCGCCATTTTACACAATCGTATAATCACATCTATTTTTTAAATAATCATTTATGCAATTAATATAAAATATAATTATTTTTATGTTGTGGCGTTACATAATTAGATGCACATATAAAACTAATTGTGTATTAAAATTAAATTCATTTGTTAGAAAAAAATAAGTTTTCGAACGTTATAGGTTTTTGTTTTTAATTCCTGAATTATTTTATCAAAAGTCTAAATTTTAAATAATAAAATAATCATATGGATATATTATTTTTATGGAACTAATTCAATTTTTAAGAAGGATATTGAATTAGTTTATTATCTTATTATTGAAAATCGACAATTAAATTTCATCTTTAAAAATTGTTCAGTTGGTTGGTTACCGGACGGTTCAGGTCGGGATCAGGGATGAAGGAAGGGGCTCGTCTGGTCACGGTCTTTCAGTCCGAGGGCGCGAGGTCCCGAGCACTTCGTGTGAGGCGGGGTGCCACCTGCAAAGACACTCCGACGCTCTTGTCAGAATACGTGCAGGCAGAATGAAGGTGGTGTAGGGACGTGACGTACCTTGGGGGAAGAGTCAGTCTTCCCCTTAAATACATGTCAGTATTGGACCCCTCTGAAGGGCAGGCCCATATTCCCAAGGACGCTGTCCCATAGCTGCGAGAGAGCCGTATGGGACGCGTGTCCGGGTCGGTTGAGAGGCGTGTAGTCGGGCCGGGTGGAGCTCGGGTCGGGTTGACCCGCGGGAATCCAAGGCCGTAACAGTGCCCCCGACGCGCCAGTGATGGTCGTGAGGCGATCGGTGGTGCGTGATGTCCTTGTTCGTGTGTTGTCGCCGAGTCGGCTGACCGTGGGAGAGGCGCGTTTCTTGTGCGCGTGTCCCTTGGTCTGCTGAGGCGTTCGTTCGCCGCTTCGTTCTTCGTGCTGAGCATTAAATGCTCATAATGGGTTAAAACCCCGTGCGTAAAGACCATTTTGCCCCTATCTCTTTTCGCGCTCCTTGTGGTGGTTTTTAAACAGTTTCTTTCTCTTTTCCTCCTACCCTTGCCATTTTCACTTTCCTCTCTCCCTGATATCCAAAATTCCCTATTCGAGCCTTCTCGTGCCTTCTTTTTCTTCTCAAGTTCCTGCAACCAATTCAGGTAATTTCTGCTTCCTCTTCCCTTGTGTTTATGCTATGTTTTACTGCTGCGTAGTTGTTGTTTGCGATTGTTGCATGCTTGGTTTACTTTAGCCGAATGACCTTCCAATGGTGGGGTAGACGAATTAAGGGAGGGGTACCATTCCTGGGTAGGTTTTAGGTGATTTGCGTGATAGGCGTAGTTTTTAACTGTTCTTGGCCATGATCTGAGTTTGAAAAGGCGTAGTTTCTGGGTTTCTATGGACTTCCGACCTCATAGTCTAACGGAGTGGTACCCCGATGTAGGTATGCCTCGCATCGTTTCCCGGTCTTCTGGATCTGGCGCGGCCTACGACCCGTACGCCTGGGTGACTGACGATATAAGGAGCTCGCCCAACCAAATGGACTTAGAGGAGTTGACCGAGTTCCGGCAAGCCGGCTACTTGTGTGGGGGGACTGACGAGGAGGCCAACTACGAGGCCATTGTCCCTGCCCCCCATGAGCGTATTTATGAGCTCAACTTCCACTCTCCTCGTGTCCCCGATTGGATTTGGTTTTACAAGTCCATGTTCACACAAGTTGGCGTTCGGATACCGTTCTCCGACTTTCAAATGGCGCTGCTGAACCGGATATCCGTTCCCCCTTCTCAGCTTCATCCGAATAGCTGGGCTTCGATCTGTTGCTTCGAAATGGTTTGTGAGCACCTGGAGCTGCCAGTGTCGGTGGACGTCTTCCTCTTCTATTTCAACCTTACCAACCCTTCCAAACAGGGGAAGGCGAGAAAAGGGTTTCTCTCTTTCCGTTCCGCCCAGGGTAGGAGAATATTTGGCCTTTTTGAGGACTCCTACCATGGTTTTAAAGATAAGTACTTCAAAGTTCGTCCCGTCAAAGGTCGTCACCCCTTTTGGTTGTCGTTAGAGGGGGAGCGCCTTATCCAGACTTATTGGAGTTTTGGTGCGGGGTCGAATCCTTTCATCAAGGTGACGTATAAGAGGTTGTCGCCTGTAGATAAGCAAATAGCTGACGTACTTTTTGCCATTTTTGAAAAGAACCCCGTGAACCCTCATCTTCTTATGGGTGAACGGGAGGCCGCCAGGAGCTATATTCGTGAGTTGTCTTCTTTGTTGGCCTATGTTTCTTTGTTGTTGTTTTTCTTTTCCCGATCTAACGACTAATGCGCCTGTTGTTTGTTGCAGTGGGAATGTCTGCCACCGTGACTGGTCTTGAGAATCTGATAAAGACCTTTTTTGAAGCAAGTGATGACGAGAATGCCGAAGAGAAGGATGCCGGTAAGTCGGAGGGTCCTTTAGGGGAGAAGGAGAATCAGGCTGTGCCTTCTCCCCAGGATGCCGACGTGTCGGGGAAACAGGCTGAAGGGGTCCAGGCTTCCCCTACTCGTGAGGAAGGGCCCGCTGGAGGGCACGCGTCTCTCACCCCCCAGCCGGATAGTGACGTGGAGCTCATCCATACTCCCAAGAAGCAAAGGATATCTTCCAGCCCGGAAGGGGCCCTTACCATAATGGAAAGGAACTTTGATGCTACCAAATTTATTGACTCACAGTTGATACCCGGGACCGAGGAGCATTTTCACGAGACCGAGCTGTCCGGGCAGGCGAGGTGGATGTACCGCACCTTGCTTCGTGGGGCCGTGATAGCTCGGAAGGCTGAATTCGAGTTATCGGGGATGGAGGCGCTCCGGAGGAAGCTTGAGTCCTCTGTTAAGGCGAACAATGACTTCAAGGCCCAAGTTGAACTCCTCCAGGGTCAGCTGTCCGAGATGGGGGGAAAGCTTAGCGCTGCTGAGAAGAAAGCGTCATTTGTTGCGGAGAGGTTGAAGGCGTCCGATGAGACCGTGGCCCGGCTTCTTGAGCGTGAGATGACCTTGGAAGGTCAGCTGAATGCCGCTCAGGGTCGGGTTGCCGCCTTGGAGAAAGAGCGGGAGCAGGCCGTCTCAGAGGCGAAAACCGCTAAAGCCGAAGCCGCAGAGCTTAAGAAGAAGCTTAAGGTGACCAAGGAGCAAGGGAAGAACGCCATCTCGATGACCGAAGATGCCCTGAAGGCTCAGCTAAAGATCGCAGCTCCTGATTTCGACACGTCGTCAATTGGTGTTTTCAAGACTATCCAGGACGGAAAGATTGTTGACATGCCGAGGAAGTGAGGTCTTGTAACTTAGGATATTTTGTAACGCATTTGCTGAACAACTTATTGCTCGTTTTTTGTGTTGACTCTTTGTAAGTTATACTTATTCAGTCGTTTGGCCGGGTTGCCGTTTGCTATATTTGTTGTCGTTGTTTCTTTCGGGGGTGGGCTCGCGCCCGTTTTCCTGTTTTATGTTTGTTATGACTTGGATCGCCGTGGTCGTGTTGTCGTCGTAGTTGGCTTTGGCCATGAGGAAGATGGCCCCCGGAGTGATCAGTCCCGGTCTGCCGTTTTAGGGGGCGCTCGTGCGCGGCGCACGTAGGAAAGTAGTGGACAAGTACGAAAATTTTTGACAAGTATGAGTTAGTCGTTAGCTAAACAAATTAATCAATATGGCGAGCATTTGATAAAATAAAAAGACAGATCATCATGCGAACAAGGCGAGTATTTACAATTTGTTTGGGTTCTCAGGTCGGCGAGTCGTCGGGTCATGAGTAGAACCTTCTTAGGCTACACGTATTCCATGTTCTGGGTATTTCCTTGCCGTCGAGTCTTTCTAGCTTGTAAGCACCTTTGCCGAGTACCTCCCTTACCCTGTAGGGACATTCCCAATTTACCGCCAGCTTGCCTTCCCCTGGGGTCGGGACGCCGATGTCGTTGCGTCGCAGGACGAGGTCCCTTTCCTCAAAATCTTGTTTGAGGACTTTTGCGTTGTAACGCAGGGCTATTCTTTGTTTCAGCGCCGTTTCTGATAGGTGAGCCATCTCCCTTGTTTCCTCAACCAGGTCCTTTTCGACCGCTTCGCTCATGCCCGCGAGTAGTAGTCGGGGGCTCGGTTCGCCGATTTCGATTGGTATTACCGCATCGACCCCGTATGTTAGGCGAAAGGGAGTTTCCCCCGTAGCGCTTTGCTCAGTTGTCCGGTAAGACCATAGGACGGAGGCGAGTTCGTCAGCCCATGTTCCTTTCTTATTGTTTAGGCGCTTCTTTAGACCAAGAAGGATGACCTTGTTTACAGCTTCTACCTGCCCGTTTGTTTGGGGATGTTCTACCGAGGAGAACTTCTTCTTTATCCCTAGGCCAGAGAGGAACTCCATGAACTTCTTGTCCGTGAACTGGGTCCCGTTGTCTGAGATAACGACCTTCGGGATACCGAAACGGGTTATCACCTGCCTCCACATGAACTTCCGACAGTTGGAGGACGATATCGTAGCCAGCGGTTCAGCCTCCACCCATTTGGTGTAGTAGTCAATGGCGACAATGAGGTATTTGACTTGTCCTGGGCCGACCGGGAAAGGCCCCAGGAGGTCGACTCCCCATTGTGCGAAAGGTCGAGTAGTCGTCAGAGAGTTTAGCTCGGAGGCCGGTGCCTTGTGGAAGTTGGCGTTTTATTGACACTTTATGCATTTTTTGACAAATTCCTTTGAGTCCTTCATCATTGTCGGCCAGTAGTATCCTGCTCGGATGAGCTTCCTTGCTAGGGCTTTGCCCCCGATGTGGTGTCCGCAACACCCCTCGTGGACTTCTCTAAGCACATAGTCCGTCTGGTCGGGGTGCAAACACTTCAATAGGGGCTGGCTGAGTCCCTTTTTGAATAGTTGTCCCTGTATGATTGCGTATCTAGCCGCCTCCCTTCTTAAGGCTTTGGCTGCTTTCTCATCTTCAGGCAACTTGCCGAGTTCCAGGAAGTTGGTGATGGGGTCTAGCCATGAGGGGCTCGACTTCGTCAAGTGGAGGGCGACCGTCGGTTCCTTCACCATGCCTTGGATAAGGGACCGGTTACCCGACCCTGGCTTTGTGCTCGCCAGCTGAGACAGGAGGTCCGCCCGTGTGTTCCTTTCTCTTGGGACGTGTTGGACGATGACCTCCTGGAACTGACTCGTTATTTCTTTAACCTTTTCCAAGTATTTTTGCAGGAGGGGGTCCCGGGCTTGGTAGCTTCCGTTCACCTGCGAGGTGACAACTTGTGAGTCGCTGCATACTTCGACCTTTGTCGCTCCGACTTCCCGAGCTAGTATCAGTCCGCCCAAGAGAGCTTCATATTCTGCTTGGTTGTTCGACACTGGAAACTCGAACTTAGTCGATTGCTCATAGATGACCCCTGCAGGGCTTTCTAAGATGACCCCTGCTCCCTCGGACGTTTGGTTGGAGGCCCCGTCAACGTGGAGCCTCTACTGTGTGCCCGTTTCCTCGGGGGGGTCCCCCGTCACTTCTACCAGAAAGTCTGCCATTGCCTGGGCTTTGATTGCATGTCGGGGTTCATATTGTAGGTCGTATTGGGAGAGCTCGATGGCCCAGGTCATCATCCTACCAGCCAAGTCAGGTTTTTGCAGTACTAGGCAAATCGTCTGATCCGTCCTTACGACTATACGATGGCTCTGGAAGTATTGTCTTAACCTTCGGGAAGAGACTAGGAGCACCAGCGCCAGTTTTTCCAGCTTGCTGTATTTCAATTCTGGTCCTTGGAGGACCCTGCTCACGAAGTAAACGGGTTGTTGGGTTTTTCCTTCTTCTCTAACGAGCACTGTGGCAAGTGCTTCCTCGGTTACTGATAAGTAGAGGTAGAGCGGTTCTCCGGCCTTGGGTTTTCCGAGGACCGGTGGTGCCGCTAAAATCTGCTTGAAGTGGTTGAATGCCTCTTCGCATGTTGGGGTCCATTCGAACGCCATTCCTTTTTTCATTAGATTGAAGAAAGGCAGAGCTCTTGCTGCTGACGCGCCGAGGAATCGGGATAAAGCTGTTAACCTCCCGGCAAGTCGTTGGACGTCTTTGATACAACCTGGGCTCTTCATCTGGAGAACTGCTCGACACTTCTCGGGGTTGGCTTCCACTCCTCTTTGAGTAATCATGAATCCCAGGAACTTTTCGGCCTCCATGGCAAACGCGCACTTGAGCGGATTAAGCCTCATGCCGTGTTGCCGTAGGGAGGAAAAAACGCCATCAAGATCGCTCAGGAGGTCGTCGGGTCGTGTGGTCTTTGCGAGTATGTCATCCACGTAGACTTCTACTGTTTTGCCTATAAGTTCACTGAATATCCTATTCATCAGCCTTTGGTACGTGGCCCCAGCGTTTTTCAGGCCAAAAGGCATTACCTTGTAACAATAGATTCCCCCTGGCGTTATGAACGCCGTTTTTTCCTCGTCGGGTCGGTGCATCGGTATCTGATTGTATCCTGAGTAGGCATCCATGAAGCTCAGATACCGGTACCCCGCCGCTGCGTCGACGAGTGCGTCGATGTTAGGTAGGGGGTAGCAATCCTTGGGACACGCCTTGTTCAGGTCAGAGTAGTCCACGCACATTCTCCATCCCCCATTGTGCTTTTTAACCAGGACCACGTTCGACAACCAGGTCGAGTAGTCCAGTTCTCGGATGAATCCTGCTTCTAGGAGGCTGGCCGTATGCCTGCCTACCTCTTCTGCCCTTTCTTGCGACATTTTTCTCCTCCTCTGGGCCACTGGCTTGGTTCCCGCCTTAACGGCCAGATGATGCGATACGAGCTGGGGATCTATTCCGGGCATATCGGCAGGCGTCCAGGCGAAGAGGTCGGCATTAGCCCTGATCATTTCCATCAAAGGCTCCTTCATCTCGTGGGGGAGGTTCCTGTTTATGAATGTGAACTTATCGTCCTCCTCGCCGACCCTGAACTTTTCCAAGTCTCCTTCTGGCTCTGATCTGGGTTTGTCGTCTATCCTGGCGTCCAGGTCAGCAAGGAAGACCCCAGATGCTTCTTTGGATTTTTTCCTGAGAGAGAGACTGGCGTGGTCGCAAGCGATCGCCGTTTCCAAGTCGCCTTTGATGGATCCTACAGATCCGTCGTCGGTGACAAACTTCATCACCAGCAGCTTTGTGCTAATGGCCGCCCCCAGGTCGTTGATGGTTTTTCTCCCCAGAATGATGTTATAGGCCGTGGAATCTCGTAATATCACGAAGTCCGCCATGACTGTTCGTCGTTTTTGCCCCTGTCCTACAGAGGTCGGGAGTGAGATGATTCCGTCCGACTTGATGAAGTGGTCCCCCAACCCTACCACACCGTGCTGGTGGGTCGTCAGGTCGGCGTCCCTTAGTCCCAGGGCATCGAAAACGTTTCGAAACATGATGTTCGAGTCTGCCCCCGTATCTACCAGGATTCGTTTGACGAGGCCCGTTCCGACCCTGGCCGTAATGACCATGGGCGGACTTTCCGGTGCCTCGTCAAACCATTGGTCCTCCGAGCCGAAGGAGATGGGTGGGATACCTCGGAAACTTCTAACAGTCGAGGTGGAGACTGCTAGGACTTTGGCGTCTTTTTTCTGTACTGACTTTGACCTTGGGGTGGTATTTCTGGCCGTTACCACGTTTACCACTGTAAGGCCATGGTCGTCACCCTCTGGTTCCTGCCGTTGCCTTGTTGACCGGGATCTGTCTTCGCTATCGTGGTCCTAGTTGCGTCTCCTTGGTTCCCGGATAAGGTGGGAGAAGTCGGCAAGTTTCCCGTCCCTGATAGCTTGTTCCAGGGCATCTTTTAGGTCGAAGCAGTCTTGGGTCTTGTGTCCGTAACCCTTGTGGTACTCGCAGTAGAGGTTCTTGTTTCCTCCCGTCCTGTCCTTCAGAGGTCGGGGCTTTGACAGTATCCCCTTTTCCGCTATCTGTTGGTAAACTTCGGTGATTGGTGCCGTGAGGGGGGTATAATTGGTGAACTTCCCAACTCGGGGGAACGGTTTGGGTGTTTTACTCGGACCGCCGTCCCTGGCGTGTTCCTTTGGTCTTTCTCTGCCTTCATAGTGCCGTGCTTGGTTGTAGGCGGGCTGCCGTTTATTGGCAGCCACGACCCGACTGACTTCTTCGTCGTTGATGTACTCTTTGGCCACGCACTGGATCTCTTGCATTGTCCAAACGGGCTTTGTGGTAAGGTGTTTCCTGAAGTCCTCATTCGAGAGTCCGTTCGTCAAGCACAGGCTTGCCACCGAGTCCGTTAGACCGTCAATCTCCAGGCACTCGTCATTGAAATGGTCCAGGTATTTCCTGGTCGGCTCTCCAGGTCTCTGTGTCACCCCTAGCAAATTGATTGGGTGTTTGACTTTGACAATCCTGATCGTGAATTGAGCCAAGAAGGCGTGGCTGATGTCGGAGAATTGAGTCACCGAGCCCTGCGGGAGGTTGTTGAACCACCGTATCGCTGGGCCCGCCAAGGTGACCGGGAAGGCGCGACATCTGACCTCGTCTCCTACCCCTTCCAGGTTCATTCTGGCCTCAAAGGCCGTCAAGTGTTCTAGGGGATCTTGTGTTCCATCATATTTCATGTCCGTTGGCTTGTCGAAGTGTTTCGGCAGCCGGACCTCGAGTACGGAACGGTGGAAAGGGGTCGCTCCTATTATCACTGGTCCCCGGGTAGTTCTCCCCGGCTCGTCATTCTCCCGACGGGCGTCCTCTTCGCCTCTGTTCGACGCACGCCGTCTCTCGTGTCGGGCGTAAATGATGGGGTCCCGACTTCTTCTTCTAGCTCGTCCCCGTCCCCCGGTGCTCTCCGACTCGTATTGGGGGCTGGGTGAGCGCCTCGAGCGGCTCCTTGAACGAGAGCGGGTGGGGCTCTGCTCCGGGGTGCGTTGGTCGCGTTCTCTTTCGGCTAGCCGACGTTCTAAGTCTTGCATCCTATGGCGCAACTCTTGCATTATCCTGGCATGGTTGTCACCAGTTCCTCCGAAGGGGCGTCTTTCGTGAGTCTGCGTCGTGTCCCTTGGAGGCGACCTCTGCTGTTGTCGAGTTTCTGTCGAAACGGCACCTCCCCCAAGCACGGGAGGCGCGGCCTCGCTGCCAGTCCCAGTCTGGACTAGTACGAAGTCCATGGACGAGAGTCCCCACAGACGGCGCCAATGTTCGGTTGGTCGGTTACCGGACGGTTCAGGTCGGGATCAGGGGTGAAGGAAGGGGCTCGTCTGGTCACGGTCTTCCAGTCCGAGGGCACGAGGTCCCGAGCACTTCGTGTGAGGGGGGTGCTACCTGCAAAGACACTCCGACGCTCTTGTCAGAATACATGCAGGCAGAATGAAGGTGGTGTAGGGACGTGACGTACCTTGGGGGAAGAGCCAGTCTTCCCCTTATATACATGTCAGTATTGGGCCCCTCTGGAGGGCA
Organism: Arachis hypogaea; assembly: GCF_003086295.3. NCBI lineage: Eukaryota > Viridiplantae > Streptophyta > Magnoliopsida > Fabales > Fabaceae > Arachis > Arachis hypogaea. Next base: position 24,904,912 of record NC_092053.1, on the reverse strand, counting down.
GGCCCATATTCCCAAGGACGCTGTCCCATAGCTGCGAGAGAGCCGTACGGGACGCGTGTCCGGGTCGGTTGAGAGGCGTGTAGTCGGGCCGGGTGGAGCTCGGGTCGGGTTGACCCGCGGGAATCCAGGGCCGTAACAAAAATAATAGTTTATTCTTAATAGTATATATTATTAAAAAGAGTGCACACTGCAGAGTGCTTATTTCGCTGTAATCAAAGGTTACAGATAATGCATCAAACTAACAAGATTGAGTTGACTTTCATAATATGCAAATAAATAAAACATTTGTATGTACTCAATGTAAAAAAATAAAAATATATATAATATTTAATTATGGGTTGTTCACTAATAACTTCTATTGACCAATACAATATTATATTGCAATTTTAGTAATAAAGATATCTCATGTATAGACAAAAGAGAATATTAAAGATAACAACATTGAAATTAAAGAATCAGACTGCGTGTTAATTGTAACTAGTATTAATTATAAGAATCTAAATTTTAGAATTATTGACGTAGAATATTTATTCTATAACGAATTACAATCTACCACCAAGAATATTAAAGTGGCACATTCTAATATCAATATATATTTTTTTATTTTTAACTTATTTTAAAATATATATTTTTTATAATTATATAAAAATTAATATTTAATAAATAATTATATTAATTGTCTATTATTTTAATTATAAATTATTCTAATTCTTAATTATTATATAATTTTGTTATATAATTATCAACCACTATAATTATCAATCATTCTAATATAATTATCAATTATACATAGTTAATATTTATACGATATTTATGTTTATAACTTTATTATACATGCACGTATGTATTAATAACATATATATTGGCTAAATATTTTCATAATTAATTTCGTGCCACTAAAAATTACATCTAGTATTTTTTTTATTATTGTGTGTATTAATGTTTTAATTATTTATTATTATATATTATTTTACAACAGGTAGTATTTTTTTTTTTTTAACTAAAGATAGAAGACTCGAATCCGCAACCTCTTAATTGAGTATGGAGAGACTATGCCATTTGAGTTATAACTCATTGGCCAACAGATAATATTCTAATATTAAGAATACTAACATAACGTATTGTGATGTCAATATACTTGCTTCTCTTTTCTATTTCTTATTTTTAAAAAATATCAATTTTAAATTATTATATTTATTAATATTTAATAATTAATTATAGTTAATAAGATTTATCAATAATCAAAATATTCTATATCATATCTTTTTTAATAATTACAATAATTTTTTTTTACATCTCTATGAATATTTTATATATATTATATATAAAATATTCATAGAGATATATATAAAGTTTTTCATCTACTATTCATCATGAAGGTAAATTTTAGAGTCAAAGTAGTTTATTTTTTATTTTTTTATTTTTTTCCTTATTTATTTCATATAATGATATTGTATTTTTACTTTTTTAAATCGAAATTGATAATTTTTAAAATATAAATAGTAATTTATCATTCTTTTATGAATCTAACCTTTTTTTTTCTTTTAATTATATAATAATGAGTGTTCTTATTTAATTTTTTTGTCCTTGTAGTCGAAATTATTTTTTACACAATTATTTATAATGCATTACATCTATCATATTCTATTCCAATTTGCTTTTATAAATTCGGATGCTAATTATATTTGAATCTAATAAGTTACGACGTCATGTCTATTTAAGTTTTTTTTTTCAAAGTTAATTATATATTCATTTATATTTGTAAAATGAATATACAAAAGATAAGGGTCCTATCTGGACAGTCAATAAAATGAAAAGGTTACCCATTAACCGATTACACTATTAACCCATTACAAGTATCAAAACATGACAACCTGATTCTATCTATCGTAGCAACTACCTTTCATTTCTCTTCCTAAATTCTTCAAGGAGTTCTATGGCAGATGAATAGAGCACGTCAGTAGAGAAATTCTTGGCTTCAAAGGTTTTAAGGTTTCGTGTTATCCAGTTCTTCAAAGCGAGAATTGCAGCAAGAGCAGTGTTTGTCTTCCAATTAGGTCTTCTCTTCAGTACCTCTATAAGCTTCATCCAACGCCTCTAGAAATCTTCAGAGTTGTTGAAGGTGAGAAAATTTTCAAATTCAACTTTTCTCCAAATTTCTCTTGAAAACTTACAATCCAATATGCAATGATTTACCGTTTCTCCTAATTCTTGGCACATCAGACAGACATCCTCGATCATCAGCAACCTACTGTGTAATCGGTGTCGGACAGGTAGACCACCGTGGAGAGCTTTTCAGAGGAAGACTTTGATCTTTGGTGGACACCGCAGTTCCCACAAGCTATTCCAGACTCTCTTCTCTCTGCACACTTCCGGGAGCTATTGGATTGGAGGGTGAGAAAATTTGAAAGCAGTACGATATCCAGAAGCCACCGAGTAGTATCTATTTTGTCCCACTTCCAGGTAATGCTATCTTTTCCATCTTCTAAAATATATGTTTGTAGGATTTCAGTAGCAATATCGGTTCTGAATATGGTTTTGACTAATTCTTCTTGCCACTGTCTGGAGTTGTTGATGAGTTGATTTACCCATACCATGTTTGGATTGTAATTATTTTGCTGGTAGTCTGAAATAGGATTAAACTTCCTTAGCCATGGGTCTTCAAATATCCTAATCCGATTGCCTCTTCCCACTTTTCATTCGATTCCTTCCTCCAGAATTCTCCTTCCGCTTAGTATACTTCTCCAGGCCCATGATGGTTGCTGACCTGTTGGGGCTTGTAGAAAAGAGGAATATTTGAAATATCTACTTTTGTAGATTTTGCTTATTAGGGACTCAGGCTTGGTAAGAATCCTCCAACTTTGCTTGGCTAGCATAGCTAAATTGAACGCTTTAAGATCCTTAAAACCTAGCCCCCCATACTTCTTCTCTCTACAAATTATATCCCATCTCACCCACTGTAGCCTCTTTTCTGAGTCTCTCTGACCCCACTAGAAACTCAGAATCTTCTTTTATATTTCCTCAAGCAATGAATCAGGGAGCTTAAAGCAGCTTAATGTATAGGTAGGCACTGTAGTAGCTACCGCCTTCACCAGAACTTCTCTGCCACTAACGGATAGGAGAGATCTCTTCCATGTTTGCAGCTTCCTTTCCACCTTTTCTTTAATAAAATTGAAAGTCTGCTTCTTAGATCTATGTACAACTGCTAGAAGTCCTAGGTAGTTACTCTGTTTGTCCACATGTAAAATTTGTAGAGATTCAGCTAAGGCATCTCTATTCTGTGTTGGGCTATTTTTGTTAAAGAATACTGAAGACTTTGAGAAGTTAATAAGTTACTCACTAACTTTCCTTTAGTCTTCCAAAATCTTTAGCAATCTCTGGCATTCCTGCTCATTAGCTTTGCAAAACAGGATTGAGTCATCTGCAAAGAATAAATGACTAATCGTAGGACATCTACCGTTGAGTCGTAGACCTGAGATCTCTCTCCTCTATTCTCCTCTGTGGAGCAGATGGAAAAGCCCTTCTGCACAAAGAATGAAAAGATAGGGGGAAAGGGGATCGCCTTGCCTCAATTCCCTGTATGGTTTAAAGTAACCATGAGGTTGACCATCCACAATAACAGAGTATGACATAGTGGTAACACATTCTTTAATCCAGTCAATCCATTTAGAGAAAAAGCCCAACTTCTCCATGACTTCCCAAACAAAACACCATTCAATCCGATCGTAAGCCTTGCTCATGTCAAGCTTCACTGCCATCTCATGATTACCATGGTTCTTGTTTTTCAAAAAATGCATAAACTCATAAGCTATTAGTACATTATCACTGATCAGGCGACCTTTAATAAATGCACTCTGGTTAGCACTTATGATTTTATCCAAAATACCCTGCATTCTGTGGACAAGAATCTTGGATATAATCTTATAGAGGACCGTGCTGAGGCTAATGGGGCAGACCTGGCTCATGGTTTCTATGCCTTGCGTCTTCGGGATTAGGCAAATATGAGTGTAATTGAATGCCCTTAACATCCGACCTCCAGAAAAAAAGCTCTTAATAACACTACATAGATTACCTTTAACAATCTCCCAGTAATGTTGATAAAACTTTGTAGTGAATTCATCATCTCCTGGGGCTGAGAAAGGATTAATGGAGAATGTAGCTTTCTTGATCTCTTCCTCTGAAACACTTCTAGTAAGTATTTGATTAGTATCATCATCAATTTTTCTCTCCAAAGATTGCAGTTCTGCCGAGGCAGTATAGGGGTTAGAGGAAATGAACAACTCCTTATAGTACTCAGTGGCAATTCGAGCAATGCCTTCAGGATCTGTGCTGAAATTACCCGAGCTGTCTTGTAGTCTGAAAATCTTGTTTTTCCGATTTCTACTTTGGAATTTAGCATGAAAGAATTTTGTGTTTTGGTCACCCCATTTCAACCATTGAATTCTAGCTTTTTCCTTCTAATACCTCTCCTCTTGTAAGTAGGCTTCAGCTAAGTCTTCCTCTAACTGTAAAATAGTTGATCTTGCTGCCTCTGTTTCCTTTTATTTTTCTGGCTGCAATTGATTTTTCAGATCAGAGATTAGCTTTTGCGAATTGTTAGATGACAGAGGAAAATTGTCGATAAATATTTTCACAAAAATATCGTGTTGCAAGTATAGTTCTAAACCAACAATTAAACCTCAGTCAATGTTTAATTTGTTTGTCACAATACAAACCCAATAAAAATAAACCGAAGTATTTAAATCTCGGGTCGTCTCTCAAGGAATTACAGGGAAGTGTACTTATAATTGGTTATGGAAAAGTATTTTTGGGTTTTTTGTGATAAGAGACAAGTAATGTAAATAACAAGAAAGTAAACTAACAATTAAGAAAAGTCCTAGCAAGGATTGATAATTGGAATTCCTATCCCCATTATCATAGTCACTTGTGATGGTAATTGCGTTTTGCTCTCACTTAGTTAACCTCTAACAATTGAAGGTAAGTCAAATGAGCAATTCAAATTGAGTTCACGAGTCCTAATCAAAGATTAGAGTTAGTGAAGCTCAAGCCAACTAGCAACTTTCAATCACTAACCAACAAGAAACTTTGACAATTCAAGAGTCTCCAATTGATCAATCCAAGTTAAGAACGTAAAAATCTAATTTAAAATCCAACCAAGCATTTTATCAAACACTTGGTAGGCACAAAATAAAAGCATAGAAAAGTAACAAGGAATATTAAATTTAAATAACCAATTGCAAGCATCAATAACACAAATTAAAGAAAGCAATCATAAATATGGAAACATAAATTGCATTAATATGGATCAAAGAAAACATAAGAGGTCATAAACTAAATTGGCAACATAAAGGAATCAATGATAGAAGTAGACAAACCAAAATACTAGAACAAATAAAAGTAGAAGAAAACTAAATAAAAGCAAGGTAGAAATCTGAAATTGAGAAGAATAAAACTAAAAAACCCTAAAACCTAGAGAGAGGAGAGAGCCTCGCTCTCTCTAGAAAACTACATCTAAACCTAAGAAACGTGAATGAACGTGTGAATGATTGATTCTCCCCTTCCAGCTCCACTCTGCAGCCTCTAATCTTCACTTTCGGGCTTGGAACTGGGCCAAAAGCAGCCCAGAAATCGCCCCCAGCATTTTCTGTAAATTGCAGCACATGACGCTCGTCACGCGTACGCGTCAGCCACGTGTATGCATCGCTGAACAAATTCCTAGTCATGCGTACGCGTCATCCATGCGTACGCGTCGCTTGCCTGATGCTCCAGTCACGCGTACGCGTCGTCCATGCGTACGCGTCGCTGCCAGCTTCTCAAAACATCAATTTCTTGTGTTCTTTCCACTTTTGCATGCTTCCTTTCCATTCTCTAAGCCATTTCTACCCTGGAAAACCTGAAATCACTTAACGCATATATCACAGCATCGAATGGTAATAAGAGAGGATTAAAAATTAGCGAAATAAGGCCAAAGAAGCACGTTTTCAATCATAACACAAAATTAGGAAGGAAAATGTAAAACATGCGAATTCTATGAATAAGTGTGAGAATAATGGATAAAATCCACTCAATTCAACATAAAATATACCACGAAATAGTGGTGCATCAAATCTTCCCACATTTAAACATTAGTATGTCCTCATGCTAAGCTCAAGAGAAGCTATAAAGGACTGAAGAGGAATAGTAGAAGTTATGAAATGCAACTAAATGCAAAATGCTTTTATGTACTTGGTTAAAAGTAAATAAATCTTTCAAGAACAAAGATGAACTGGATTCCACTAATTCAAATCATAAAATGATGGACAAATAGACCTGTAAGAAGAAAGCTCGTGAAAGCCGGAAACAAAGAATTAAGCATCGAACCCTCACCGGAAGTGTATACACTCTAATCACTCAAGTGTTTAAGGTTCGATTCTCTCAATTCTCTACTAACCTTGCTTTCTAAGGCTTGCTCTTCTTTTACCAATAAACAAAAATTTAATGCACAAATACACATATCAAGAGGTCTTTTAAGGATTGTAATGGGGTTAGGGTCAAGGTAGGAATGTATTTGGTCAAGTGGACTAAAATCTGAATCCTTGATTAACTTAAACTTTCCACCTAACCTAAGACAATCCATGTAATCAAAATACAAAACCTAACTATCCATTAATTATGTTTTCCACATATTCATACATCCAAATTTTGAGTACAACTCATATGCATTGCTATCACCATTTACTTTGGGGCATTTTGTTCCCTTTTCATTTTATTTTTTTTCTTTTTCTCTTTTTTTCTTTTTCTTTTTATTTTTCTTTTTCTTTTCTTTTGATTTTCTCAATGCATATGATTAAGGTATTGAATGCATGAATATGTCCTCAACATTCTTTTCACATTTTTACAAAAGAGTCTAACATACTCAATTCCCAAACCAAATATTTTCAAACCCAACTTCTCCACACTTAAATCATGAGCACTCTCACCAGTCTAAGCTAACCAAGGATTCAAATAAAGGACATTATTGTTTTTCACTTAGAGTTGGTGATGAGCTAAAGTAAAGAATAAATGGGGTTAAAAAGGCTCAACATTGGTTTGCAAAGGATAATGAAAAGGTAAGGCCATATGGGTATGTAAGCTCAGTGAAACAAAGGTCTCAATCATATAAGTGCATGCATACATCAAACAATGGAAATATAGAATTAAGCAAGGCAAAGATCACAATTTTAGAGAGAACAACACACACAAAATAAAATATTGGTTGATAAAATGCAACCAATCAAATAGGTTCAAAATCTCACTGGGTTTGTGTGTTCGAGCTCTAAAACCATGTTCCAAAATAAAATTCTTCAAGCAAGTTTAACAAAAATCTTAATTCAAATTAGTGAAATACTATAAAATAGTTTCTTGAAAAAGAATTCATCACTTCAACCAAGTAGTACATACATGCAAGCAATTAACTACACATGCAATCAATCATGCAAATGCAACAATGAACTAACAAAGAAAATAAACATTGGTGTTGAGACAAGGAATTGTTACCCGTGGATGTCGGTATCAACCTCCCCACACTTAAAGATTGCACCATCCTTGGTGCATGTAAAGATGTGCAAGTGGATGGGTTGTTACAACTGATGCTTTTTCTCCAAAGATTTTGCACATGAACTTATTTGTCGCCCATTTGGAAGCCGTTCCTCTCCCCTCTTGGTGGCCATCCTGAAAGAAAAGGAAAAGGAAGAAGAATAACCCACAAACAAAGATATGAAAAGAAATAAAATATATGTGGGCTATTGCCAAATAATAATAATGTTCTCAACTACATGGTAGCTACAACATGCAAGTGAGAAAATAATATAGGCAAAGGGCATGGGGAATAAATACCAAACAGTCAAGAAGCACCCAAAATAATGCAAGAAAAATGTAACAGTTGAATAAGAAAAGTTAACACCAATAGAAAATTAGCAAACTTAGAAAAGAAAATAAAAACATCCACAAAGTGAAAATGCAATGAAGGATAGTATGCAAATACAATTTGTAAAAGAGAATGAAGGATAAGAAAAATGATAAGTGAACTTTTGAAAAGTGAGAGAAGAAGAATGTAAGAAAGGAAGAAGAAAGAAGAAGAAAGGGGAAAGAAAGAAGAAGAAAGGCATATGCATAGGTCACGCGTACGCGTGAAAACAGAAATAGGCATGCGACGCGTGAGCATTATCCACGCGTACGCGTGGATGGCCCACAATGAAAAGTCACGCGTGAGCGTCGGTCACGCGCGCGTGACTACTCGTTGTGCTTGTCGCACGATTCTAGCACAGTAGCAGCCCAACTCTCTGTTCAATGTACCAAAAGACGCCGATTTTTTCGTACCACGCGTACGCTCGCTGACGTACACGCGTGGATCCACAAAATGGCTAGTGACGTGTACGCGTGGATCACGCATACGCATTGGGTGGATTGTGCGCTAGGCACCCCTCCCGCACCGTTCCAGCGTAACTCTCTGTTCAGAAATACATGAGAGCGAACCTCCACATGACGCATGCGTGTCATTGACGCTTACGCGTCGTATGCACTTTTTTTTGTTTTTTTTAATAAGAAACTAACAAGCTACCAGAGTAATGCCAGACATTATGAAACAAGTAAAACCATAACTGAAACTAAATAAAATTAACTAAAAATAAAAATGCAACTTATTACCACTATAAATAAAAAAAAAAGGAAAATAGGAAGAATTTACCATGGTGGGGTGTCTCCCACCTAGCACTTTTAGTTAAAGTCCTTAAGTTGCACATTTGGTGAGTGATAAACCACTATTTTATGGTTTATCTTGTGCTTAATTGAGTGGATGTTATCAATCTTTCACATACTTGTTCATACAAAATGCATGGGTTTACACTTTACATTCTCCTTCCTGATTTTGTGCTATGATTGAAAACATGCTTCTTTGGTCTTAATTTTGCTATGTTTAATCCTCTATTATTACCATTCAATATCGTGATATGTGTGTTAAGTGATTTCAGAGATTACAGGGCAGGAATGACTTAGAAGATGGAAAGGAAGCATGCAAAAGTGGAAGGAATACAAGAAACTGAAGAAACTGCTAAAGCTGTCCAGCCTGACCTTCTGGTACTAAATTGAGCATAACTTGAGTTACAGAGATCCAAATGATGCGGTTTTAGTTGCGTTGGAAAGCTAACATCTGGGGCTTCGCAACAATATATAATTTTCTATAGCTGTTTTAAAGCCAGGTGACGCGAACGCGTGGATTACGCGGACGCATGACCTGGCAAAAACCCAATCCACGCTAACGCGTGGACGACGCTTCCACGTGACTTTGTAGCGACCTGTACGTACCAGAAATTGTTGGGGGCGATTTCTGGGCTGTTTTTGACCCAGTTTTTGGCCCAGAAAATATATATTAGAGGCTATAAAGTGGGGGAATGCATCCATTCATGAGGAGGAATTCATAATAATTCACTTTTCATAATTTAGATGTAGTTTTAGAGAGAGAGAGAGGCTCTCCCCTCTCTCTTAGGATTTAGGATTAGGATTCCTCTTAAAGGATTTATGATTTCTTATTATTTCAACTTACAATTACTTTTGAGTTCCAGGTTCAATGTTCCTTTTACTTATTTTCTCAATTTAGTTTATGAACTCTTTATGTTTAGATTGATTTTCTATTTAATATAATTTGAGGTATTTCAGATTTATAATTGTTTTATTCAGTTATTGATGCTTCCAATTCAATTTAGATTTATTTTTCCTTTTGGCTTTGGTTAAGTGATTGGTAACACTTGAGTTATCAAACTCAGCTATTGATTGAAATTGGAGTTGCTGATTGATTTGGATCGCTCTAAAGCTAGTCTTTCCACAGAAGTTGACTAGGACTTGAGGATCAAATTAATTAGTCCACTTGACTTTCCTTTATTTAGTAAGGGTTAACTAAGTGGGAGCAACAACAATTCTCATCACACCTGATAAGGATAACTAGGATAGGATTTGCAGTTCTTATACCTTGCCAAGAGATTTTTCTTTATAATTATTAATTTATTTTTCTTGCCATTTAAATTACTTGTTCTCTATTTTAAAAACCCAAAAACATACCTTTTTCCATAACCAATAATAAATCGTACTTCCCTGCAATTCATTGAGAAGACGACCCGAGGTTTAAATACTTCGGTTATAAATTTTATTGGGTTTTGTTACTTGTGACAACCAAACTTTTGTAAGAAAGGAATTCTTGTTGGTCTAGAAGCTATACTTACAATGCGAATTTATTGTGAAAACTCTAGATTGCGCGAGAGTTCCATTCTTCAGTGAGCTCCTTGTCATGGTGGCTTGTGCTTGAACTCATCTTGAAACTTCCATCAACGCTTAGACTTCCAATAAGCTCCAACATTTTCAAGTGAATTCACCAAGCCTTGAGGAAGTGCTTCACAAGCTTTGAGCTCCCAAAGTTGATCCTCTTGTATGTCCAGATCTCAAACCTTATTTCTACACCCATCTTTAAGTTGATCATCATTGTTCCAACGGGTGGTAAGCAATCCGAATTCTCAATGAAGTACCAAACTCTTCTCTTAGATCCCACCAATTGATCACTAGTCCAACCCTTGCATCTAGTTCTTGAAATCTCAACCTTGATGAGCCTTGATTTGCAACTCCAACCACTAAACATCCTTCTGTTACGCTTAATTCCACAAAGCCTCTTAAGTTGGCCATCCGTTTCAAGCATACCATACTCAAGTGGGATAATAAAGCGAATGGAGATAAGTTTTACCCACTCAAATGAAGGAGTATACGACAACCTAGGTAGAGAAGTCTCCAACGATCTTGACAAAGCATATTCAACTCCCATCCAACCTTTCCGAAGGACTTCCACCTTTTGAAAAGATTCTTCACCTTCAAGCTCTTGCTTACCAAATTCATCCAACTCTTTTCCGTCACTCAAATCATAAGTATGAGGTTGAGAGAAATCTACCTCAATATTGCTTTCAATGTCATCCGGAGAAGGCTCTTCTAACTCAACGGGTTCACTTGTGGATGCAAATTCATTACTAGGATGGCTTGATTCATGATCATCATCACCAAGGGAACTTATCTCTTGATCTATTCCGTCCAATTCTTCATATGGAATATGCATTGGAGGTTGTGCACTAGCCTCCTCAACATCGATTTCAAGCTTCTTGGAGGAATACTCTACAACTTTAGATTTCCATAGAGGTTCAGCATTTCCTAAGTCTTTAACCACTTCTTCCTCTTCAACTATTACAGCTTCCTCCAACTGTTCTAATACAAAGCCACATTCCTCACTTTCCACCAGAGTTTCTAATCTCTCCTTAATGCTACACTCTTTGTTTGACTCTTCACATGCGGCCATGGGGGTACTTTGAGTGTTGACGTGCAGTGAAGCTAAATTATCTACTACCTCGGTCAAGGTAGATATGAACTCTAGTGTCGTCTTTTGCATCTCTCTTTGCTCTTGAAGAAGAACACTAAGGGTGTCATCTATTGGAGATTGGAGTAGATATGAGGGTTCATTGCTTGGAAGGAAGGGTTCATGATATGAGAGTGGTTCATCATAATAAGAATGTGACGGTTCAACACTCTCCATCTTTTTCACTTGTTGCACAACACATTCATCCGTGGAAATGCTTTGGTTGTTGCATGAGTCCCATGGGTTGAACTTTTCATAGATGGTTGCTTGAAGTCGATCCATTGCTTCCTTAAAATGATCATGTGGCTCTTGTTCTGCTTGGCTAACATAATTAGGATCATATTGTGGTTGAAAGCTCGGATACATTGGATGTGGTGTATATTGAGGTGGTGGTTCTTGGGAATAATTGGATTGGAATTCGAGTGGTTCTAAGTATGGCTCATATGGTTCATAAGGTGGTTGGTATGGTGGATAAAGGTTAGGATCATATGAAGGTGTATAGTAAAACGGGACTTGTGAGAATGGTGGTGGAGGGCTATGTTGAGGGAGGGATTTATAGGCATATGGTGGGGCTTGTTGGTAACTACAAGGGGGTCCACCATAGCTATTGGATTGATATGCATCCTAGAATGGCTCTTGCTCATAGTATATTGGAGGAGGTTGTTGCCAAGAGGGTTGATCAAATCCTTGTGCCTCCTCCCATCTTTGATTGTCCATCCTTGATGCAAGCCTTCATTGTAATCTCCACTTCCTACAACATAATTGTAACCACTCTCATAGCCAAAGGGATGAGAATTCATAATAGTAAATAAAAATAAAAAATAATAAAAATAAGCAACAAAATCCTAAAACTAACAAAAACTAACAAATAGGCAAAAGGTAAATATATACAATAAACAATAATAAGGTACACCTTTGCAATTCCCCGGCAATGGTGCCAAAAACTTGACGGAGGAAAATTGTCGGTAAAGATTTTCATAAAAATATCGCGTTGTAAGTATAGTTCTAAACCAACAATTAAACCTCAGTCAATGTTAATTTGTTTGTCAATTTACAAACCCAATAAAAATAAACCAAAGTATTTAAACCTCGGGTCGTCTCTCAAGGAATTGCAGGGAAGTGTACTTATAATTGGTTATGGAAAAGTATTTTTGGGGTTTTGGTGATAAGAGACAAGGAATGTAAATAACAAGGAAGTAAACTAACAATTAAGAAAAGTCCTAGCAAGGATTGATAATTGGAATTCCTATCCCCATTATCATAGTTACTTGTGATGGTAATTGCGTTTTGCTCTCATTTAGTTAACCTCTAACAATTGAAGGTAAGTCAAATGAGCAATTCAACTTGAGTTCACAAGTCCTAATCAAAGATTAGAGTTAGTGAAGCTCAAGCCAACTAGCAACTTTCAATCACCAACCAACAAGAGACTTTGACAATTCAAGAGTCTCCAATTGATCAATCCAAGTTAAGAACGTAAAAATCTAATTTAAAATCCAACCAAGCATTTTATCAAACACTTGGTAGGTACAAAATAAAAGCATAGAAAAGTAACAAGGAATATTAAATTTAAACAACCAATTGCAAGCATCAATAACACAAATTAAAGAAAGCAATCATAAATATGGAAACATAAATTGCATTAATATGGATCAAAGAAAACATAAGAGTTCATAAACTAAATTGGCAACATAAAGGAATTAATGATAGAAGTAGACAAACCAAAGTACTAGAACAAATGAAAGTAGAAGAAAACTAAATAAAAGTAAGATAGAAATCTGAAATTGAGAAGAATAAAACTAAAAAACCCTAAAACCAAGAGAGAGAAGAGAGCCTCTCTCTCTAGAAAGCTACAACTAAACCTAACTAACGTGAATGAAAGTGTAAATGATTGATTCTCCCCTTCCAGCTCCACTCTGCAGCCTCTAATCTTCACTTTCGGGCTTGGAATTGGATCAAAAGCAGCCCAGAAATTGCCCCCAACGTTTTCTATAAATTGCAGCACGTGATGCTCGTCACGCGTACGCGTCAGCTACGCGTACGCGTTGCTGAACAAATTCATGGTCACACATACGCGTCATCCACGCGTACACGTCGCTTGCTTGATGCTCCAGTCACGCGTACGCGTCGTCCATGCGTATGCGTCGCTTCCAGCTTCTCAAAATATCAATTTCTTGTGTTCCTTCCACTTTTGCATACTTCCTTTTCATCTTCTAAGACATTCCTGCCCTGGAAAACCTGAAATCACTTAACACACATATCGCGGCATCGAATGGTAGTAAGAGAGGATTAAAAATTAGCGAAATAAGGCCAAAGAAGCATGTTTTCAATCATAGTATAAAATTAGGAAGGAAAATGTAAAATATGCGAATTCTATGAAAAAGTGTGAGAATAATGGATAAAATCCACTCAATTCAGCATAAAATGTACCACGAAATAGTGGTGCATCACTAGAGTCGGACTTCTGTCATTCTACCAAAACATGCCTTCAATTTAGAGAACAGCTTGAACATTGGAGAGCCATTAAATTCAGTCCTCCATGTTTCTTTCACCATATTAAGAACTTCCTCATTGTCACACCATCTTTCCTGAAATCAGAATCTTCTTTTTGCCTTGTGCTCCTCCCTGTTCGCCAATAGCATCAAAGGGCAATGGTTAGAGCATGTATCATCTAAATGTAAGATTGTTGCTTGTGGGTAATTTGCTCTGAAATGATGTGTAGAGAGGCATCTATCCAATTGTTTCATATTTAGGTTGTCACCGTATTGTCTATTGCACCAAGTGAATTTTCTCCCTTCGAATCCCAAGTCCACCAGATCACCATCACTAATGAAGTTATTAAAAGCCTCTATTGATGAGGCCGACTTCATTCTTCCTCCCTCTTTCTCTTGATAGGCGGAGATGGCATTAAAGTTGCCTATCACAAGAAAATAGGGGCTGGCTGTCATTTTGAGCTCAATAATTCTTCGATATTGATTAAACCGAATGTTGTCATCACAATGTAAATGAACAACAACTACTTCCCATTTCTTTTGTTTGGTAGGATCTGTCCACTCAAAGAAAATAAAGAATTCATCACTAGAAAGAATTGAGACAACTGCATTATCCTTCCATGCCAGCACTAACCCACCAGATTGACCCTTAGGATCCACACAATATACTTGCTGAAAAACTGCTTTGTTGCATTGAGTTGTAACATTTGTGGTAATATTCTTAGTTTCACATAAAAATATTACCTCGGAGGAATGAGATCTAGAGATTCCTTGTATGTTGTGAACTGTCAGGGGATTTCCCATATCCGATAATTCTACGTCATCATCTTCATGGGTCCCTGGGTGCCCATTGTAGGGTGGCACCCTCTCCCTTTTTCGCTTATACCTTTTTCTCGGAGCATAATTTCTTCTTATTGAGTGGGACCCTTTCTCCTTGTGAACTCCTCTTAACTCCTGACACTGTGATAGTTTTTCTTGCTAGTTGCTTTAAGTTTTGGCTCTTGTTGGTAGATTGTGTAAGCTACTGCCCTTGTTCTCCAAACACAAAGCATGTTGTTGCTTTAATCCCCTCCGAATATTCCTTTTCGTCTCTTTCTTCAGAATTGTTTCTTTCTATTTCTGAGCCGATACTGATTGTGAAAAATAGTTTACTGTTTGTGTCTTTTTTTGAACGATAGCATTACTCATAACTTCTTCTTCCTCACTACTCTCCTCTCTTCCCCGAGACTGCATAGATTGACTAGTCCCTTAATTAAGTTGATTGGAGTTGGCTTTTTAACCCTGTTGTATGAGCTATCTTCCCCTTTAGGCATATTAGTATTAGGATTATCCTTTGTAGTACTCTCTTTTCTTTCCGTCTGGTTGGCTTTCAACCAATCCCCCCACTTTTCTTCTTCCACCTCTCCTTTCAACAAATCTTCAATTCGAAAACTGCAAGCCCTTGTCTCATGTCCAATGAATCCACAATAATTGCAAAAGGTGCCGATCTATTCATACTTTAGTGCAACTTCGAGTTGTTAGTTTTTGGGACTAGCAAGCTTGACGTATCTTCTGAGTGGTTTTGTTACATCCAAGTTTACCTGGATTTTAACAATGCTATGCTCCTTGCCTCGAACATGAAAGATATCAACATCTAGCACCTCTCCAAATGAGCCTCCTATCTTCCTTCCTAATTCTTTAGTCTTGAATTGTTCTGCCAAATCCCAAATTTTTATCTATATTGGTACGTGGGTAAAATATATTTTTACATTATTCTCATCCTCGTTCCATCTCCTAAGATTCAGGATGTAGTTTTTGAATAGCCAAGGGACACCCCTCTCAATACGAAGCATATCCTTCTCATCTCCAAAAAAGAATTGAAATATATTTTTGCCATGATCTACCACTTTAAAAGCCTCTGATTGCCTCCATATAGAATACATAACAGCCTCCACAGTACCGCTTGAGAATGATTTATCCGCCAAAAATCTCCCAACTAAATTTTTTGCACAACATTCAGTCCCAACCTGCACGTCTTTCTCAACAAAACTGATTATTGTGTTTTCTTCCTCAGGTTACAGCCTCAGATTGCTAGCAGTGATAGCAATGTTTGTTATTATGGTGATCAAGTTGACACAATGACATTAGATTACTCGAACAAATCGATTGATCACAGAAAAATTATAAATAGTAGAATTTCTCTGCTAAACCCTAGCAGAGCACGTTAAACCTCAAAAGCACTTTCGTTTTTTTTATATGTCTATTTAAGTTTGTTATATAATATTTAATTTTTTAATTTTTTATTTCATTTTTTTATTAGATTCAAATATATCCAAATAATTAAGTTAAAAAATACTATTAATATGATAGTATGCCATATAATTTTAATATATTTTCAAGTTATTAATACATAAAAAAATAATTCTTTATAGTATTTTTTGTGAATAATACTAAATGTGTATTAAAAAAAATTCTTTAAATGCATGTTTTACATAATACTTTGGATATATTTATATATTGTATAGTACTAGTAACAAATATTATGAAAAAAACGTCAACATTAATACATGATTATGAAGAAAAATAATATTTATATATTACTAAAGTTAGAATGTGTATATTAATATTTTAAATCACTTAATTGTAGAGAATATACATAATTATATTATTAGGAAAAAGCTAATATTCTAATTTTTTCAAATTATATATAAAATTGTACATATTTATTTGTTCTCAGATTAGAGAATCAAATTATTATATCATTATTATTAATTATAACTTCTTTTGTAATTTTAAAAATATTATAATTAAATATATAGACTCTAAACGAGGAATAAACATATTAGTCTATTAAATAAAAATTTTAAATTAAATTTTAAGAATAAAATAATATTTTAAATTTCTTCTTTGTTTAAAATCTATAATTTATTTTAGATAGTTTGAGATTTTATTTTCTGTTATATTGAGTATGATTTTATTTTGATGTTTTTTATTATTATATTATTAATTAATAATTTCATTCCTAATCTTAAAAATATTATACTAATAGAAAGAACATGTATATTAATATATGATTATAAGAAATAAAATATTTATATATTATTAAAATTAGAATAATGTATGCATTAATGTCTTAAATCAATTAATAGTAGAGATATATATGATTATATATTATTAGGAGAAATATAACAGTCTAATTTATTACTAATTACACTAAACATAAATCATACAAATTCTACTACAATTATACATAATTATTTGTTTTTAAATTAAAAAATTAAATTATTATATCATTAATAATTTATTTCCTAATCTTAATAGCATGATAATTAAATGCATAAACTTGGATTAAGAAAAAAAACTAACAATAAAATAATATTTTTAGTTTTTTTTTGTTAAAAATCTCGTGATTAATTTGTTTTAGACAATTACTTTAAGATTTTGTTTATCGGTGTATTGGGTATGATTTTATATTGATACTCTTTATTTTTTTTTCTCTACCTACATATAGGTGTTCTAGGAACGTACAACTATTAAAAAATAATATTTTAACTAATATTAAATATAAAATCCGAGAAATTAGTAAATAATTAGTTAATAATTATTTATTAATAAAAAAAATTAGAAAATAAAATTTTATGATTTAATATGATAGAGAAAATTAAAACGATAATTTCGACACTAATTTTAAAAAATTTGGTCCAAGATTGGGCCGAATAGGCCAAACCAAACGAACCAGGCCCGTATTGAGCCCGAGGCCCAACCCAACCAACATTATATGAAGAGCATAAGCTCTTCTCCTTCCCCAAGTAATGAAACACGTTGCTGGTTGCATGAGAAGAAGGAAGAAAACTTCATAACCCTAACCTCTCATTCAACCTCACATAACTTTTGATTCGGAATTCCGATTGACGAGTCGTCAGCGGCCACGCATTTGTATCAAAATTCTCTAAAAAGCCCAATAATCTATTAGGTAAGAAAATCACTTCTCAGCTTCAATTTTCTCCTTCTCCAATTTCGAAATTCAATGTGAATGCATGTTGAATTTTGTGTAATTTCGATATTTAGGGTCGAATTAGCTTGCGGGTATTGTCGGGTTTAGCTCATTGAAGCTGTGAGAAAGGTAAGCACCCTTAAACCCTTTGTGAGATGTTGATTTAGTGAATTCTATATTGATTATAGTGATAATTGTGATGTTAGATTGAAATTGGTTATCGGTTCCAGTTAATTTGAGAAATTGGAAGCTAGAGGATTAGCTTTGGAGGCTGGGTATCGTTGGTGAGGGGGCTGGAGTTGTGGAGCTTGTGGTTTGCAAACGCTTTAGGTGTTCCGGGTTATCGGGAAATTGGCTAAGGTATGGTTTCGATTTCTCGTAATTAAAATATAATGTGTCGTGAAGACTTAGGCTAGTCGACCGTAGGATAGGATGAATATGTGAATTGTTGTGATTAGTAAATAATGAGGATACTTGTTGAATTTGATGTATATGAATGTTGAATTAGTTGGTTGGATTGATTAGTTATTGCGTGAGCATGAGATGTAGATTTTGATGTCTGATATTGAAATTAATGATGAACTAGGATGATGATAGCTTGATGAATAATGAGGTATGTTATATAGATTACAGTGCACTTGAGGAGGGAATGATGATAGTTGGGTATATGATTATGAATTGAATGTGAATTTTGAGGTTGAGTTTGGTTAATTGTGAGTTAAAGTTATTAAGCTTATTGGGGTACTATGGAATGAATTGGGCATTGGAAGGTGATATATATATGATAAATCTAGCCGTAGTGAATGGTTTCGAATGATTATGAATGGATATGAATGAATGAGTTATAATGAATTTGAAAATGAATTTGTTTTGAGCTTGACTTGGCAAGGTTCGTGGTGGTTTACCGCTTGTCCAGTGTCGAGATGCATGTGGGATTCGTGGTGGTGTACCGCCCACATATTTTTTAAAAGAAAGAGAATGTTGTATGGGGTTCGTGGTAGTTTACCACCACATGTGTTTGTTATTTTTCCAATTGAAAATCTTGCGAGGTTCGTGGTAATGTACTGCTCGCAATGGTGGGTTCGTGGTGGTGTACCACCAGCCAGGTGGGGTTCGTGGTGGTGTACCGACCACCAGTTTTCAAGAGGACAATATCCGGGTTAGCTACCGGATGTGTCGAATTCTGGCAAAGTAACCGACACGTGAGCTCACGGCCAGTAGAAAAGACATGCATCATGTGCATTTGTGTGTTTCATTTGAGTGTGCATTGCCTTGGCTTGCTTAATTATTTATTCATGTTAATTGCTAATTGCCTACTTGTTATATATGCTTTCTATATGTGCTTATTTTGTCTGCATTGCTTGTCTATGCTCTGGGGTTTTGGAAGAGCGGAGGAAGGTGAGTAGCTAAAAGGATCAAATTAAGTTAGAGTTAGACTTTTAAGACCCTTAGCTGACCTACCTTATTTATGGTTGAAAAGTATAGCTTTAAGTTTATAATCTAAGTGTTGGAGTTCTAGGATTGCCTTTGTCTTTTCTGGGACATTATATGTTAGTTATGTGAGCACCGTTATCATGATGAGAACCTTTGGTTCTCACTCTATACATATTTTATGGTTTTAAGATGCAGAATGTGAGACACCTCACCGAGGCATGCTGGGAGCTTTCTGAAGCAAAGAACTGTTCTTTTGGGAGTTTTATTTTTGTAGAGTTATTATATAATTGTATCTCCACTGTATATATGTTTGATGTTTGTCCCTCTTAGAGGTTGACTTGGAAAAACAGGTTTTGTGAACAGTATTTTGGGATTCCTTAGGTATATATATGTATGTACATATATATGCTCTGGCCAATTTAACTTCGCGAGCTGGGTCAGGAGCTTTGATATCTGTAATCCTTGGGATTCTTTTTCTATGTATATGTCTTTCACTCATATCTTGTTGGTTTACGTTTATCGCTTACGCGAGTGATGCGCTTTTCTGTTTAACGCTTTGTTTTAAACTTTCCTTCAAAGGCTCCTCGTATAAAATTTCTTTCAACTATTATTATGTATATATTTTATTTTCAGAAGTCGTAATATTTCGCCACCTCTGCTTTACGACTCAAGCGTAAAGTTTTGTGTGGTAAAATGTTACATTAAATATTTTTAAGATTTATTTTATACCAAATCATAAATAGAATAACTTTTCATAATAACTACAATTAAAAGAATATAGGATAAAATAATTATTATATATAACCTATATTAATGAATTATTACAATTAATGAAAGATTTAGTATAAATAGATGCATAATTAATATATAATTATAAGATAAATAATATCCTAATTTAATACCAATTAAACTGATAATTAAATGTATTATTGTAATGAAGACATGAGAAAAGAATCAAATATCGTTTATATTTTTATAAATTCTATGACAAATTTTAAACTATTAATACCTAATAATTAAAAACAATTCACCGAAATAAATTAATTGAGATTCATATTTACATAAATGCAACAATTTCAATCTCATTACATGCTTGTCCTATTTTATTTTGAGTGATGCTAGCTAGCCAAAGAATAATTATAATATAAAAATATCACGTAAAAATTCTCATTCTCTTGATAAGCAAGTGATATACACCTCTTTATCACTTATTCTCTTTATCACCTACCATTTTACTGCATGTTTGGAGTCATTAATGTTCTTTCCAAAATCAATTTCAGTTTCTCCCAAATCAAATCCCTAATATCTCTCAATCACATTATTATCCATTAAAATGTAATAATTCTCTGCAAAAATTATGAAAGTTAAATTAAAAATTTTTAACAACTTCTACTATATAATTTATATTTTACATATAGACTATTAAAAAATAAAATAAAAAATATAAAGAAAAATTAAAAAATAAATTTTTAAAAATAATTATTAACTCATCATATTAAAATCAATAAATAAGCATACATACGAATATTAAATAAAAATATTAAAATAATTAAAATCATGACCTATTAGTACACATATGAGATAATTTGAAGAATACAATAAGACATATAGTTTAAAATTTGATAATATTAATTATAAAAATTTATTAATTATAGACATCATAGATATGAAATTATGAATATTATGAGTACAAAATTATGGATGTTATTAATATGAAATTATGGATGTTATGTGTATGAATTATGGATGTTATGAATAAATTTATTAATTGAATAAATTAATTTAAGAATTTGACATTTTTTTAAATTTAATTATGATAAAATTTAAAAACATCATAGTTCATTTTATAGTTACTTATGCAATAACTAGAAAATGATATGTGTATGGATGTAATATGTAAGACCCAGTTAATTAACGGCTAATTAACCCATAAATGAGAATTTATTCTAGAAAGCCAAAAATGTTATTTTTATGGCTAAATGTGATAGAGGAGATTGAGACGAGAATTTCGGTACCAATTTTATAGAAATCGGACCAAGATTGGACCAAACGGGTCAAACCGGTCCAACCGGACCAAAAGTGGGCCCTTGGCCCAACTAAACTAAACCAAAACCCTAGTTTTCAGCACTCTCTCTCCTCACAACACACTAAACACGCTGAAAATGGAGGCTATGGAGGGAAGAACACTCTCTCAAGTTCTTTCTCTCACTTGATCTTCAAACCACCATAACTTTTGATCTAGAGCTCCGATTGCCGCTCCGTTTGTGGCCATGCGTTCACCGCGGAGAGCTCTACAAAACCCATACAATTAATCTTGAGGTAAGCCACGTTTTACTGTTCGAAAATCCAGCCCTTGATTTCAAGTTTCATGAGCAAAAATGTTGAGATTTTGGGTTCTTTGATGTTATAGGACCCAACTCTCTTGAAGGAGAAGGTTAATCTTGTCTCCTTGGACCTTGGGTGTGGTAAGATTCTCAACTCTAGTGTAATTTGTTGTTCTATGAGGTTTGGGCATTGAGATGTTGTGTATGGGTATGATGATTGTGGCTTAGGTTGTGTATATGTGAATATTGGAGCTTGATTGGTGATTTTGGAAAGCTTGGAAGAGGGTTTTGTGTGACAAAATCTGTTCTTGGAGGTGTTGAGACCTTGAGAGCTTGAGGACAAGTGGTCTGGAAGTGCTCCGGTTGAGCTTGGGAAATCGGCTAAGGTATGGTTTCAGTTTCCCGTATCTAATATGTAATGTGGTAGGAAATACTTAGGCTAGAGGCCCTAAGATAGGCATTGAATTGATGATGTTGTTAAATGATTGAGGTATATGATGTGATCATATATGTGATTTGAATATTGATGCCTTGATTGTGTGATATATGAGAAAGTGCATGTTGTGATATATGCTTGATGGATGATTAAGGTTGAATTGGTGGGTGGTACCATGTTGATGGTGAGTATGATGTTGATTATGTATAATGATTGTTGATTGGAAATGGTATTATTGGAAATTGGGATGAGGGAGGATGTATGACATGATATTGTGTTTGTCCTTTAGCCATTGATTGAGAAGTGTTAAAATGGTTAGATGATGATTTTGGGAATTTTGGGTAAAGGGTCAATGTGTGAGTTGAGGATGGCTTGTTGTTGATTTTGGCACATTTTGAATGATTTCAAAGAGAAGGGTTGAAATTGGCATGTTTTGATTGATTTTGAAAAGAGTTGAAAGTGGCTTGTTTTGAAAATGGCAATTTGTGGTTTTGTATGAAAACATAGTTTTTGGGCAAACTTTGATGGAACATAACTTGGACTACGGATCTCTGATTTGTACCAAATCTGTTTAGAAATGAAATTGGATCCGGGATGTCCATGCCGTTCGAAGAACGGGTGAAAAACGATTTAAAATGAGAAAGTTATGTCCGTCGGAAGATTGGGGGTTGAATCTATAAATTCTGCAGCTTTTAACTTAGAAAAGTTTTAGCAGAATGACCCCCCGTGCGTAGGCGCACTTGGCGCGTATGCACCGTTCTTCGAGAAAACGCCATCCACGCGTGCGCGTGGTGTGTGCGGGCGCGTCGATGCGCTGCACCAAATGTCCAGCCATTTTCCCGAGAGTTGTGCCTGAGTTGTGCCAGTTTTGTGCCTGGAACGCAAGAGCACCCACGCGTACGCGTGGCTGACGCTTGCGCGTCGTTTGGATAATTTCAATCCGCACGTTCGCGCGTATGACGCTTGCGCGTCGAGAAGTTTTTAAGGCCATCCACGCGTGCGCGTGGACCTGTTTTCATCCCAAAGTTGATTTTTGAGTTTTAAAAGCCAAATTTCATACTTCTAAGCCTCCGATCTCACCATTTATGTCTTAAATCATTATGATATGCCTAGCATGGGAAAAAGGGCTAGTGAATATGGTAACTTGCGAGTGAAGCAAGGGGAAAAATGAATGATCATTGAGGATCAAAGATGATTATGTGAGATGCGGAGAATGGCGGTGGAAGTGCTTGTTATGCCATGGGCCGAAGGGCCGTAAATGTTAATGAATTGGCTGGTTATGGATTTAACTGTGAGCCGGATGGCTAGATTATTGCCGTGTTACGGCGGAGCCATGTTTATGGCCAAGTATAAATGCATATATGCTGTTGAATGAATTGTGAATGTTTGCACTTCCACCATTGGAGATGAGGGTTTCCCTGGGTAGTAGCAATGGCTAGCCACCATGTGCTCCAGGTTGAGACTCGAAGCTCTGTTAACCCAATGTCGTAAGTGTGGCCGGGCACTGTGAAAGGCCCGGATGAGCTCGCCCCCATAAATATTCACCAGTGAGGGTGATGGATATGGATCATGATTATGATCAAGTTTATGATGAGTATAACTCGAGTTGGGGATGCACGACAGAGGGACAGTCCAATGGTTAGCTACCAGGACTTGTCGGGTTGGCTCTATAACCGACAGATGATATCATCAGCCACTAGGGACAGGCATGCATCATAAGCATACTACATGAATTGTTTGAGATTGCCTATTTGACTGCATATTACTTGCTAATTGTCTAAATGCCCTATCTGTTCTTATTTGTATATCTCTTGTCTGATATAACTGTGTTTGCCATATTATACTCTTGCTGGTGGTTGGGAGGTCTGAAGGAATTGGAAAGGAAAGTATTAGTTAGACTGAAGAATCTTTAGTCAGTTGCCGCTTACGGTTTAGCTTGTTTATAAGCTTTGATATTATCTGGAGGAAGTTCTAGGATTGCCTTCGGCTTTCCTCTTTTATTATGTATTATATATGTGGAAGCTGTTACCGTACTGGGGACCTCTGGTTCTCACCCATGCGGATTTTGTGGTTTTCAGATGCAGGACGTGAGGTTTCTCGCTGAGGCATGCTGAAGACTTCTGGATTAGCGAAGATCTCTATTCTCGGGGCTCTGTTTTGGTTTATATATCTTGTTTAGATACTTTTATCTCCATAAAATAATACAAACTGTGATGACTCCTTCTAGAGGGGATTTTGGAGAATAGGTTTATGTATTTGTGTCCCTTTGGGTTTCCTTTGGGGTTTCCTTATTTTATTATATGTATATATTATTATGCTCGGACCGGTTATCTTCGCAGCCGGATTTTGAGTCTTGATATTCCCGTTTTTGACACTCCTTATATATATGATCTTGCGTTAGCTTATCCTTTGCTCGTTACGTTATCGATCGGAGTGTTGCGCGTTCGAGTTACGGTTTTTGTTTACCCCTTTTTCTACAAAGGCTCCTAGCTATAATCAATTATTCATACTACTATACGTACTAAATTTTTGTTTTAGAGGTCGTAATACCTTGTCATCTCTGAATTATGACTTAAGCATAAGACTCTGTATGGTAGGGTGTTACATTATGGTATCAGAGCAGTTCGTTCCTGTAGAGCCTGAGGAATGGACTGACTATGCTTCTGTGCATTCTCTGTATGTGTGTTATGTGCTGTTAGTATATCTACTTGATATAGTTGGCATAAACGTTCATGAGCATGCATTTGGGACTTTGAAGCACTGAACTTCCGATATTGAGACTGATCAACTTAATATCGATTGTTTGGTGTGTATAGGAACCAGATGGCGCCTCATGGACGCGGTAGAGGCCGTGGGAGAGGACATACGAATGCTCGTGCACCGGAGACTAACCCTAATGACCCGGTGAACTTTATGAATGTGTTGGAGAACATGGCTGCTGCTATGCAAGCCACTGCTGAGGCTCTTGGCCAACAGATGAACAACCATGGTAATGATGGAGGTGGAGTTCAGGGCCCGATGACACTGGCAAACTTTTTGAAGGTTAATCCACCGAAGTTCAAGGGAACTACTAGCCCGACTGAAGCCGATACATGGTTTCAGGCCATGGAACGAGCACTGCAAGCGCAGGTGGTGCCTGAAAGGCAGCGTGCAGAGTTCGCTACCTATTTGCTCACTGGGGAAGCGTCGCATTGGTGGCAAGGAATCCGACGCCTTCTGCAGCAGGGTGATGATTATATCACCTGGGATGTCTTCCAAGAGGAGTTCTATAAGAAGTACTTTTCGACTTCTGCTAGGACGGCCAAGGAGCTTGAATTGTTGCAGCTGAAGACAGGGTACTATGTCCGTATCTGAGTATACTGACAAGTTTGAGGAGCTGTTCAGATTCTCTCGTATGTGTCAAGGGACTCCGGTGGAATATGAGGAGTGGAAGTGTGTTAAGTACGAAGGAGGACTCCGGAGTGATATTTTCGGTTCGGTGGGGCCAATGGAGATTAAGACTTTCTCCGAATTGGTGAACAAGTGTAGGGTTGCTGAAGAGTGTGTGAAGAGGGCAGCCGCTGAGAAAGGAAGTCACAAAGGATCATTTCCACAGAACCGAGGGAAGAGCTTTGCACCTAGAGGTCCGTCTTTCAAGAGGGGAGGTTCTTTTAGGAGGCCCAACAACAACTACTCCCAAGGGAAAAGGTTTGGGAAGTAGCCTCAGAATGATCAAGCTTGTACTAGGTGTGGGAGTCACCATCCGGGAGTACCATGCAAGGCCGGATGGGGTTTGTGCTACAATTGTGGAAAAGCGGGGCATAAAGCCACAAGTTGTCCGGAGAAGCAAAAGCAAGGTGCTGGGAAAGCACAACAGACTGGTCGGGTGTTTACCACCTCAGCTGTGGGTGCAGAGGGATCCGAGACACTCATTCGAGGTAACTGTGAAATGGCTGGTCAAACTTTAAATGCTTTATTTGATTCGGGAGCATCGCATTCATTTATTGCATTTGAGAAAGCCCATGAGTTAGGATTGAAGATCGTAACCTTAGGTTATGACTTAAAAGTGTATAATGCTACCCATGAAGCCATGGTAACTAGGCTAGGATGCCCGAAAGTTTTGTTTAGGTTCAAGCAGCGTGATTTTGTCCATAATTTAATCTGCTTACCGATGATCGGTCTTGATCTTATCTTGGGATTGAACTGGTTATCTGAGAACCATGTCCTGCTTGATTGTTCTACAAAGTCGGTGTACTTTATGCCGGAAGATACAGAAGGGCCGGTCGTGGTGAATAATTATTACTTGAATTCGATGATGGTGAACTGTTTTGGAATCGAATGTCAGGGTATCCTGTTGTTAACCGCTGGTGTTTCGGGTGATGATCAAAAGTTGGATCAGATTCCGGTAGTGTGTGAGTTTTCAGAAGTGTTTCCCGATGATATTGAGGAATTTCCACCTAACCGAGAAGTCGAGTTTGCTATTGAGTTGGTGCCTGGGGCGGGACCAATCTCAAGTGCTCCTTATAGGATGTCACCGTTAGAGATGGCCGAGCTAAAGTCTCAGTTAGAGGAATTGTTGGGTAAGAACTTTATCCGACCAAGTGTTTCCCCGTGGGGTGCTCCAGTGTTACTGGTAAAGAAGAAAGATGGAAGTATGCGGCTCTGTGTGGATTACAGGCAGCTGAACAAGGTCACCATAAAGAATAAGTACCCATTGCCAAGGATTGATGATCTCATGGATCAGTTACAAGGAGCTGGGGTTTTCTCTAAGATCGATTTGCGATCCGGATATCACCAAATAAGGGTGAGGGGTGAGGATATCCCTAAGACCGCTTTCAGGACTCGTTATGGTCATTACGAGTATACTATGATGTCTTTTGGGTTGACGAATGCTCCTGCAGTGTTTATGGATTACATGAATAGAGTATTCCGTCCGTTTCTGGATAAATTCGTTGTTGTCTTCATTGACGACATACTAATTTACTCCAAGACTGAAGAAGAGCATGCGGAACACTTGCGGACCGTGTTGCAGATTTTAAAGGAGAAGAAACTCTATGCGAAACTGTCTAAGTGTGAGTTTTGGAAGAGTGAGGTAAAGTTTTTGGGTCACGTGGTGAGTAAGCAGGGAATAGCCGTAGATCCAACTAAGGTGGAAGCTGAGATGGATTGAAGGAAACCAACCACAGTAACTGAGATAAGGAGTTTTCTGGGTTTAGCTGGCTATTACCGAAGGTTCATCAAAGGCTTTTCGCAATTAGCTTTGCCATTGACAAAGTTAACCCGCAAAGACACTCCGTTTGTTTGGACTCCTGAGTGCGAGGAGAGCTTTCAAGCATTAAAGAAAAAGTTGACCACTGCACCTGTGTTAGTATTACCTGAGCCGAACGAACCATTTGAGGTGTACTGTGATGCCTCACTAAAGGGTCTAGGATGCGTGCTGATGCAGCATCATAATGTGGTGGCGTATGCCTCACGGCAGCTAAGACCTCACGAAGTTAGTTACCCTACGCACGATTTGGAACTCGCTGCGGTTGTGTTTGCCTTGAAGGTGTGGAGACATTATCTCTATGGGGTTAAGTTCCAAGTCTTCTCTGATCACAAGAGCTTGAAATATCTCTTTGATCAGAAAGAGCTTAATATGAGGCAAAGGAGGTGGATGGAATTATTGAAAGACTACGATTTTGAGTTGAATTACCATCCGGGAAAGGCAAATGTAGTGGCGGATGTGTTAAGTCGAAAGTCGTTATATGCGTCTTGGATGATACTTCAAGAGGAGAAGTTGCTCAAGGAATTCGAGAGTCTAAAAATCGGTGCTCGAGAAGTATCTGGAACCTTGTGTTTGAGCCGATTAGAAATCTCAAGTGACTTTAAGTTTGAACTCCTAAAGGCTCATGAAAATGATGAAGCGTTATGGAAGGTGTTACCAGCCATCGAGCAAGGAAAACAGTGGAGAGTGTCGGAAGAAAAAGATGGGTTATGGAGATTCAAGGGTAGGATCATTGTGCCGGATGTTGGTACTTTGAGGCAAGATATCTTAAATGAGGCACACAAAAGCGGATTCTCCATTCACCCGGGAAGTACTAAGATGTACCATGATTTAAAGGCGATGTTTTGGTGGCCGGGTATGAAGAATGATGTGGCGGAATATGTTTCAAAGTGCTTAACTTGTCAAAAGGTAAAGATTGAACATCAAAGACCTTCCGGGATGTTGCAACCTTTAGAGATTCCGCAATGGAAGTGGGAAAGTATTGCAATGGACTTTGTGTCGGGATTGCCAAGGACTAGGACTGGTTTTGATGCTATCTGGGTGATTGTGGACCGACTGACAAAGTCAGCTCACTTTTTGCCCATTTGGATGACTTACACCCTTGAGGATCTAGCACGGTTATACATAAAGGAAATTGTGAGACTTCATGGTGTACCTGCTACTATAATCTCTGATAGAGATCCTCGTTTCACTTCGAGATTCTGGGGTGCATTTCAGAAAGCTTTTGGAACCTGATTAAGCTTAAGTACAGCTTACCATCCTCAAACAGATGGTCAATCCGAGAGGACGATCCAAACACTAGAGGATATGTTGAGAGCTTGTGTTTTGGACCAACCGGCGAGTTGGGATCGGTATATGCCATTAGTGGAGTTTGCATACAATAATAGTTACCATGCGAGCATCGGAATGGCTCCGTATGAGGCATTGTATGGGAGGAAATGTCAATCTCCGCTATGTTGGTATGGAGCTGGAGAGAAGGGCTTGTTGGGGCCGGAAATGATAGCTGAAACCACAGAACAAGTCAAGAAAATCCGAGATAGGATGCTTACGGCGCAGAGTCGCCAAAAGAGTTACGCCGATCAGAGGCGGAAGCCCTTGGAATTTGAGGCAGGAGATCATGTTTTCCTGAAGGTTACTCCGACCACAGGAGTAGGTAGAGCGATTAAAGCAAAGAAGTTGAATCCTCGATACATTGGTCCATTTCAGATCCTGGAGAGGATTGGGCCGGTGGCGTATCGCGTGGCTCTACCACCTCATCTTTCGAACCTGCACGACGTGTTTCACGTGTCGCAGCTTCGGAAGTACACCCCTGATGCTAGCCATGTGTTAGAACCCGAATCGGTTCAGTTAAGGGAAGATTTGACGCTTTCAGTGGCTCCAGTCAGAATTGATGATACTAGTATCAAACGACTGCGTGGAAAAGAGGTTTCATTAGTCAAAGTGGCTTGGAGTCGAGGCGGTGTTGAGGAACACACTTGGGAACTTGAGTCGGAGATGCGAATGGATTATCCGCACTTATTCTCAAGTAATTGCATTTGAATTTTGTGGGCAAAATTCCCAATTAGGTGGGTAGAATGTAAGACCCAGTTAATTAACGGCTAATTAACCCATAAATGAGAATTTATTCTAGAAAGCCAAAAATGTTATTTTTATGGCTAAATGTGATAGAGGAGATTGAGACGAGAATTTCGGTACCAATTTTATAGAAATCGGACCAAGATTGGACCAAACGGGCCAAAGTTGATTTTTGAGTTTTAAAAGCCAAATTTCATACTTCTAAGCCTCCGATCTCACCATTTATGTCTTAAATCATTATGATATGCCTAGCATGGGAAAAAGGGCTAGTGAATATGGTAACTTGCGAGTGAAGCAAGGGGAAAAATGAATGATCATTGAGGATCAAAGATGATTATGTGAGATGCGGAGAATGGCGGTGGAAGTGCTTGTTATGCCATGGGCCGAAGGGCCGTAAATGTTAATGAATTGGCTGGTTATGGATTTAACTGTGAGCCGGATGGCTAGATTATTGCCGTGTTACGGCGGAGCCATGTTTATGGCCAAGTATAAATGCATATATGCTGTTGAATGAATTGTGAATGTTTGCACTTCCACCATTGGAGATGAGGGTTTCCCTGGGTAGTAGCAATGGCTAGCCACCATGTGCTCCAGGTTGAGACTCGAAGCTCTGTTAACCCAATGTCGTAAGTGTGGCCGGGCACTGTGAAAGGCCCGGATGAGCTCGCCCCCATAAATATTCACCAGTGAGGGTGATGGATATGGATCATGATTATGATCAAGTTTATGATGAGTATAACTCGAGTTGGGGATGCACGACAGAGGGACAGTCCAATGGTTAGCTACCAGGACTTGTCGGGTTGGCTCTATAACCGACAGATGATATCATCAGCCACTAGGGACAGGCATGCATCATAAGCATACTACATGAATTGTTTGAGATTGCCTATTTGACTGCATATTACTTGCTAATTGTCTAAATGCCCTATCTGTTCTTATTTGTATATCTCTTGTCTGATATAACTGTGTTTGCCATATTATACTCCTGCTGGTGGTTGGGAGGTCTGAAGGAATTGGAAAGGAAAGTATTAGTTAGACTGAAGAATCTTTAGTCAGTTGCCGCTTACGGTTTAGCTTGTTTATAAGCTTTGATATTATCTGGAGGAAGTTCTAGGATTGCCTTCGGCTTTCCTCTTTTATTATGTATTATATATGTGGAAGCTGTTACCGTACTGGGGACCTCTGGTTCTCACCCATGCGGATTTTGTGGTTTTCAGATGCAGGACGTGAGGTTTCTCGCTGAGGCATGCTGGAGACTTCTGGATTAGCGAAGATCTCTATTCTCGGGGCTCTGTTTTGGTTTATATATCTTGTTTAGATACTTTTATCTCCATAAAATAATACAAACTGTGATGACTCCTTCTAGAGGGGATTTTGGAGAATAGGTTTATGTATTTGTGTCCCTTTGGGTTTCCTTTGGGGTTTCCTTATTTTATTATATGTATATATTATTATGCTCGGACCGGTTATCTTCGCAGCCGGATTTTGAGTCTTGATATTCCCGTTTTTGACACTCCTTATATATATGATCTTGCGTTAGCTTATCCTTTGCTCGTTACGTTATCGATCGGAGTGTTGCGCGTTCGAGTTACGGTTTTTGTTTACCCCTTTTTCTACAAAGGCTCCTAGCTATAATCAATTATTCATACTACTATACGTACTAAATTTTTGTTTTAGAGGTCGTAATACCTTGCCATCTCTGAATTATGACTTAAGCATAAGACTCTGTATGGTAGGGTGTTACATAATATCTAATAAACATGAATTTAATTTTTAGATGTTAGTTGTATATAATTATGGACGTTATGTATATAAATATATGAATGTTATGTGTATGAATTCAGTTAGTACAATATAATTATAAATACACTTAAAAACACACAAAAAAAAAATTAAATTAGTTTATTACCATACTTCATCAAAGTTAGTGTAGTTTTTCATATTCTCGAAAATTAATTCACTGACAATAACTTCGTCGGGTGAGTCCATCTGTTGTCCAAATTCTTCAGCACTTTCTACCATAAGTACCATATTAAGGTCGAATTCAAATGCCATACTATTTGTAATGATAAAGATGATTTCTTATAAAATTCCTTGACCTATTCTAATTGTGCTTGCAATAGTATTAGAGTTGTGAATTTTGAATGAAAAACAAAATCATATTAGGGTAGCTTTCAGGTTTTGTATCTCTTCATTGAATGATGATAAATGACTTAACAAAAATAGAAAATTAATTACAATAAAAAACGATAATGATAATAATAATAAAACAAAAAAGCGTTTATGATAATAATTAATTACAATTATTGAATTTATGTGATTATCTCCATTAGGCGAAAGAGCAGAGCAAGAATCAATTACAATGATAAATCATAACCGTTATTAATTATTATTATTAATCTTTATTATGTTTTTAAATATAAAAATCAAATTATAAAAAGAAATATTAAGTATTAATTACAGAATGCCTAATAGTAAGGGATATGATATTATAATTAATATCATTAATAAGTGGAGTTGATAAGAATATAATAAGTGGAATGATAAGAGAGTGGACTAAAAAATAAAACTGTTATTAAATGATGTAAATGAAGTATATTATGGAAAATTTTGGCTAATTATGGCTGAAACTTTTTTGTTATTAAACTTTTTAGTTTTATTTTTATGTAAACTATGGATGTTAACCACGGTTTATTATTTGGCCATAAATCGCGAGACCCCTATAGAGATTTATGAAGAGACGTATTTGAACATAAATTGCAGGATCCCTACTGCGGTTTATAAAGACCAGGATTTGTACATAAAATGCGATAGATAGTGACCGATTGCATTCTCTAAGATTCGAGTTTTTGGATTTGAGAGAATTTGAGAGGACTTTGGAGAGAATCACTTGGCATTGATACTCCGGCGGGTTAGAGTCATGGAAGAACAAAATCGTTTGTACCGATTGAATGGCGTTGCTCACATGGCTAGAAACATCAATAAAGAAGTTGGTTATGTATAGGTTATTCTCTTTATATGTTAGTTGTTTGTTGTTCCGTTCATATGTTATGTTACTTTGATGTGTGATTTTGGTATTTTTATAATGAATTTGAAGATGTTAGTAATTTATCTGTTAAAATTTGATTAGTATTTAATTTTTTGTTAATTCATGTGTTAGTCTTTTATCTTTGAATTGTTTATTTTATAAATAATTTAGGTTTTAGTGATTTATTTGTTAAAATTTGATTAGTACCAAATTAATTTTTTAGTTAATTGATGTGTTAGACTTTTATCTGTGAAGTATGTAACTTATAAATAGTTTAGGTGTTAGTGATTTATCTGTTAAAATTTAATTAATACCAGTTTAATTTTTTTTGTTAATTTATGTGCTAGTCTTTTATCTTTGAATTATTTATTTTATAAATCATTTATATGTTAGTGATTTATTGTTAAAATTTGATTAGTACTAAATTAAATTTTCAGTTAATTGATGTGTTAGACCTTTATCTTTTAAGTATTTAATTTATAAATAGTTTAGGTGTTAGTGACCTATCTGTTAAAATTTGATTAATACGAATTTAATTTTTTTTGTAATTCATGTGTTATTCTTTTAGTCGTGACTTATTTAATTCAGAAATAATTCAGGTGTTAGTTTTTTTTTCTGTTAAAATTTGATAGGTACCAGTTTAAGCAAGTGTAGCTAAGCAAGTGTGCAAATTATTATACCTTCTAACCTCACAGGTAACCTTTTCATTGACGAAGTGTGATGCAAATCAACCAAATACAATCTTTGTCAAATTCCTTACATTTTTCATTGTACTCAAGATAATTTGATTTTAACACCCTGTATTCAACTCCTCTACAAATGCTATAATTCTTCACACTTAACATAACTTTCTCTTTATTCTGGAATGATTGCCTAATATGAAATTCTATAGGAGCGGTTCCATAATGCAATCCTTGACTACCAAAGGCAGCATCTACGTCTGGTTGTTGCCCCATAGCTTTCAAGTTCAGGGTTGAAAAGTATTGAGGATATTATTGTGTTCCAAAACTTGATGGGCCCTACTGTGTACGTGGATTGCTCCTTGTATCCTCATCACTATCCCCAACTATATTGACAGGCTCTTCGTCCGAATCATCATCTTTCGTTGCATTTTCAACTCGATCAGATTCACCATCACCTACACAATCAGGAATCATGATAGGAGAACTAGTCATCTCAATTGCTAGCTTCCGGAATGAACGACTCTCCCATGCTACACAACTATCTTCATCCGCATGATTCAAATCAACCACAACAGATAGGGATGCAACGATCGAACAAGCCGGTGCAACCACATGCATCGAATTGGAAGAACCCCCAAGCCAGTCGACTGAGGATTCGGAGCTGATGCCCCAAAACTGTCGACACTATCCTCCAACTTTGCATATAGCTCGTGTGTTCTGACCTCCGAAAAACTTTTCTGACAATGAAACAGAACCTGCAAATTTACATCAGACCCTATCACAAAAGTATCATACTTCACACTGGTTGATACAACTGCAATAGGTATCTTATACAATAATTTCTTCACCCACTTGGTTCCAAACACCCCAAGTTTTTGCAATATACTCGTTTTTAGATCTGATAAGGTTTTCAATGAACGGATAAATACACTCAAGGGTTCCTTGTCGGTAAAATTTACACCCTCTTTTTTGCTTTTATAAATTTTTCCAGAGTAATGCACTAGTGCTAAAAAAATTATCCTCCTTATTAGACATTGTGAAAATGACCCTCTCCTTGACAATTACCTTCAACTCGTATATATAAAGCCAACAACCTTCATAAATCGCAGTAAGAGTCCCACAATTTATTTACGAATGCTGATCTTCATAAACCGTGGTAGGAGTCTCACAGTTTATGCCCAAATGCCGCTCTTCATAAATCATGGTAGGGATCCTGCGATTTATGGCCAAATAATAAACCGTTGCTAGCCACCGCGATTTACATAGAAATGAAATAGGACAGGCACGTAATGAGTTATAGATGGTTACATTTAGGTAAATATAAATTTCAATTAATTTTTTTACGTAAATTATCCAATAATTAAACCTCTTCAAATAACAATAATTGGAACCTTCTCAATTCTTATGTACATATGTGATGTTAAACACAATTAGAACTTAATAATTGAAATTATAATCTCTTAATAAAAAGAATTTTTCATTTGAATTTTAAGAGTAAAAAATTTTTAAATAATACTAAATATAAATGAATACAATATATAAAATTTATTATATAATAAAATTGAAAGAATATGTATACTAATATATTAGTTTAGGAAAAGTAAGATTTATATATTATTAAAGTTATGATGTGTGCATTAATGTCTTAAATTATCTATTTTGTTGCTTACGATATTTTTTAGTCTGACAGGTTAAGGATTAATCCGCTGCAGTTCTGAGCTCTATTTAAGGGTCTACTATTGGCCAATGGGTTGTTGTATGCACAAGACAGGATATGAATCCTGACACTTGCTTAAGTGGATGAGTGAGCCGACCACTTAACCA
Organism: Arachis hypogaea; assembly: GCF_003086295.3. Lineage (NCBI taxonomy): Eukaryota > Viridiplantae > Streptophyta > Magnoliopsida > Fabales > Fabaceae > Arachis > Arachis hypogaea. The sequence continues at coordinate 24,869,999 of NC_092053.1, read as the reverse complement.
ACACAAGTTAATTTTTTAAATCCATTAATGGAAGTGTTGACATATAGTATATGTATATATGCTTATAATCTATCATTAAGTGTGAACATGTGGCAATATCTGATTAGTTAGTTCCATGATTATTAGGATTAGTTAGACTTCTTAATTTACATTAGGAAGATAGATATAAAATAGCAAGTTAGTTACTGTATTGAAATAACAAAAATTCTTGGCTCAGTCAATAGTGAATTTTCTTTGTTTTCTCTCCAGATTTTCTTTCATCTTGCAGCTTTCTCTTTCTCTACAACTTAGAACAAAGTTTCGCATGGTACGGTGAGTGTGAAAAAGTTGTAAATTGGATCAATTGACGAAGCACCAAGAACCCTAAATCCCCTTTGTGAGCATCCATGGCAGAGCGAGAGGAAGGAGTGGACGATCCAGTGGATCCACTGAATCAACATCAAAATCAAAACTTCTCTGCCTTAGATTTACAAAATTTGGCAAGATTGATGAATCAATTGACAATGCTACAATCCCAAACAACAAGAACAACAATCAATCCGATTTAAGATCCCATTGGCCCTTATTACCTTCATCTGAATGAAACTCCAGGTCTGATCCTCACTCAAACTCCATTGACAACCCAAAATTATCACTCATGGGCAACATCTGTTTCGCTATCCATCCAAACCAAGAACAAACTTGGTTTTATCGATGGAACCCTTCCAAATCTAGAGGGAATAGATCCCAATTTTGTAGCCTGGAATAGATGTAATACCTTTATTGTTTTTTGGTTACATTCTTCTTTGAGAGCTAAAATATTACAAAGCGTATTACGATGCAAGGTGGCATCAGAGCTGTGGATTGATCTCAAACACAAGTTCTACCAATATGACTTGCTTCGTGTAGCTAAACTTCAAGAAGAAATGTTTGCTTTGAAGCAAGGCATCTTTCTATCACAACATATTTCACCAAACTTAAAGCAATATGGGAGGAGTTGGATGAGTTCAAACCCATTCCAAGCTGTAATTGCCAACACCCATGCTCATGTAATTTGAAAGTTATGCACAAATATCATGACCAAGAACATGCAATTCATCTCATCAGAGGCCTAAATTATCAATATAGCATAGTGAAGTCTCAAATTCTGTTAACGTCACCCTTACCCAGCATCAATTCCATCCACGCATTCCTTTTGCAACAAGAAAGACAATTTCAAGGATCAGAACAACATGACAAAAAGATCTTGGTCAATGCTATTAACAATAATTCTGGAGGTGGATCCAATAGAGATTTTACATAAAATTTTAATTGGTTTCAATGCATCAAACCATGGTGGACGAAGTATAACGATCGCGACAATAAAGAAAGAAATGGAGGTGGAAGAAGACCTGTGCGAAATTGTTCTCATTGTGGATGAACTGGCCAATTGACACATGCTACTATAAGCATGGTTTCCCTCCTCATTTACAACGGAGAACTGCCACATCAAATGTCAATCTTTATGTACCATCATTTAAATTCAATCTTCTTTCTATTTCTAAAGCTACTAACTCATTGTCTTGCGAATTCTTTTAAAAATACACATTATAAGGTCCAGGACAAGTATTCCTCAAAGATGATTTGGCATGCTAAGTAGAGGGGTGGATTGTACATACTTGATAGTACAACAACAAATAAAGTAACATCTTACAACAACTCTAAAGTAGTTGTTGTCACCATCAATTCAATAAATAGCCAAATTTGACATTGTAGGTTAGGTCATATATCAAATAAAAAACTACAACAAATAAAAAGATTCTATCCCTTTATTGTTTCTCCCTCCCCCGATAGCATTCCATGTGAACCTTGTCATTATGCCAAACAAAAATGTTTAACTTTTTCTTGAAGCAATTCTCAATCAAAAGAGACATTTGACATTGTTCACATAGATATTTGGGCCCATTTCTATCCCATCTTTTATTGAATATAGATATTTTTTATTATTGTTAAGGACATCAGTAGATTCACATGGGTATTTTGAAAAATAAAAGTGAAACTTTTTTTATCATTCAAAATTTTGTCAAATTAATTAAAATTCAATTCCATACTATTGTTAAATATATTAGGACTGATAATGGGACTGAGTTCAAAATATTCAATTTTTACCAATCTAATGGGATCCTCCACCAAACCTTATGTGTTGAGACACCTCAACAAAATAAGACGGTGGAGAAAAAATACCAAAATATTTTAAACATGACTAGAGCACTCTTGTTTAAAGCTAATCTGCCCAAAATTGTTTGGAAACATGCAGCAACCAATGCTGTACATATTTTAAATAGAGTGTCCAGTTTTTCTAATTCTATGCAGTCTCCATATCAGATTCTGTATGATAAATTACCTGACATCCAACATTTTAAAGTTTTTGGTTGTTTAGTTTACGCTTCCATTCTTGTTTAAAATAAAAAAAAATAGACAAAAGAGCAACAAAGTGTATTTTTTTGGCTTTCATTCTAGTACCAAAGGTTATTTACTTATGGATGTTCATGCAAACAATTTTTAGTATCAAGAAATATTGTTTTTCTATAAAAAACTATTTCCATATTTGATTCAAACCGACAGTACTTTTAATAACAATGATCTCCTTCAAGAAAAACAACTTCCACACTCATGTTACACATTAGACTATAGCACACATGACCTTCCTACACCTGATTTAACACTCACACCTCTCATCCCTCTCATACAAAATTCCTCACACACACAACAACATCTGCATCATTAAATAAGCACTATAATAATAATTCCACCACTGTCTCAGATAGTGACACACATAACACTAGAACACAAGCTATTATTGGTGATAGTGCTACTCTTAGAAGGTCAACAAGAGAAAGATATAGACCTACATATCTTAGTAATTATTATTGCATGCACACCACTTCTTCTGACACACATGACCAATCACCAATACTAAAAAAGTATCGAATTTCAAATTTTATCAATTACAATTCTCTCTTTCAAAATTAGAAAATTTTTTCAATATCAACAAATCCAGAGCCAACTACCTATGAAGAAGCCATTATTCATGACTGCTAGAAAGATGCCATTAAATCAGAATTGAAGGCATTAGAAGATAACAAAACCTGGAAGATCACTACATTGCCAAAGGGAAAGAAAGCAATCAAATGTAAATAGATTTTCAAGACAAAATACAAGTCGGACGGGACCATCGAAAGACACAAGGCATGACTAGTTGCTAAAGGCTTCACTCAAACACAAGGGTATGATTATTTTGACAATTTCTCCCCTGTGATCAAAATGACAACCTTGTGAGTTCTTCTAGCCATTGCGGCCAATAAACAATGATTCTTACATCAACCAGACATCAATACAACTTTTTTGCATGGAGACTTACCTGAAGAGGTTTATATAAAGTTGCCCCTAGGTTTGTGTGCTCCACCAGGATCAATTTGCAAGCTTAAAGCGAGAAAGTCAACAGTGGAACTCTAAGTTCTATGTATTCCTCATTGATTCTGGTTATGCTCAATCAAAGGCAAATTATTCGTTGTTCACAAAGTCCACTCCTTCCGAATTCACATGCATTCTCGTCTATGTAGATGACTTAGTCATCGCAGGAGATAATTTGGAGGAAACTTGACTTGTCAAGAAATTAGATTGTTTATTCAAAATCAATGGCTTGGGAGACTGATAAATCCACATTTCATGGTATTTATTTACTTTAATTAGGTGAATTTTATTAATTTTTCCCATATTTATTCACTAAAATAGCATGATTTTATGAATCTCTCCTAATTTGTGCTTAAAAGTAAAAACATGCTTTTTAGGCCCTAAAATTGCTAAATTTTATTCACTTTAATTCCATTTGATGCCTTGATGTGTTTGTTGAGTGATTTCAGATTTTGAAGGTAAAGATTGGATTGAAAGAATGAAGAAAAAGCATGTAAAAGTGGAGAATTCATGAAGAAATGAAGTTTGGAAATCTGCCATGCGAGGTGTACGTATGACCCACGCGTACGCTTGACCAGAGTTTGTCAAGCAACGCGTACGCGTGACAAGCAGCACGTGACCTCATTAAATACAATACGCTGGGGCGAATTCTGGGCCTCCAAAATCCAATCCAACTCATTTCTGAAACTATTTCAAGCAGAATTTAAGAGGAAACAAGAGGGGAGCAATTAGGTTTAGGTTTTAACATGTTTTAGGGTAGTTTTCTAGAGAGAGAAGTTCCCACTTCTCTCTAGAATTAGGGTTCTTAGTTTAATTTTTTTAATTTCATATTTTAATTCTTGTTTTAATGTAGTTTTATTTATGTTTTCATGCTCTCTTGTCTTAATTTTCTTAGTTTCTTTTGTTAATTTCTTATCTATGTCACTCTTTAGTTTTATGAACTCTTGTTGATATTAATTTCCATTTAATACTATTTGATGTTTCTTTGTTTATTTTCATTTAATTGAGTTATTATTATTGTTATCTTGCATTTGGTAGCTTTAGATTTTATTTTTATTGTAATTTAATATGCTTTTATTTTCATGCACACCAAGTGTTTGATAAAATGTTTGGGTTAGTTTTAGTGTAGTTTTTCACACTCTTGGCTTGGAATTGAGAACTTTGGTGACCTTGAGTCATTGATGTCCATTCTTAATTGATATATTAGGGTAGTTAGTTGATTTGGTTTCCACTAACGCTAGTCTTTCACTAAGCTAATTAGTGAGTTGGCTAGGACTTGTGGATTGAGATCAATTATGCCTATTTGACTTATCCTCGATGTTAGGGTTTACTAAGTAGGATTAACTCTTCATAATCATCATATGTTTGTGGTCAACAGCTAGGATAGGTAACCTTAACTCTCAACCCTTGTCAAGAGTCCCCTTTTGCCATTTAATTTCCATTTTGGTTACTTTAATTGCTTTTCATTTAACTTCTTGCGTGCATCTTTATTTTATTGTTATTTACATTACTTGTCTCTTGCAATCAAAATCCCATTCCCTCATAGCCAAAAATTGAGTACTTCATTGTAATTCCTAAGGAGAATGATCCAGGAGTTTAAATACTCTCGGTTATTTGTTTTGAATTGTGACAATTCTATATTTAAACTTTGATTGAGAGTCCATTGTTCGGTTGGAACTATACTTGCAACAAAACTCTAATTTTGTGAAATTCCAAACCCACTTTTGGCCTTCATTAAGTTTTTGGCACCGTTGCTGGGGAGTTGCAATGGTGTTACATTGTTTGCTATTGTGCATATGTGGATATTGTGAATAACTTATTTTTGGTTGGTTGCTTGCTTGCTTTTGTTAGTTGTTAGGAGTTGGTTTTAGTTTTTCTTATTAGCTTTTGTTTCTAATTTCTCTTTTCTCTATGAATTTTCACCCCTTTGGCTTGGAGTTTGGTTGTTATGATGTTGTAGAAAGTGAGAACCTCAATGATAGAATGCATCATGGATTGTGGGATCAATTGAGTGAGGAGCCATATGCTTCTAGGTAACCCTCTTGGCAACAACCTCCTACATATCCTTATAGCTACTATCCACCTCTTGATGTACACCAATACCAATCAAACCCTCAACGTTATGATCAATCTTACTCACAAGCCACATCACACTATCACCAAACACCTCCACATGAGCCTAACCTATTCCCACCATACCATCAACCTTATGTGCTTCATGAACAACCTTATGAACCACACTTAGAACCACCACAATTCTAACACCAATACTCCACACCACTTCAACACTCTTACCAATGTCAACCACCTTCAACATATGAAGACCTTCTCCCACATAATGAATTTTCTTTTTTTCCACAACCTTCAATGGAGAAAGCACTCTAATTCTTCTTTCAAGAGCAAGAAGAGTACTAAAGGAGGCAAGAAAACATCATGGCTACCTTAGCTAGAGCTCTATCTCACCTAGCCTCACTACACTCTTCCAACAATTCAAGCACTTCCAAGGATGAAAGTGAAGAATCAACTCCAATTGAAGCATGTGGAGTGGAAGACAGCTTGGAACTATACTTGCAATGAAACTCTAATTTTGTGAAATTCTAAACCCACTTTTGGCCTTCATCAAAGACCTCAAATTCTTTTTAGGCTTGAAGGTGGCAAGAAGTAAACAAGGCATATCTCTCTATAAAAAAAAAGTACACTCTTGACTTATTAAAATAATATGGACTAAAGGATGCTAAACCAGCAAGCACGCCTATGGACTACTCCTCACACTTGTCAAAATCCTCAGGAACTCTTTTGGATGATGCCAAGTTGTATAGATGCCTCATTGGGAGATTAATTTATCTCACTAACACAAGATTAGACATAAGCTTTGCTGTTAGCAAACTTTGTCAGTTCTTGGACTGTGCAACAAATGAGCACCTCAAGGCAACACTACGTGTTTTAAAGTACTTAAAACAAGCACCATCAAAAGGCTTAGTGTTCCGCATCGAGTGAGATCTTACACTTAGAGGATTCTCAGACTTAGACTTGGGATACATGTTCCAACACTTGTCGCTCAATTTCTGGCTATTGTTTCTTCTTTGGCAATTCTTTGGTTTTGTGGAAGAGCAAAAAACAAAAAACAGTGACTCGCTCTTCTTCTGAAACAGAATATAGAGCCATGACTTTAGCAACATGTGAAAAAATTTGGCTCACCTACATCCTAGACAGCTTTAGTGTGAAGTTACACAAGCTAATAACCTTATTTTACGATAGTCAGTCAGCTCGTTACATAGCAACCAATCCAGTATTCTATGAGAGAACCAAACATAAAGTGATTGATTGTCATAAGGTGCGAGAAAAGATGCAGGATGGTTCCTTAAAGTTGCTGTCGATTTCATAACAGGTACAAGTTGCAGACTTACTCACCAAGTCACTAACACCAGGTCCTTTTTCTTACCTTTGTACTAAGCTAGGCATGTACAATTTGTATACACCTAGCTTAAGGGTATGGGTGGCAATGGATAGGGTAGGATAGGGTTTGGATCCAACCCTAACCCTACCCGTGGGTTGTGATTTTTACATAAAGTCAACCCAACCCTACCCGCGGATTGAGAATATCCCAACCCTAACTCTACCTATTTTAAACCGCAGGTACACGACCCTACCTGTGAATTACAAAAATGATGCAACATTATTATATAATTTGATGATAATTTAAAAGAGAACTGACTTTTATATAAAAAAAAACGTATTAAATTATTAATTAATGATCTTTTCTTAGTGGCTAAGGATCTTTTGCATTTAGTGAGAGGTCTTTGATTCAACATCCACTTGAAATATATTTTTATATAAGTATATAACATATACATATATAGGGTGTGAGTTGATAGGGTAGGATTGAGACTCAACTTGTACCTTACCCAACCCGCAAGAGAACCATACTCGCACCCTATCCTACTCGCTACAGATTGGATTGACAATCCTACCCGACCGAGTTGGATCGGATTGGTTATTCGCGAGTAGGGTGCATGTTGCTACCGTTTAAGGGGACTATTGACATATAGTATATATATATAAACTTATAATCTGTCATTGAGTATAAACAGGTGGCAATATCTAATCAGTTAATTCTGTGCAGATTGAGATTAGTTAGACTTCTTAATTTAAGAAGATAAATATAAAATAGCAAGTTAGTTATTTTATTAAAATAATAAAATTTTTGGCTCAATCAATGGTAAATTTTCTTTATAATATTTTAATTTATTACTAATTACATGCATTAAATGTGATTTATATAAATGGTACTACAATCATACATAATTTAAAATTAAAGAGTTAAATTAGTATAAAACAATTTCTATGATTACTAAGTGATGTTCTAACATTAATTTTAATATATTATTAAATAGAGTATTGTCTAAATTTTTACATATTTTTTGTTTTTTTATTTTTTTGGAAGTATAATCTTATTAGGAACGTCAAAGTAATATTCGAACATAAAGTTTGGAAATTTAAAGTTAGAGTACTTTAATTGTGGAGTGTAGAGTGTAAAACAATTTGAAATGTGTATACAAAAATCTCCAAATCTAAATAGTTCTAATTGATGAAGAAGTAATGGTAATTTATATATCAATAATAAATCAATTATATATTTTATATAATTCTTAATTAATTCTTTCTTTTGATATTATTTTATAAGGGTGTCCTATACTTTATAAAGTGCACAATTAAAAATCCAAATATATCTTTATTTGAGAAAAAAGATATTTTAAAAAAGAGTTTATGATATGATCAACTTTGATGTTGGTCAAAATAAGATTAGGTTCAAACCAACTAGGTATGAATATAACATTATTTTAAAAAGAATACTATTTTGTACTCAGTTGAAGACTCTCTAATTTCAAATTTTTTTTTTTACTTTGAACCAAATAAAAAAATACCCAAAAATAAGAGATGATCCATATTTGATAGGTAAGGTTATATAAGGTTATACAATTTATATTCAAATTAGTTGATTTAAATATATTTTGATGAATTTTTTAAAATTAAAATTTTGTGCTTTTAATTTATAAATATAATAGAATTTGTAATTGAAAAAAATTTAAAAGTCTATAATAAATTTAATAGTGTAATATTTTTATTATGCTAGAATTTAATGAGTTTTAATAAATTAAAATAATTATAAAAATATTTTTAAATTTAATATAAAAAAATTATTTTAAATTTGTCTTAATGTATTATAAAATTAGATCTAAGTTAAAATTTATATTATGTAAAAATTTTACAAAATTTATTAAGTATATTTATAATCACATAAATAAAAAATATATTAAATAAGTTAAATATATTTATAATTTTTTAAAAATATTTTAAATATAAATATAAAAAAATAAATAACTTTTTATGCATGGCACAGTAGCACAAATACATACACCTATGTGTGTGTGTGAAAGGATTAAAAAGTTTTATAATTCTTATCCTTTTGCAAGAATCATTGTATTGTCTTTTTCTTTCCTTCATGCTTTTGTTCATTGACCACCGCCTAGACTCCTTGGACAGGCCAAAAGATAACAATAAACCCCTCTCATCTCAAGTAACCTTTTCTTTCATCCAAAGGGTTAAAAAAGGTGTGAAATTATGATAGTTTCATAATTTGTATAAATTTGAACAAGTCATCTCATCAGCCCTAAAAATGATAACTAACAAAAATTCAACCGAATCAATTGGGATACCCTAGCAAATAATAAAGTATTGTGATATTAAGCATGATCATTTAAAATGTTTAGGATTTGTTTTGGTGTGGTAGAGTTTGTCCATTTGCAAAAATGAGTGTTGTTAAAATAGAAAGAATTTTGATATTCTATACGGTATATATGTCTTTTCCCAAAATCACATGTATCATCCTCCTAAAACAATGACTAAATGTATGAGGTTTTTATTTAGAAAATGAAAAGCATACCTAAAACATGAACTTGAGTTACACTTAATTACACATTATTATAAATAGCAACCCTAAATAAACAATTACAATATAATTACCAAAATACATTTTTTTAAAATATTTATACTGTAAATTGTGATAATTAATTTTTCCACAATAAATCATCCACTTAACCACAAACGAATGACTATTGTACGTTTTTTTATGTCTAAAATAAGATTTAAATTTCCGACTTCATGGTTAAAAAATTAGGTAATGACTAATGACCAATTAAACCACACCTACATGATTGCTGAAAACACACTTTTAGTATGTAGAGAGAATTAAGATTGAGTTGAATAAAAAACTAATTAAAAAAGTTAATAATTATTTTGAATGGTTAAATTAACATTAGTGATTATTAAAAAAATCTACCAAATACGACTATAAAATTGTTCCATCTAATATGATTTTAAGATTTAAACTTTGAGACTATAAAAGAAGATCTATATATTATTCAGTCAACTTAATATCAATAAATTTGAAATTACAAATTAGGAAAAAATATCCATCCCTCTACTCCATGTGCGCTAATAATAAAAATTGGAAGATATATATATATATATATATATATATATATATATATATATATATATATATATATATATATATATATATATATAAGAGACAACAAAATCAAAGGGAAGTGACTAAACAATAAAAATAGTCCAAATAGAAGAGAAGCCAACAATGACATTTTGGGGTTGAGAGAGAACTTTTCCTTTTTTATATTGTATTATTAGGTGTAAAATTTTTTATGATAAGTCAAATTATGTATTAAATACTGCTATAATTATTTACAAAACGTCAGTAATATTCTGTATTTTTATTACTAAAATAATATTTTTATTACAAAACGTCAAAGATATTTTGTTTTTTTATAATTAAAAGTTTTTTCTATTACAAAATATTAATAATTTTTTATACTACCACCACAACTGTATAAAACATTAAAATAATAAAATATTTTTGTATTTTATATTAAAATTATTTATATATAAAAATTTTAGCTGTTGAGAGAAGAGAAAAAAATATAAAATAGTTTTTTCGGTTAATATAAGTTAATTTTTAAAATTTTTTGTTTATTTCAAACTTTATATTTTAAATTATAAATTATTAATTCAAAAAATTAAATTTAAACTTTAACATTAATTAATATTAAATAATCAAAAGTTGATTTTATATATTTTTTTAAAAAAAATAGGGGAAGGACTTTTTTTACTCATAATAATCCTCCCCAAGAAAGCAACAAAAGAAGAATTAGGGAGGAAAAGAAAAGTTGATGAAGGACAAGAGGTTCCAATTAGCCATGACCCTACCCTCAAACCAGCTGTCTAAGGGGCATTTAATATTTCAACAGTTATCCAAAATAATCATTCATGGCTGAAATTTATGTCTTTGCCTTGTGCCATTGAGACATGCAACGAGTATAGTGGGGTCCTTTCTTTGATCATAAGTTAATATATGGGGGCATTGCCATTGGTGGGTCCGTTGTTACACTCTTGTGTCTTTATAGGGGCATAACATTGGAGTGAACTTTTCAAGATCATGAATCCCTCTTCACATTTTGTAAATTATATAATGGACAATCCCGACTTTGATTTTAATAATGGCTACACAAAGTCAAATACTAATCAGATAGTCACACACTCACACCCCATACGAGAGCTGGGACATGCTTGCCTCTTACCTTTGCTTTTTTTTTTTTTTTTCTGAGGTACCAATTCAATACCACCACTTATATCAGATAAATGTGAGCTAATATAAATGGGTCAAGTAATGGGTGGAGGTAAAATGGGCTTGAATCAAATTAGAGTCCTGTTGTGGCTAAATAAATTAGTTTGGATCAAATGAGAGTGGTTTTTTTCTTTGATAAGAGTGAGACTCGAACCTACGATTTTTAGATAAATATAAAAAGATCATGTCATTTAAGTTATAGTTCGTTGACAATAAAGTTATGCTGTTGAAAACGTGAAGGGGTTGGAAAAAAACCAGATATCTTATTAAGTGATTAGTAAGCAAAGGAAAATTCTATGATCCCTATTAATTGTTGTCTAATTTTTTGTAGTAAATTTTGAATTTTTAAAAATAATTTATTTTTATATCTTTTAAATTAAATATTAATTTTTAATTCTTTTCAGTAAATAAATACCACTTTTTAGGCATTATAATATTCACCGTAAACAAAATGTAAATCTTCAATGAGTTTATGTCAAATTTGGTGAAGGAGGAAGTGAATTGACGGGTATATGAAAGGAAACATTTGCGCTTTTACTAGAGTTTAGACACAATTCCTTATAGTTACAGATTTTTTATTTTAATAAATTAATTAATTATAATAATTATCGAAATAAATAATTTTAAAAATATTTATCGAAATAAAAATTCTTTTTTTATCTCGTTTACATTTTAAATGAGATAAGACAGATGGACGCGAAACATATATATCTCATTTACAGTGTAAACGAGATATATGTATTTTTTAAAAAAAATTTGAAAATAATAAAAAATATTAATATTATCAATAATCCAAACTTTTAACATGCAATTAGTACATAAAAAGGTTGATAGAAGAGATTAAAATAGATATGTTTAATCAATTAGTATTTAAAAAAGTTGATGGATAGTGGAAAGAGAATTGAAACGGTTATTTTTCACGTTATCTCCCACTATTTACGTGACGTTTCAATTCTCTCCCCACTATCCATCAATCTCTCTTAACAATTGGCAAATACTTATTTTTATTTTTATTTAAATCAATCCAATTGGATCATAATTTAATTTAAAAATTTTTAAAATGGATATGTTTGATGAATTAGTACTCAAGAAGAGTACATAAAAAATTTTAGTTTGTATATGTACATAAAAAAATTTATATTTCAAATTTTTATGTACTCTCATGCAACAAATAAAATTTATATGTACTCCCGTACAACAAACAAAAAGAAGTAGATAAATATAGAAGAAACAAATATATTAATAATGTATAGACAAATATATTAATAATGTATAGTTAAAAATATATTTATAACTGCTCATTACTATTTACTAGTGATTTATTTAATAGGCAATAATTATCTATTACTAGTTACTCATTACTATTTATACGTAATTTATTTAATGGACATTAACTATCTATTACTATTTATAACTGCTCATTAAATGGTACAAAAAGAGGTCATGAAATTATGACAAGCAGGGTGATCTATCCAATTTCGAATAGCTCCGTAGGTGGTGGTCCCAAAAAAGGAGGCATTACTGTGGTGCCTAATAAAAAGAATGAACTCATCCCTACAAGAACTGCCACGGTATGGAGAATGTGTATTGATTATAAAAAATTCAATGAGACCACAAGAAAAAATCACTTTTCACTCCCTTTCATGGACCAAATACTAGAAAAACTTGCAGGACATACATATTACTGCTTTTTGGATGGATACTCAGACTATAATCAGATAGTAGTTGACCTAAGAGATCAGGAGAAAATATCTTTTACAAGTCCATACGGGTAGTTACTGTCCATTAAATAAATCACGTATAAATAGGAATGGGTAACTAGTAATGATAGTTACTGACTTACTACCCATTAAATAAATTACGTGTAAATAGTAATAAACAGTTATAAATATATTTTTAATTATACATTATTAATATATTTGTTTCTTCTATATTTACCTATTTTTTTTTTGTTGTACGGGAGTACATACAAATTTTATTTGTTGAATGGGAGTACATAAAAATTTGAAATATAAAATTTTTTATGTACATGTACAAATTATAATTTTTTATGTACTCTTTTTAAGTACTAATTGATCAAACCTATCCATTTTAAAAAATTTTAAATTAAATTATGATCCAATTGGATTGATTTAAATTAAAAAATAAGAGTAAAGGACAATTTCGTCCCTGACCTTTTTTCCGCAGACATTTTCGTCCTCGAAGATTAGGAAATACTTAAATGTCCCTGACCCCGTTAAAAAGTAGGCATTTTTACCCCTCCGTTTGAGTGTCTCCGTTTAGGGTTGACGGAAAACGGTGACGTGGCTCCGTGGCGCTGACCTGGCCGTAACGGGTTGCCACGTCGGCTGGGCTTTGTAAAAGAGGACAAATATGTCCCCAGAGCCCAAAACGCATCCGTTTCTCCCCAACCTTTTGAAACCAAGCACAACTGACCCACACAATACACATAACACCAAGACGATCAAAATCCCTCCCCCTGTTTCTCCCTCCAAAAATTGCACTACGTAGAAGAGCAATCGGCGTTCGGTGAGTAAGCTGTCGGAGGCAAGAAAGAAGGTTACCGTGGAGGTTAGCACCGCCGCCTACCTTTCAAGGTAAGATCTGCCTCCTTACTCCTGAAGTTTCTGTAGTTTGTAGTAAGGGTGAAGTGATCATGCATGCATGTTGACAGTGTGTGTAACAGAGGTGTAATGAGGGCAAAAAATGATTTTTAGAGCATGGTGTCTAGTAGTAGTCGTAGGAGGTACTGTGTTAGGGCAAAGGGGGATTTTGTAATAAATTTTGAATGTAATGTAGTACTCACACATAGTTGTTTCTTGGTAATTTTCAGATGGTGGATGTTTTTGTGGTGCCAGTTTTTCACCACGGTGGTAGCTTCGTGAGAGGTAGTGATGGTGTTTTTGTTTATCAGAATGGTAAAGAGGAGAGGTTCCCGGAGATGGACCTAGATTTTGTGAACTTCGGGGACCTTGTAACCTTATTTAAGGGTTTGGGATACCAGTCCTACAAGGCAGTATACTGGTATGATCGAACAAGTGGGTTGCTTGAGTCTGGGCTGAACGAGTTAACCGGGGACGCAGGGATCAATGCAATGCGGGAGAACTTAGTGAAGTACCAACAGAGTCTTGAGTTTCACATTTATTTTGACCACCCCATTGATGCTCCGGAGGTAGTGGATGATGCTGGCAAGGATGGTGACGATGAAGTGGATGTGGATGAAATATTAAAGGAATTGAAGACATCCTCTTCATCAGATGATGGGTATGAGAGCACCGAAGATGTATTATATAAACCTCCACCAGCTGGGTTGGAGAGTGATGGAAGTGATTCTGAGAGTAGTATAGGGGCTGTTGGTGGCAAGAGAAAAAGAGTAAGGGAGCCAAGAAAGAAGGTGATAACCCCCAAGAAGAAATTCACAAAGAGACAAGGGATGAAGGATAAGTATAAAAAGGGTAAGAAGAAGGTGCAAGATGGTAAAAGGGAGCATTCAACTGGAGAAGATAGTGGTCAGACTAAAAAGGGGGCAGCTGGTGAAGCTGGTTTAGGGTCTGCTGCTGGGTCTAGTGATGGAGGAGGTGGTGGTAATAGGCCTGGAGTGGATAATGCAGGGAGATACTATGTAAGTGAAGTCCCCACAGAGCCTGACGAAATCATGTTTGAGTACGAGTCGGAGGAATTGCACACACCTATGGGATCCGATGATGAAGGTGAAGGCCACAAGTTTCCAGAGTTTGACGATGACTATGCTCATGGTCAAGGCAGATTTGAGTTAGGGATGAGGTTTGCAAGTGTTGAACGGTTTAAAGATGTGGTGAAGGACTCATTCATTGCTGAAGGTAGGGAGGTTAAGTGGATCAAAAATGATAGGGAGAGAGTGGGAGTGGGCTGCAAGGCTGAAGAATGCAATTTCTTGGTTCATCTTTCTTACAAAAAAACTCTGCAATGTTACCAAATTAAGACCTACTAACCAGAGCATAGTTGTGCAAGGGATTTAGGGAGTAACGCAGCAGACCAGCATTGGATCAGCAGGAAAATTGTGAAGAGGATGGCTACCTACCCACACATGACTACTAGGGAGGCAACTGAATTCCTAAGGGAGGATTTTTCTCTTGCTCCCCATCCTAAAATGGTGTATAGAGCAGTGGTTGAGGCCAGGGATAAGATTATGGGAAACGAGAAGGAACAATACAAGAGGACAAGGGATTATTGTGAGCAGATTTTAAGTTCTAATCCAGGATCTACTGCAAGGTTGGAACTTATGACAATTCCAGAAGCTCCCCCTGTTTTCGACAAGATATACATATGCTTAGATGCCCGTAAGCGAGGGTTCAAGGAAGGGTGTAGGCCTTTGCTGCACCTGGATGGATGCTTTCTCAAGACATACTACATGGGGTGGCTTTTATCAGCAGTTGCCCAAGACGCAAACAACCAATTTTATGTGGTTGCATATGGGGTTGTGAGGGCTAAGACGAAGGATGCCTGGAAATGGTTCCTGACTAACCTTCAGACAGACATAGGAGACGACGCAAACCATGGCTGGAACTTCATTTCAGATCAACAAAAGGTATGATGTTTTATTGGTTCATTCTTGCACACTTACTACATATTTGCTGAGTTGTAAATGTTGGCTGCTCATGTTCAATGCAGGGTTTACTCCCTGCCTTAAAGGAAGTCATGCCAAAAGCCAGGCACAGGAACTGCGTGATACACATGTGGAAGAACTTTGTTAATAGATTCAAAGATCTATACATAAGAGAGGTTGTCTGGGAGTGTGCCAGATGCACAACAGTTGCAGAGTTCAAAGACTGTATGAAAAGGCTGAAGGCAGTGAATCAGGGGGCTTGGGAATATCTCTCCAAGTTTGAGCCAGAGACATGGGTTAAGGCTTATTTTTCGCATGGGCCGAAAGTTGATAACCTCACCAACAACATGTGTGAGGTGTTTAATGCCAAAATCGTTAACTATTGCTGCAAGCCAATCCTCACTATGTGTGAAGAGATCAGGTGTTACCTGATGAGGAGGATGGTAAGCCACAAGAGAGTGTTGGAAAATCACCATGGTAAACTAGCACCAGTGCAGCAAAAATGGATGGAAAAATTACTTACTCTTAGCACAAAGTGGGTGGAAGAGTGGGTTGGAGATAATGAAAGAAAAAGGTTTGAGGTGAGCCACAAAGGAATCAAGGTTGATGTGGACCTAATTAAATACACATGCTCCTGCAATCGATGGCAACTTACTGGTAATTGTTTGTTCACCTATAATTGTCAACTGTTTATTCACATGTAATTTACCTTTTCTATACTCTGAGTTAAGCCTGAATACATTTTTTGGGTAGGGATGCCATGCACACATGCACTTGCTGCTATAATGAAAAGGCGTGACAGGACAGAAGATTACGTGCACCCCTGGTTGTGTATGGAATCAATCAAGAGGACTTATTCACATTGCATCAAACCAGTCCCCAGCGCAGAATTCTGGCCTCGAACTGAATACTCACAACCAGAACCCCCATCATCAAGAGATCTATTGGCCGGCCAAAAGTTCACAACAGACAGAAAGATCCTGCTGAGCCATTGATGCAAGGAGGAAAATTGAAGAAGTCATTCTCCATGGCTTGCAGTAAGTGTGGTGAAAAGGGCCACAACTACAAAACCTGCAAAGGAGCTCCATCAAACCCCAATTGGAAGCCGAAAACAAAGAAGCCTAAGAAGAAAGAAGGAGGCAGCTCTCAACAACTGGTTGTGCTTCCTTTGTCACAGTCAGCTCCAACTGCAGGGGTAAGTTTGCATTCCCTATTTCTGGTTTGAATAACACACTCTTGTGGAATTGCTGATTTAGAAATAACTTTATCAGGGACTGATCTGTCTTACTATCTAATAGGTTAGGGATTAATGAGTATTAGTATGGAATTCCTAAAGGATCAATATGTCTTAGTATAGAAAACCTAGGGGACTCATCTGTCTTATTATCATGCTGATTGATCATGTTCATTAACTCTCCAGGATTCTTCAAGTAGCCAACCAAGCAATACAACACCCCTGCAACAACCAACTACTGTAACTATTTAGTTTCTTGTCTTTGTGATCAATTAGATATATGACTTGTTTGAAACCAGTTGATGTGCTTTATTTTTACCCCATTTTTTGGTCTGCTATTGTGTGCAGGTTACGAGTGCAGCTGCACCAAACCCTGCAAATGTTGCACCAGCTCCATCCAGGTTTACTAGATCCACACTTGTGATACCAACTCCGGGAGCAACAGTCACTCCATTCAGGCCACCCGCACCGACAACAACCTCTCCAAGTAAAGTTCCAGGCAAGGTTCCATCAATGGTTAACAACACTTCTCGCCCTAAACCTTCAAAATTTAGACCAAAGCAGAAGATCTTCAGGCCACCGGCACCACTGATTCAAGGACAATCTAGCACACCGCAAGTAGCACCAGCTCAGGAAGTCTCCAAAACAACAACACCAACTGACCAAACATCTAAGGAATCAACATGACTGACGGCTGACGATATTATGCTCTTTTTTTTTTGGTTTAGCTATGACCCAATGTAACTGATAACCAGAAATTCTAGATACTGTTTCCTTTTTTTTGTTTGGGTCTTTATTTTGGTTCAAACAATACTTGTGAAGTAACAAGATGTTAATGGTAGAAAGACATACTACTTTCCTTTTATTTTGATGTTAATGGTTGAAAGTTTGATCTCTTGTAACTTTGCCAACTTTATGTACATGTTAATGGTTGAAAGTTTGATTTTCTGTTACTTTCCCAACTTTTTTTTCATACACACATAATCACAAAAATGACCCAAACATATGTCAGATACACAAATGATTAATACATTTCATTTTCACCATTTGGCCGGTCTTACATCATTTCTTATAACTAAATAATGCAAATATCAGCAATACAAACATCACACATATGCTCCACCCAATTGGATTTTTCTTAACCTCTAACCCTTCTATCCTCTTCTCCAGCAACCTTATCCTCTTTTCCATATCTTTGTTCCAGTGATGCTCTTCACCATGCAAAATTTGATCATGCCCCTGGTACCTTGTAACACCAACACCAAGACCAGCTATGTGCTCGTCCAGCCACAGAAAATACTTGCACCATGGTTGTCTAACCTACACAAAATTAATCCTCAAAGTTCAAAAAATCAGGAATTGAGGATAAACCGCACCACAAATGGAGTTACACAGATTTTCATTACATACCTTATAAAAGGGACATCCCAGAAACAATCTCTTCGGATTTCTGGTCGTCCTCGACATGAACAAGATTGTGTTTTCTCCACAGAAGTACTTTGGTGACACGCACTCTTTTCCATCATTGGCGGTCGGAACTGGGCCTCTTCTCGAGCTTGAGGACACACCTTCGGATCTCATGGTCAGAATGCTCCCTTTCTTCCTTTTTCCACATCACCCTCCTAATACATTCGAAGCATTAGGGCTCCAGGATTTCATAGGTTGGGGATGACTGAGAAACGGCAGCGTTTTTGTGTTCGAGGACTATTTTGTCCTCTTTTTAAAACCACATCCGACGTGGCAGCCCGTTAAGGCCAGGTCAGCGCCACGGAGCCACGTCACCGTTTTCCGTCAACCCTAAATGGAGACACTAAAACGGAGGGGTAAAAATGTCTATTTTTTAACGGGGTCAGGGACATTTAAGTATTTCCTAATCCTCAGGGACGAAAATGTCCGCGGAAAAAAAGGTTAGGGACGAAATTGTCCTTTACTCAAAAATAAAAATAACTATTTGCCAATTGTTAAGAAAAATTGATGGGATAGTGGGGAGAGAATTGAAACATCTCTCACGTGGATAGTGGGAGATAACGTGGAATATAACCGTTTCAATTCTCTTCCCACTATCCCATCAACCTTTTTGAATACTAATTGATCAAACATATCCATTTTAATCTCTTTTACCAACTTTTTTATGTACTAATTGCATGTTAAAAGTTTGGATTATTGATAATATTAATATTTTTTATTATTTTCAATTTTTAAAAAAAAAAACATATATCTCGTTTACAGTATATATCTCGTTTATGTAAACAAAATACATGCAAAATTATCTCGTTTACAATGTAAACGAGATAAGAGAGGAATATTTATTTCGGTAAATATTTTTAAAATTATTTATATCGATAATTATTATAATTAATTTATTTATTAAAATAAAAAATTCTAATAGTTACCTAATTGGATTAGTATTACTAATAATTATAGACATATTTACTTTGGGATTTTCAAATAATTATACACATTTACTTTAATAAATTACTTAATTGGATTAGTATTAGTAATAAAAATTGAATTAATATTTTTATAAGATATAAATTTGCCTATTATCATTTGTGTCGTCTTGTAAATATATAATTTGGTCCCTAAAACTTTCAGGCTAGAATTAAATTGACTTAAAAAAATCTTTTGAATTAATTTGCTCTTTGATTTGTATTATCTATGTTATTAAAATTTTTTATTTTTTTGGACTAAAATATTATTTTAGTTTCTAATATTTGAGTTAAGTTTTAATTTTGTTCCTAAAATTTGAAGGTCTTATTTTTATTTAAAATATTTTATTTTATTTTATTTTAATTTTTTAGTCAAAATTAATTTTTTTAAAATATTCTTTTTTCAATATTTTTTTAAGTAATGACAAAAATCATAAATATAATAATTATTGTTGTGATTTAAGAGTAAAAATAACATAATTATAATAAAAAAAGAATATTTTTAGAAAAAAAATTAGTTTTGATCATAAAATTAAAATAAAATAAAATAAAATATTTAAAATATAAATAAAATATTTCAAACATTAAAAATAAAATTAAAATTTAATTCAAATATCAAGGACTAAAATAATATTTTATTGAACTTTCTTTTACTATTTCTATATTATATGGGTATACAGTTATTGATGTCATTATTTTTGTTTTTCAACCCCACATTAATTCAATTATTTTGTGATTTTTTCTGTTATATACTTTTTACTTAGTATTTGCATGAATAATAAATAATAAATTAAACTTAATTTAAAATTAAATATATTAAAAAATATTTTTTTATTAAAATTACTTTAGATATAAATAAAAAATTAAATATTTTTTGTGCATAGCACGAATACATATACTAGTATGCATATTTAAGCCAGATTAGTTATGAGTATAAGTAAACAAAATTTACTAAGTACTTTATATATAAATTTAAATATGCTATCATAGAGGACCAATTCTGACTGCTACTTCTAGTGCAGTAGCCGTTAACCTATGTCATTTTTATGCTGCTGTAGCAACCCAACCAACTTGCATAGGCAAAACAAAACAATACATTCAGTAACAAAATAAAAAATTGCAACTATAAAAAAAATCGATAACATAAAGACATAACTCGCAGCCAATAAAAAATTCACCACGTCCTTACCCTAAATGAACCAATATCGAAACTTGTGGTAAATCCAAAAAATCATAAGTGGGATGCATCCGACCAAGTCACCCACCTCTACATTGATAACCATACACAGAGTAGTAGCAGGTCCAGATGAGCACAGTAGAACTTCACGAGTACTGCCTGCATCTCTCGAAATCGACAATCAATGGTCCATCTAATATGTACCGTGGCGCTAGACTTATCTATCATCATCAGTATCCCATCGATCAATTTTAGAATGTAACAATGTGCATATCGATCAGCGGAGTACATCTGGTTTAGCATCAGTAAGCATCTGTCTCAGGTGAGCTTTCAACCATATTATCTTAATGGTGAAAGACTCGGCCTGCCGCGGCTCCTGGCGTGGTGGCAACACTCTATGTTCCTCCTCAATCATCTTCCATGTGTCATGACGGTAATAAGTCTGAAAATTATTGCTGTCGCCCCCTACTGGCTCCCCTGTCCCCATGCATCTGCAAGCCAAGGTGATAAGCAACATCCTGAATGGTGACGGTATACTCATCCCACGACATGTGGAACGAATGGGTCTTTAGATGCCATCTCTTGACAAAGGCCAAAAGGAGTGAGTTGTCAATGTAAAAATTTCTAACTCGAGCTACGTGGGCAAAACCAGTCTCCTCCAAATAAGGCAACGATGCATTAGAAGTATTACCTAATTAGCTAACAAATATAGTTTAAATAAACAAAAAAATTTTAAGTTCTAACTAGTCATCAATGTGACCCAGGATATGTATGTCATTCAAATGGTTGATGTCGTTACTCCGAGTCATCGCACCAACACCTTTTTTCTCTGCTTTTTCTTTTTCTCTTTCTTTCATTCTTTCTCACTCTCCGATATCTCTCTATTCAACTTAGTAAAAAACTTTTCAAATTGATTCGGTGAAATATGCAGAGGCTGTCTGTGTTGTTATATAGTGGTCCCAGCTATTTTGCAGGCAACACCTGCGCTATTGTGCGAGATATGTTTCGCTTCTATTGTGTTGGCAGCGAGTGGGCTATAATGCACTTCCTCTTTTGCATGGTCGTTAACTGCAAAATAGTTCTTGAATGTAAAATAAAGAAACAATGCCTAAAGCGGTAAAAAATTTTGAATTTTAAACAAAAGGATAAATATAATTTTTTTTTATAAAAAAAAAAACATCCACATCAAAACCGCTTCTATAGTCTTTTTTCCATCAAAGTAGTTGCGATTCAGCCCTATTAGGGATATAAAAAGCTTTGATTGAAGAAGATCAAATAATCAAACTCTTTCAAACATATTCAAGAATTTAAGTACTCTTTCGTTCTCACGTATTTCTTTCTTAATAATTTAATATGAATGATCTTAAACTCAAGGAATCCTTGAATTCCAACAAAGTAACATTGTGTCTAAATTGAGGATGTTTAATTTTGAGTAAAAGATTGAATGATATAAATGATGAGTTATATTAAAAATTTAGTGTATATAGTAAAATTGGTTATAAATTTAACTAAATTAAGTTATAAAAAAATAAATATAAAATTTAAATCTAATATATACATATATGAAATCAAATTCTATATCTAAATTTATAACATGATAAACTTGTTTATTCTTTATCATAAATTATATTACAAAGAGATGTCGAGGAATTTTTACTCTCTCTCTCTCCTTCTCTCCCCCTCTCTCTGTGCAAAAAAGAATAATTGAAACTCTCACTCTTTTCTTCTCTCTCTCTCTCTCACAGTTTCTTGCCCAATGACAACACTCCTTCGCACGTCTGCTTTTGCCACCACACTACAATCGAACCACCGCCATTGTTGTTCGTGGTCTCGTTGAAAATTTACGTCGTTCACCCTAACTCGTTTGCGTCATTTGTCACATTGCACTAGAAGAACGTCGCTGCAGTGATGACCTTTGTCAAAGCGTTACCATTAGCAATGGTCTATTATATATGTGGGTGGTCTTTTTGTTATGATTTGGATTTTTTTATTAGGTTTTGGATATTTTTTCTTTAGATTTTTTATTTTGGATGTTTTATTTTGATATAATTTTGGATGTTTTTTTTGCAATAGTTTTGAATGTTTCTTTTTGTTAGATTTTGAATGTTTCTTTTTCAATTATTTTAGTTATTTTTTATTAGGTTTTGGATGTTTCTTCTGTTTTTTGTCTAGCATTGTTGTTCCTCACCCAACGTCGTCGTTTTTCACCAGAATAACGCTGTTGCCGCAGCGCAAGAATCACCCCTTGCTGTCAAATATGTTGTTCTCGCCTCCAGCCATAGTTTCTCGCAGATCTAGATGTTTTTTTTCAATGATTTTGAATATTTTTTTTGTTAGCTTTTGGATGTTTCTTTTTGTTATAAAATTTGTTGGTTTATTAAAAAGTTGACTAGAGAGGTTGTTGGCTACCAGCTATACTTCTTTTTAATTATTATATGTAATTCTTACTAGTGTTAAACTCGTGCGATGCACGAATTTATATTTTAATTTGACGTGATAAATCGAAAATAATATTTTATAATCATAAATTTTTTTAGTTTAGTATAATATTATCACCGTCCTTATATAATAAGCGTATTGAATATGCTATTTTATCTTTATTCAAAGTAAAATGCAAATGGAACAGTTTGAAGTCTATAATATTCTTGAACTATAAGAAAAGAGACCTAAAAAAATAAGAACATATGTAACTATAATAGTAGCATGTCAATTTTACACTAAATTTTATATCAAAAGGATAATGAAAATTTATCGACAACCTAGTATTTTACTAAACTCATTAGGAAAGCAATTGGCATATGATGTTATGATCTCTATTACATATTTCATTTCAAATCTGAAAGTAGAGTTGCAGATAAATTAATTATATCTACAGTAAATATTTATACAAAAATATAAATCATAACATGTTATTAAAATGAAAATACTATTTTTCTCACCTAAATATTATTAAAAATTTCTTTAAACACGACATTTGTTGTTGAAGACTTTGGATTGTTGTTTTCGTCCAAAATGATAATCTTGAGGCCATTGTAATTTTTAACTCTTGACAAAGTAACTTAAAGTTGTCCATGGATTAATACTGATTTTGGCAAGTAAAACTTTACATGTGATAATGATTGACCCTGACTCTTGTTGATGGTCATTGCAAAGTATACTGTTAATAAAAATGGTCTTTGTTGAAACTTAAATAGAAATCTTAAATTTAAAGGGATCAAGTTCATTCTTAAAATGTACACTTTATCGCTAATATTTATTTTTATCGGTCACTACCATCGCTCCAATTACGTTGTTGTCAAGTTTATTAACTAATTAACCTTGTTTTGTTGTATAAACCTAAAATCTGATTTATATTTCACAATAATATTACAGCAATTCCTGATTTTAAAGTTAACTTGTAGTTAGGTAATCCTGGTCATATAAGATAAGTATCACACGTACATATATATAGACAAAAACA
This sequence comes from Arachis hypogaea, assembly GCF_003086295.3. NCBI lineage: Eukaryota > Viridiplantae > Streptophyta > Magnoliopsida > Fabales > Fabaceae > Arachis > Arachis hypogaea. Next base: position 24,845,980 of record NC_092053.1, on the reverse strand, counting down.
ATCAAAGTTACTAACCAAAAACAACAATGCTTATTAAGGGAAATAAAATCTGAGAAATACTACGAAGTGAAAAACGATGCTTTCATCATACTAAGTATTAACAAATATATATGTAGTAACACCAACAGTATAACTGTCGCTAGTATACAAAGCGTAAAAGCAAAACGGGCCACTTGCAATTACCAATTATAGAGGAAAGCGAATTAGAAAATAATTTAATTAGTTTGCTCTTAGAATAGCATCATTAGCTTCAGAGACATTAGGAATTTTGAGCGATTTTTTCTACGTGGAAATAATTATGACAACGACGTTGAATAATTCTTGTAGTGTAAGCTTTTATATTTTGGGAACGGTGAAGTTGGAAGAAAAAGGGTCCTTTAGTGGATAAGTGAATAGTGATAGATTAACCATTAGAGTTGGAAATTAAACCTTATAGCATGTGTTTCAACTAAGCTTATGATTGCATGCAGCTTAATCAATCTATTTGCTCCTTTTTACTTGACCATCATTAAAACCTAACATTGAAGTTAGTTATTATTTTTTTTTATTTTAATTGAGAAAAAGAAAGTGCTCAGCCTTTTCTCCCCCTAGTCATGCCCAAATGATTTCCACCCCCATCTAAAATTTTTTATCAAGTTTGGCTGAAACCTGAAATTATCTTTCTTGGTTAGGACATAAAGTTGTCTTAACTTTTTCTCTGTCAAAAGACGCACCAACTACTTTAGTGTATAATTAAGGTACTCTCTATTTATAGATTATATGGGAAAATTACATGTTTACATTCATGAGATTTAGTGAAACTACTGTTTATTTAAAAAGTTAGTGCATATTTTAAAAAAAAAAAAGTCAAGTTTTAATTAATTCTAGAAATAGTTCATCAGTTGTAAATTTAGTAACTAAATATGATTTAAAAGTGTTTGTTAGGCATTTATGGTAGTTTTATTGAATGGATCTTTAATGAAATCTTTTAAGATGGAGAGAGAGTTGAGATAAAGAAATTCTCTGTAATCCTTTTGTTTTGTCCTCATAGTTAATGTTCTATACACGATAATAAAAAAGACAATAAAGAACGGGTGTATAACTCCATTATTGGTTAGGAGGGATAATATAGAATTGTCTCATTTTCAATTTGTAGATGACACTATATTATTCTATCTCCAGAAGAGGAGACTATTCAAGCTATAAAAGGCTGCTTCGATGTTTTGAGCTGATGTCTAGTTTGAGTATTAATTTTGATAAGTCCAACTTGATTCCCGTAAATTGCAATATAGAATAGATGCATCAAATATGCGGTCTACTGGGGTGTAAGGTGGCAATGTTACTAGTGAAATATCCTGGGATATACTTAGAAGTGAATCTCCGTCTAGCGAAAATTTGAAAACCAGTAATTGATAAGGTAAAAGAGAGGTTGAGTCTATGAAAAGCTAAGAGCTTGAATAGGGCTTGTAAGCTGGTGCATATAAAGTCGATTCTCAATAGCTTACCAATTTACTATCTAAGTCTATATAAGATGTCAAAGGCTGTTGCAGAGAAGCTAATTACTCTATAGCAAAGGGTTTACTGGGGCAATGAGGATGGGAGGCCTGAGATTGCTCAGGTTAGATGAGACATAGTTCAAGCTCCTAAGAAATTTAGGGGTTAGAGGTGGGCGATGCAGTAATTTGAAATACTAGTGGTGATGGAAGTTCTCTAAGGATGAGTGTCTATTATAAAAGAAGGTTGTATGCTCATGTAATAACCTGAATACTAACGAGATGTTATTGACTTAGACGCTTTTTGTTAGAGGTGGTCTATAGAAAGACATTTGTCGACTTCAGATTAAGAGTAGCAGGTGAGGAAGATGATCAATGGGTTGTCAATGGAATTTGGAGATGGGGATGGATTAAATTCTGAGAGGACATGTGGTTGCATGGTGATATGTTGAAGGATTCTTTTCCAAAAAATTTTTTCGGTTTTAAACCAAAAATAAAAAAATGTAGATTTTGGGATGGGATAAAATGAGTTTGGAACTTCTAATGGATAAGAGAGATATACCAATGAGAGTTAAAATTATTAAATTAATTTCATTGTGTCTTACAATTAACAAAGTTGATAAGAAAAAGAGAAGACACTATGGTATGAAAATATAATAAAAATTATATATTTATTATTAATTCTTTTGTGTAGGTGTTGCAGATAGACACATTTCAAAAGATATATCTAACTATAATTTTATTAAAGATGTATGAAAAAGATTAAATCCACTAAGAATTGAATTATATATATTTACTTAGTTTGCATTAGTTAGCATAGTTAATACTAAAAAAAATTGAGTAGACTGCATATTATTGAGCCAACTAATATTATCTATGTATTTTGTAATAAGGATATTGAAACTTAAAAGTGTGCACCACTTATTTGCTGCTGATGTGTTCTCCTGGAAAGTATAGTAGTGTACTTAGATATCTGATATAGGCGTTTTTGGACATACCAAAAACAATAAAAGAGCACTTAAAAAGTTGGATTACTGTGCTATTGAGTAAGAATCACCAAAAGAAATGGTTGATTAAAATTTTCTCTACCATTTGGTGTATATGGTTGAAAAGAAATTATTGGATTTTGCAGAACAAGATTATAGATGTTGCAGAAATTGTAGCTAGATCCTTTGAATGCTATTAGAAATAGAATTATCTAAATTTCTTTCATTGTTAATGACAATAATAAAGATAATGGAGGAATAGAAGTTACATTGTTGCTACTAATTCTTTATTTTTCTTTCCTTTTGTTCTTTGCTCCATCATATTAAGTTGAACTTTTGTACCTAAAAAAACATAGTTATACTTGCCCTCCAACCTAATGTAATTTTTCCTTTTCATAATATTTTGAAAGAAGTGTATATTTTCTTCAGTAATTGAATTTAAAGTCCTTTATTATACTACATAAACACTAATATATATGATCAAATAACACTGGTGATAATTTAAGTATACATCACACTTTAAAAAAAAAAAATTGGTTTAAAAGCTTATATGTTATAATTTATTTTTAGAAGATTTTATGTCAATTAAAATCGTTTGCTATATATACTTTTTAATAATTGATAATCAACTTAATATATTTGTTTAAACAACTATATTATGTATAAATAAAAATCAACCATCAATTAGCTATTGCGTACGTATAGAAATTAAAAAGGTATTTATGACACCTCATATCTAAAAAAATTTATTAATGAGAGGCAAAATATACACAATAAGACAATATATAATATTTATTATTTGTTCCTTAATAAAAATGTCATGGAATTTATCAACCAAAACAACAAACAGTTCATCTCTAAGACCCTGCATCATAGCTTTTGTTTTTTCACTTATAGTAGCTTTTACAATGTTCTTCTGAATTTAGAGTGTCACTGATTTAAGATTTTCATGAAAATTTTTAAAAGCATGACCAATCTCTTTATTATATTGTGCAAGAAAATTTAGAAATTCTAATTTTTCTTTTATTAACTAAACCATCTGATTCATCATTACTACGAAAAGCCAAATCTTGTCACAAGAGAAATCTAATGTAACTGTTGTCGTAAAATAAATTTGATAATTCCTTCTAATTTGCGCGGATTGCTTTCCAATAGCATCACTAATGTGTTGCTTCGACTTCATAAGTGCTTCACATGCTTTTCAAACTTGATTATGAGCACTATCATTACTCCTAATATGAATTTGTAGTCTCTTTTTTTTTTCAATTTGAAAAACTATTAGTTACAAAAGCATCACACCCTCCGCCTCAGGTTTTATAAGGTCATAATAAAGACAAAATAATAGCATATTTTGATATACTATACTCCAACCACACTACAAGAAATGCGTTTGATACCTTCGAATTTAGCGATCGAGTTACCGACGGATTTTCCAACAATTAAGAGTGAAAAATCATCATTCGAATAATCTACTGTCAGATTCAAAATTCGATAACTAAATCTGATGATATATAGGAGCGTCGAAGATTAATTTTATTAGTGCTAAATTTAGCGTCATATTTTATATAAAAAGTTTTTGATAGTAACACAAATTAATGAAATGCGGCGTTTAGGCAACAACCAACACTTTATTGTCATATTTTTCAATTGAAAGAAATCCGACGGTACAATTGCCCTAAATTCGAAATCAGAAACCTTCCCCTCACTTCTGCAGCTTCTTTCCTTCTAGTCGCTCTTTCTCTCTCGCCGTTTCCACCGTCGGCCACTGTTTCTATCCTCATAGCAATGTCTTCTCTCTACAGCATAAGAGTCCCTCTCCTGCATTGTCCTGACCGAGCCACTAGAAGTCCAGACGTTGCTTCCAGGGTCTGTCTGTAACACCCTAATATTCAAATTCTTATATTCGAGTCATAAGTCAATGATAATAAGGTGATATGACTCTCAACGTGAATTATAATACATATTTGAGAAAAGGATCCGCGTGGGCATTGGTGGACAAAATAGAAGCAAAAATGTCGGCTTGAGTAATGCAAATGTTAGTGAGAATCCAATGCCTCAAAAACCTAAGATTCCACCACAAGGTTTGTCTACGAAGGGTGAGTCAAGGCCTAAGATCAAGCCAAAAGGCGTAGTTGATGGACAATAGGTGAATATTCCTGTACTACCCTTTGTTGGTCCTGAAGGACGAAGGAGGCTAGGTTAGCCGAAAGATGATTATTGGTTCAAGGACGCAAGGTGTCCCTGTTTTTTCAAGATAAGAAGGGGTAGAGAAAATGCCTCGAGCCAATGTTCGAGTACCAGGCGCTACAGCGCTGAAGTAACCCATGCCATACTTTTAGGAAAAGCTCGAAAAACTTTTAACAAAATGATACCTATACCCGAAACCGACACCGGTGGGTAGGTAGAGAATATCTAGGGGCGCAAGACAACTCTCTCTAAGGAACTCGGTAAAATAGCCCCACAACTTTAGGAGAAGTGGTGCCTCCTCATAAAAGGGGTGCAATGACTAGGCCTGGGCGACTGTTTACCAAAAACACAGGTCACCGCAAAGTCGTAAGATCATGTATGGGGAATGACCCCTGCTTAGTGCCAAAAGATCCAAGAAGTTAGTGATCTGATGACAAGGGAGCCAACGACTGAAGCCCCGGTGAACAATGGCAGTAACTATAACGGTCCAAAGGTAGAGAAATTTTTTGTCGGGTAAATTTGACCTGCATGAAAGGCGTAACGATTTGGGACGGAGAGAGAAGTTCAGTGAAATAGATATCTCTGTAAAGATGTGGACTATCTTCACCTGAACAGAAAGATCCTATGAAACTTCACTATTTCCTAGGATTGGGTTTGGACTTTTCCTGCGTTGCTTAGCTGGAGGGCTTAAAAGCAGCAACATGTATACCATAGTCCTGATTTGAGTATCGCAATCGCGCCAGTGTAACATATATTCAATCTCTAATAATGTATCAATCAGTTACAACAATTTTAAGATGTGGGTTTTAGAATATTTGAATTATGAGTAATTTAAAATAATTTAAAATAAAAATAGAAATAAACTAAAATTAAATATAATTAGAAATTACTTTTCCTTAAAATAGGAGATTAGTTTTTAAAAAAAATTAATTAAATTAATTAATTAAATATAAAGGATGAATGAAAGATGAAAAATTAATGGATGAGTAATATTTCTCGAAAAATTATATGGTGCTGATAGTAAAAGTAAGAACGTGATGTTGTTATTATGTGTCAACCTGAGAGAACAACACAATGAAAATAAGAATGGTGTTTATATTTCTTAATAATAAATATGCTATTCAATTATTATATAGTAAAAACGTTTCGGTTAAATTGTTTTACATTATTTTAATTTTATATTTAATTCTTTTTAAATTAATTTTATTTTTTAATTATAAATAATTATTATAAATATAAATTTAGTTCAAGGATTAATGTGAGTTACGATTATAAATTTCAAGATCCAATTTAAGTTTATTAAAATTTTAAAGGTCAAATTAAATTCGATTTTAAATTTTAAGAGACAAATTAAATATTATCTCTAATAATAATAGTGGTAGTATGAAAATTATATTATTGTTTTATGTTAAATTATATGAGTAATAATTTAATTTGTTACCAAAGAAGTTGAATAAATATTTTTTAAAATATAAAATTTATGATAAATTATTAAATTAATTATAATGAACAAATATATTACAACAACAATATATTTGTCTTATATTATTTATTTTACTGTTATAATTATTTAATTACAATATAAAGTATATATATAACAATACTTTTATTTGTATTTTATTTTTTTGGTATAATACTTTTATTTACTTTGACTAGTTTATTACTAATTATGAAAGGCCCAACCACTGCAGCCCACCAGCACCAAATCTCCAGTTTGACCCAAAAACCTTTTATCCACTGCAGCCCACGTGTTGTTCTTCCAAGTTGGCACACAAGGACAAGATCCCATATTTATGTTTGTTATCAGCACCATAAAATTTTTCATGTAAAATTATTGAATTTTTGAATATCAACGGAGTTTATGATGATTTATTGAGATATAGGCCACCAATAAAATTTAAGTGGATATTATCATGAATGTATGAAGATAATTTTTTTTATTATTAAATAGTAGATTATACTATTTAATTTTAATATATTAAAAATATTATCTTTTTTAAAAATATGATTAAACAAATAAAATATATTTTTAATACAAAATTTTTTGTAAAAAAATATTTTTAATATTTTTATTTAAATAAATACCTAAAATTTATTGGAATAATTTTAAATACTATATTTGATCGATTGAAACCTCTAGTCTAAACACACTAACTTAACTATTTATACAATTGGAAAGACCTTGGTCTTTATTGGACGTTCTTCAATAATAGCATAGCTGCAGGGTGGTAAAGCACAAGGTTTTTTGACTCTCACAAAAATTACCAATTCAGCTATTCTTTAAAATGTAGGTAAAAACAGAAAAAAAAAAAATATATCTTTGATAAAGACTATGCTAATTTGGTTTTGGAGATATTTTAGTAGAAAATATTTATTCGAGCGTTGTCTATTTTCAAAGATTATATTTTTTGTATTAAAAGTTACGTTTTTAGTGTTTAGAATAGGTCGTACTTTTTAAGTGATATGCGTGAGAACTAAAAATTACGCGCTTGAGAATCAAAGATTACGTTTTTCAATGCACAACCTTAAAAATGTAACATCATTATATACCTATTGCTATTCTATATAAGTATAATCTTATGTCTCTCACTTTTTTTTTTAATTCTTATATATATATTCTAATAATCTTTTTTTTTTAAGTTAATATTTAGTAATATGATTATGTATATAATCCTGTTTTTTAATTAAATTAGTCAAATATTATAAAGTAAAAATAAATACATAATAATACAATACAATATTTTTTAAATAATAAAAATTATTCTTAAACAAAATATATTTATAATAAACCGTTACTTAAGTTTTGCTCTGAGTTTAGGGTTTGTTGAGTGCTCTGCTAGGATTTAGGAGAAATCCTAATTTTGTGAGTCATTCACTAGTCCCATCTGGATAATAATGGCAGCGCTTGCTGCCTCTTTTTCTTTAGGTCTGTCTAATCCTGGTTTGGCAGGAGGTGAGGAGGATACGGTAGTGAGATTTGACAATGAAGATATACAAGAAGGGGTGTAGAAATGTTCGAAAAGTCTTGTTGGCAGATTGTTGGCAGACAGAGGGTTCAGTTCTGGAACTATAGAAGCAGCTCTAACAGCCATCTGGAGACAACCAGATGGATTTAAATTTTTGAATCACGGGGACAATGTATTTCAATTCTTCTTTGATAAAGAGATAGATCTGATTAGATTCGAAAAGGGAGCACCTTGACTCTTTAAAACTATATTATGAACCTGAGAACATGGGAAGAAGACCTGCAGATTAAGGAAGAAGAGTTCATTCACGTCCCTATCTGGGTACAATTGTGGGGAGTCCCAGAGCATTGCAAAACAAAAAATCTGGGAAAGAGGGTGGGGGAGGCGTTGGGAAAGGTCTTAGATGCTGATTTGTTCATGATGCGAGGAAAAGACGAGAGAATTCTCAAGATTTAGGTTTTGCTGGATATCACAAAACCCTTGAGAAGATGTCTCAAAATTGCAGGCAACAATAATAAAGTGACTGAATTAAAACTCTGGTACGGGAGGATTGGAAATTTTTGTCACTACTGCGGATATATTGGTCATGAAATTAGAACATGCAGCAATTACCTGAAAGACTCAGTAGCTGGTGAAAATAGAGAGGAGATGTGGGGGGCATAGCTTCAGGCTGAGCAGATTTGGTGGAGAGTGGATAAGAAAAAGGAGAATCAAAACTCGAACTCTGCTGTAAAAACAAAGGAAGAAAAGCACAAGATTAAAAAATCAACTCCTATTAGCCTAATAAGAGGTTTTACTAGTCTATCAGTTCAAGATGACAACTCTCAAATTAGAGAAATAGAGAGTATTCCAAGAAGGGAAGAAACCCAGGAGGGAGAAAGAGGAGAAAAGGAGGATGGAGTGGATAGTATGGAAAGATTCGAGAAAAGAGGTAAAAAAGGTACTGCTGATGCAGAAAATTCAATCCAGCTCACTACAGAAGAATGCAAGGTTTTGAATGGTAAAACTAATAATACAAAAGGTAAGAAGACAATAAGAAGACAGAACTTGAAACACCTGGCAAGGAAGAATATAGTCAGTTCAGTGTTCGGGTCTAAAGAAGATCAGAGGAGGAAGGAAATAATGCAAGTAGTAAAAAGTTGTGCCAAGAAGTCAATACACCATCTGAAATGGGAGAGGGTACCACCCAACATATGGTACTCCAGGAGATATGAAAATGATGATGTGGAACTGTCGGGGTTGGGAAAAACCACTGACAGTTCACAACATACAAGGGATCGTTAGGTCTCATTCCCCCGATGTACTATTTCTATGTGAAACAAAAAATAGTATGTCAAAAGTCGAAGGAGTTATGAGGAAGATTGGGTTTCCCTCTTTTTACACAGTGGAACCAATAGGATTGTCAGGTGGATTAGTGGTGCCATGGAAGAAAGAAGTGGAGGTGCAAATCCTAAACCGTGACAACTTCTATATCTATTTTAGGTGCAGAAGCCAGCAACAAGAACAGATAAGGGAGGTTTTTGGTTTGTATTTGGACACTGATGAAGCAAAAAGAAGAGATAAGTTCAATCAAATAAACTAGTTAATTGGCATAAGCAGCAACAAAATGACAATTATGGGAGACTTTAATGCAATCACAACTCACCATGAAAAGGAAGATAGTATACCCAAATCAAATACATCTATCCAGGACTTTAATGACTTCATTAATTCTGAAAATCTAATGGATCTGGGATATGAAGGAGAAAAATTTGCATGGTGTAATAGGCAGTTTGGAGGGAACCTAATTAGGGAGAGGTTGGACCGGGTGTTGGTTAGTAGTAGTTGGAGAGAAGAATTTCCAAATGCATATGTAATTCACTTGGAAGATTTTGGCTCGGACCACAGGCCTTTATTATTGTGTAAGGAAAGACAAATGAGGAAAAATAAGAGGAGGTTCATATTTCAAGAAAGGTGGTGTGAGAATGAAGACGTAGTTAACCTAATCAAGCAAGCTTGGAAGCACAAAATTGATGGTTCCCTTATGTTCAAGCTTGCTGGAAAATTGAAGCACTGTAGGCACAAGTTAGTAGAATGGTAGAAAAATTCCTCGTCGAATTCACTAATCAGAATCTAAAGCATAAAAACCAAACTTGCTGCAGAATCTAATAAAGGAATTATGGCTGATCTGATTCATATTTGAATATTGGAAGCAGAGCTGGAGGATGAGTTGGTAAGAGAAGAACGGTTCTAGAGAGAAAAATTGAGGGTTCAGTGGCCAAAATGGGAAGATAAAAATACAAACTTCTTCCATTCCAAATATAAAGTAAGGAATAGAAAAAATAAGATTCACCACTTGGAAGATGAAGAGGGTAGCATAGCAGAAGATGGAGAAGGAATTGCAAATATGGCTCAACACTATTTTACTAAAATTTTTACCTCAAGTAATCCGCGAGATCCAGAAGGGGAAATTGAGAGCATTCCAGAAAAAAATTATTGTTGCCACTAATAGAATGCTTATCAGGCCTATCTCAGATGATGAAATCAAGAATGCTGCGTTCTCTATCAACCCGTTCTCTACTCCGGGAGATGATGGATTCACAGCAAAATTTTTTCAATTTTTCTGGAAAATTATACAAAAGGACGTGATTCTAGCAGTAAGAAGCTTCTTTTCGGGAGGTAAAATTCTAAAGGCATTCAATCATACTCATATTTGTCTTATTCCAAAGTTGATAATGCTAGGTCTATGAATCAAATTCGTCCTATAAGTCTTAGTAGCATTTTCTACAAAATCATATCTAAGATACTAGTGCATAGATTGCAACTGGTTATGAATAGGGTGATAAGCGATTCTCAGAGTGCTTTTGTTAAAGGCAGATTAATTAGTAATAACATCTTAATAGCGCACGAATTTATGCATTTTTTTAAAAATAAGACGTACAGAGAATGTGATTTTGCCCTGAAACTAGATATGAGTAAGGCCTACGACAGAGTGGAATGGTCTTTTGTGTGGGCTGTGATGAAGAAATTGGGGTTTTTGCGACAAATGGTTGACTTGGATCAAAGAATGTGTGATGACGGTCTCTTATTCTATTACTGTGGATGGACAACCTCATGGTTTTTTCAAACCATGCAAAGGGCTACGTCAAGACGACCCTCTTTTCCCCTACCTTTTCTTATTTTATGCAGAGGGTTTATCCCATCTGCTCCACAGAGGAGAAAGAGACAGAAAATTACTGGGCTGAGATTCAATCACATATGTCCTAGAGTGAGCCACCTATTTTTTATAGATGATTCGATTCTCTTCAGCAAAGCTTCAGAAGAAGATTGCTAGAGTTTAATCCAGATTTTACACACATACAAAGAAGTTAGTGGTCAAATAATTAATCTGAACAAATCGTCAGCGTTTTTCAGCAAGAACACATCTATTCCACTACGAGATCACTTAGCCAACATCCTTCAAGTTCCTCATGTAGGTAATCAGAATAAGTACTTAGGCTTGCCATCGGTGATACAGAGATGTAAAAGCATGACTTTCGACTACATAAAAGATAAGGTTAATCAAAAGCTTCAACATTGGAAGAGGGGTTTACTATCCACTACTAGTAGAGAGATCCTTATTAAAGCAGTGGCATCGGCGGTTCCTATCTACACTCTAAGCTGTTTTAAACTTCCATAGAATCACTCTTGGAAGAACTACAAAAGGCCATGCTATAGTTATGGTGGGGTCAAAAAGTCTCTGAAAAGCGGATGCACTGGGTTGGTTGGCAGATTTCATGGAGGACTAAATTTCAAGGATCTCAAAGCCTTCAACCTTGCAATGCTAGCCAAGCAAGGTTGGAGAATCTTGACGCATCCAAACTCTTTGATTGCCAAAGTTTATAAGGCTAAATATCACAGATTCTCAACATTCCTAGAAACGCAGGCAAGCCATAACCCATCCTGGAGTTGGAGAAGTGTGTTGGAAGGTAGGAAAGTACTGAAAAAAGGTATTCTCTGGAGAGTAGAAGGCGGTCAACTGATACGGATAAAAGAAGATTTATGGGTTAAGGACTTCCTAGTAATTTCTCCAATTACTAATACAGATTCAAGTTATACACCAGTTCGGGTCTTAGAGTTAATTCTACCAACTAGACAGTGGAACCAAACAAAAATCAGACAGTTTTTCAACATAGACATTGCAAAATCAATTCTCAACACCACAATCCATGAAGGAGAGGATTTAGTTACCTGGATGAAGGAGAAAAATGGTGGATATTCAGTGGAATCTGGATACCGATTGGCCTTTCAATTTTTTCATCCTCCAATCGAATTTCTTCCTGAAGTTTGTAGAAACAAATCTCTTTGGTCAAGTATATGAAAGTTTAAAAATCAGCCAAAAGTCAAAACCTTCATAGAAATTCATGCATGAAGGGTTATCTGTTCAGAGCAAGCTTCACACCAGGATTCTAGACATAAATCTAAAATGCCCAAGGTGTGAGGAAGAAGATGAATCGGTGACCCACTGTCTACTGACTTGTCCCAATTCCCTGGAAGCCTGACAAAAAGCCCAAATTCATGTTCTAGAAGCGTTGAATGAGAGCTGGCGATGGTGGGTCAGCACCATGGAGAAGGTTAAGAGCAATGCAGAGCCAAATGAGAAGCTCGAACTGGTGGCCAATTTACTCTGCTGGCAGCTTTGGAAGGTAAGAAATGAACTGGTATTTGAAGGAATTCGACGATCACCATCTCTCAGCTTGGAGCTAGCGCAGACAATAGTAAATGAGAGGAAGAGGACGACCTGATATTTTCCCATTTGCTTTTTCCCCAATTTGTAATAGCCATTATTCTTAGTTAGCTTCTGGTGGAACTATTCCAATTTTTTTTCGCCTGTTGTCCGAATTTGGACCTTTCCTTATTTTAATAAAACTTCCTATCTTAGACAAATATATATATATAATAAACCCAAAATACTAGGATGATCATAATTTTAAATATTCATACATCTCACATTAAATTAAGCATAATTGTATCAAAATATACATGAGACTACTTAGAGTTTACTACTAATAAACTAGGAAAAACTAAAATATTGTATCCTACATAAATATCTTTTAATAAAAGTCATTAATCAATCATCTTTCAATTTCCAACACTCTATCTTTATCAATAAACCATCATGATAAACATTTATATCTTCATTAATATCTCCAAAATTATCCTAATAATTATATAAAAAATAATTATAATGATATATATGTAAGCAAGCACGATGATAATTAATCCATATATAACAAAACTACTTTATAACATAAATATATTTTTCACAAAACTTTATCTATATTTCAAACAAATTTCGCTAGCTAGGTTCAGAGAAAACCTCAAATCCTAACATATATATCCATGGTCATCATCATTATACTTGAATTAATTAATTAACTAATTCATTGATTGATTACTCAATATAGACCAATAATCAAGCTAAGTAAGGTCAAAATTAAATAAAATCACTATACTTCTTAATAATAATCAACTTAAAATTGTTGATTTTTTCCCTTTTTACCTCAAGTCCATGAAATGATACTTGTAGTAATCATAAAAAAATTTCAGTGCATTTTGGCTGAATTACAACGTAATTAGTGTTGTCCTGGATTAGGTGTAACAAGGCCATAAAATGTTGTTGCAGTGCTTCTGGTATCATTTTGTGCATATTTGAATAATTTGCATGTATTTTTGTTTATGTTTGACCGATTTGCATATTTTGAACTCGGTTTTTGTATAGTAATCAATAATTACTTTCGGTGTTTTTTGTTTAAATTGAGGTGCATTTCATATTTGAATGTGTTTTTGTATATGTTTTTGAGAGGAGCACCACAAAGAAGAAAGGACCAAATATAAAGTAAGCATATATATGTTAGAACAATTCATTTTTGTTTCATAAATATAGTTATGTAACATAATTTTTATTTATTTATAGAAAACTCATGATTTGAGGTGCTATACAAGATTTATTTCTGATATATTCAGCAAGATGGGCAACAACAAGAAAGCTATTGTCGAAGAATTGGAATTTGCTATTATGAGGCATATCCTAGCCTTGAATGTCTCGCATAAGCTCCTGAAAGAATTGACATATTCATTTGATTTATACCATAGCATACTAGACACGCGGTACAATGTAATCAAGTTCACCCCTGACAAGATAGTGAATGCCCTTGGCTTGAATACATCTAGTAGAAGTCTATTTTGTAATTTATTCTGAAAATCAAATTTCGGTATTTTTTTTTTACATTACTTTTGTATTATTGAAATATTTTTGCTGTTGTTGTAGGAATTTTCTTTCCAAACAAAGTTGTATATAAAGAAATTAATGAAGAGCAGAAGTATGTTTATTGAAAGCTTTAAAGGCGATTCTTTATCACTTTTAACAAAGTCTTTAATTGACACAAGTGTTGATGGGCCAGAAAATCAGTTGAAATTTAAAAGAACATTCATCCTCTTTATCAAGAAGTGTTTCTTGTTGCCAATAACAATAAACAAATTTTTTTTGCAGTTCCCATGCCCCCTCCCATGCCCCCATTCTTCATGGGAACATAATACAAGTGAAATTGGGCTGCTCATGTGCTCAACTTCCTCGTCAAAAGCATCAGAGGTCACAAATTGCAAAACAAATTTGCAGTTGATGGCTACCGAAAAAATTTTTACCGAAATTTTTTATAATTACTACAAACGAACTCAGTTCAAAATATGTGAATCACTCAAACATTTACAAAAATATATTCAAAATTCTCAAACACATGCAAATAAATTTTGGATCAGAAAAAGTGATTAATATAGGTTAAATGATACGAGAAGTACTAAAACAACGTTCTTAAACTGGCCTAACACAGTTACCACAAAATAAACAGTATAATGAGAACAGTAATATCTACTTTATCGCGAGAACACCAAATAAATCTACTAAATAAACAAAAATATGACTATTTAGTGTTTCGCGATCTGAAATGTGAAAGAGAAAAGTGAAAAAAAACAAGGAGGGTTAATTTCTGAGAACCTTCAGTAATTTTTCATATCTGTTCAAACCTGATTTCACAAGTTGATTTCAAAAAAATTTGATCCAAATCTTTAAATCAGATCAAAGAGTATTGATTGTGAACGAAGATAACACAGAGAACAAAGAGAATGCAGAGAACACAGAGAAGGAAGAGAATGCAGAAAACGCTGAGAAAATTTGAAAAAAATAATGAAATCTGCATAAAAAAGACAGTTATATATAATCGCACGTTAAGTCAAAAGATTGTTAGAGATAGTGACGCGTAAAGCTGAATTAAGTTATAGCAACTTATTGGACTTACTTGGTTAGATAACTTAGATGTAGAGCTTTATTATTGTTATTATACCTTGCAAAGATAGTACATCAGTATCATCTTATTGTTAGAAGCATGAGTATCATTAAGCTTTTAAAGACTATCCAACTTGAATCCAATAATACAGTTCTTTAACCTTTGCAGCTAATTATTCACAATCAGAATTTTGTAATTTCCGTTTTTCATGCCAACAATTGTTTTTTTCCTCTTAAATTAAGTTAAATTGTAACTTCAAAAATAAGAAAACATGTAAGTTGGAGCTACACATGTTCATAAAGTGAAGAGAATGAAAAGTGAGTGTTGTTCTTTGCTATAAAGGCTTATTAACACTTTTTTTAGAATCAATATTTTTTAAACTCATCTCTCACAATTCTACAATAATTTAAGAACAAAAGTTAATTTTGCACAATCTAATTCTTTTTATACAAAACAGAACCAATTGAATGATGAGAAGCAATATAACTCTTTGTATACAACTTTTGAGTAAAAAATGTTATTAGCAATAATATTATTTTCCCTTGTGTAAAAAATAATTTCTAAAAGCTGTTGAGTCGCAATGATTAATATCAATACAACTTTTGAAATTAGACACCTATAAGTAGCTAGTTTCATCTTACTTAGATTAGTTGATGAAAATGTGCATTAGTATTAAACAATGAAGTAGACATGACATATATATAATAGTACAAATTAAACAAGAAGTAATATGAAAATGTCACGCAGCAGCTTAAGAAGGCGATGAAGTAGTATTAGATTTACATGAAAAGGGAGTAAACAAATATATATAGTCATATAGATATAGCAATAGCTAGGGCCCAGGGTCAGCATTCAGCAAACTCACTTAAACTATGGCGGGTTAATTCCCGACTCCGTATTCACTATTTCTGTCTCTTTCTCTCTGCACTCAAGCATGCATTTCTGCTAAATAGCAATACTAATTATTATTCATTCAATATACATGGATTACGTATTCTATTATGTTATTTCCAAATGCATGCATGCACTGCTCTATCTGCTATAACATAATATATAAGAATAATATTAATACTAACCTACAGAACCATATATATCATCAGCAGCAATATAATTCCTTATATAATATTCCTTTTATTCAAAACAGAACTAATATATATATATATATATATATATATATATATATACACACGGACGGTTCAAGTGTAGTATTGTGAGGGTCTATAATTTGAAATTTTTTTGAGTAGTATATAATAATAATATTTATTTGTTCCTATTAAATTATTAAATTTGACCCCACAATAATTTTTTATTCAACTCACTACTAGAAAATTAGTTATTACAGACGGATATTTCCGACGGATTTTATCCCACTGAAATACAGACGGAATTTCAGAGGGATTTTTTTGTCGGAAAACAAAAAAAATAGATTAGCATAAATTACAGACGGAAAAGAGAATCCGTCTATAATTCCGTTGGAAAAATTAATTTTTTTTCCGTGGAATGGTTACAGACGGATTTTTCGTCTGTAATTAAGTAGATAAAGCACGCGTTTTATTAAATTATTACAGACGGAAAATCCGTCTGTAATTTAAAATTTTCTGTCTGAAAATTTTAATTTAGACCTAACCTATACCCTCTTCTCTCTCCGTGGCAGCCCCCGTTCAAACTGTGTTTCGAGCTCCATTCATAGATCAAACACGAGCTTCTTCCTCTCTCCCTGGCACGAGTTACTTTTCTCTCCGTGGCTGCTACTTCTGCTTCTTCCGCCGTGGCCGTTGCCGCTGCCGCCGCTGCTTGCATCGCACAATCTCTCTGTCATCCCTTGCGTCCTACGAGATCCCCCCGCCGCCGCTCTCATCGCAGAGCTCTCTCTACCGATGCTCTCATCGCATCTGCTCCCTCTGGCACCTCTTCCATCTAATCTCAACTCGCTCTCTTAGTTCTTCTTGTAACCATCTCAAATTTCAGGTATATAAATCCTGATTTTGTGATTCTGTTCTTTGTGATAAACCTTAGGGCTCAATTTTTCTGTGCCAGTTTTAGGTTTATCATACTCTACTTTTGTGCTTCGTTTGAATCTACGGATTTACTCTGATTTTGATGAATTTTTTCTGCAATCGAAGCTTTCGTTTGAATCATTTGCTTGGACGAATGTTGAATCTGTTCTGTTCTGCTTTGTTCAAGTAATTTGTAATTCAATTTGAGCTATTTGTTTGATAATTATTTACAACTTTCATTGTTTGATAATCATTTGCTTGTTATTCAGTGTTACAGCTCAAGATCTTGTTGACACTATGCTTCTAAATTTGCTTCTAAATTTCTGATATCTTCACTCTTAACGATGGATCTGTAACGTCTCTACTCAAGGTTAGGGTTTCATGTCTCTAATTATATGCTAATTATGAGATTATGTTGATAGTAATTGAGATTGTGAATGTTGCAGAGCATGACAGTGCATAATATGTATGTTGGAGAGGGTTCAGACTTCAAATATAATATATAAAAGGGTGGCTGAGCAGTGGGGTTCTCTTGGTGACTTGACTACGTCTGTTATATCGATTCGATTCGATTGATACAGAAGGAATACTCAGGATCTGCTAGAACTGGCGATGGATCTGTTAGACGAGATCAAGTTGGTGGGGTCAAAATACTCAGGTTAATATTTCTTTACTTGATAGTTTCTAATTCTCTGAGTCTGAAACATAAAGTACTAAATTTTCAGAAATAGATTTAGCTTGTTAGAATGACGGCTGAAGAATGCACCAAAAAGCAGATCATTGACATCTAATCCACTAGCATCAAACATATTTAAGCATCAAGTTTAACCAGTTATTTTTCCACTTAACACCATCTTTGTATATATTTTGTAATTGAACCAATGACCACTCCGAACCATGGAAAAATAGAAAGCATTATTCTTTTCTTCTTTAATGTGATAACCATGTCTACCATAGAACGAAGATGAAAGTAGCAAGTAATCAGAGAATCAGACAACGATGGTAAAAATAAGCCATGCCGGGAAAACCATTATTCTCATTCAACAATTTGTAAACTGTAAACGGGAAAAAGTACACCCTAAAGAAAAAGAAAACTCACCAAACAGAACAATAGTAAACATCCAATTTCTTGTCTTCTTTTGTCACAACACACACATAGTAAGTGAAAATCTAAGGAGGAAGAAGGAATCCAGCTAATCTAAATGAATAGACTAGCATTGCATGATGTGTGATATCTGTGTATCTGTGTTAACTAATTCTAAGGAGGAAGAAGGAATCCAGCTAATCTAAATTTCTAATCATTAACTAATTCTTGCAATTCTCTTTATTTTACATTGGATAATTGTTGGTATGTATCTGTGTTAATCAGGTAAAACAAACTGCTGAAAATGTTGATGATGCTGTTAGAGAACTTCTAGATGCTAATATGGTAATTAATTATATTTATTTGGCCACTCTTGTTATTATTGAGTTCTCATAAATGTGTTTGGAAAAGTTAGAAACTTAACAGGCACATGCTTATGATAGTTGATAAAATATCTTAGTTTGTTCTTCTCTGTCTTAGGCATATGGAGATTCATCTTTCCGGGATTGCAAGCTAGCCTCTGAGGAAGCAATGGCTACATAGTTAAAAAGTTGCAGGTTTTGTTCCTTCACCTTTGCCAAGCCTTTGGACTTGGGCCAATCAAGCAAAACAAGCCTGGGGCCATCTTAGATGCATTTATCTATTTTGTTACTCTTGTGACTTAGTTTGATCTTCTATACCTCTATAATTTGCTTTATTTAAGTGTTAATTTGTGTTTCTCTGCCTCCCTTATCAGCTTATACATTGGCATATATAATGCCCTTGTTTATCAGCTTATACCAATTTCAGGGAAGTTGAAAGGCTTTCCAAAATCCTTTTTATATATACAAAAAAAGGTGTTTATTGCAATTGTTTCCTTGGTTGCAAACTAATAGTGCTATATGATCAATGAATAAACAAATTATTTGATTATACATACAGTGATAACTACGCAGAATCCACTTTTTAGGGACAGCTTTCTGATGAATGGTTATGTTCTAAATACTGGCCGTGCAGCTCAAGGAATGCCTCTAAACAGCTGGATTTGTGAGTTTTAGTTACTTATTATGCTGTCTTTCACAGAATTTTGGTAGTGCTTCTCTGGAAAAATTTGATCTAGAATTGTGATCTCTTGACATCTGCAGACAAATATATTATTTAGAGATATTTCATCTATCAAATAGTTCCTGGAGGATACATTTTGATGCAGAAACAAAATTTGGGAAAGGATTCTTCCTCTCAAACAGGAAGTGTTAGCCAGGTTTTATTCTATTTCTCTATAATTATAGGGGCATAGTGAGTATGGGAGAGAATTAGGGACAAAAATGCATACTCAAATGATTTTGTGGTATTCTGTATATGTTGATGCAGATTTATGACGAGTTCTGCCCAATCTTACTCAACCAGTTTAAGTCAAGGGATTACACAAAATTTGAGACATTTGATGCTTCCTTGGATGAGTTCTACAGCAAAATTGAGAGCCAAAGGTCTGAACAACAGCAGAAAGCCAAAGAAAACTCAGCTGCTCAGAAGCTGAATAAAATACGCCAGGATCAGGTTGGTATCCATGCCAGAGTCACACTCATGTTACTGGATTCTAACCCAAAAGAAGAACCTCTTATAAGACTAAATACACGTTTATGTTCTAATATTTGAAGTCTCTTTCGGATCTAATAAACAGGCATAGTTTTCATGTGAAGTTGAGAAAAAAGTGAAAAAACTTGCTATTCAAGTATTATTGATTTCATTGATGGTGCTAACATGTAAAACAATTATATCTATCATTTCCCTGTGTAGGAAAATCGAGTGCACACATTGAGGAAAGAAGCTGATCACTGTGTTAAAATGGCAGAATTGATAGAATACAACTTAGAAGATGTGGATGCTGCTATATTAGCTGTTCATGTAGCTCTTGCAAAGGGTATGAACTGGGATGAATTTGCTTGATTGAAAATAGAAGGATTCATGAACAGAAGGATTCATGAACCTTTATGCTTGTCTCTTTACTTCCTTTCTAATTCATGTAGTGCAATAACCAAATTGTGCTTTTGCTTCTGCTTGTGGGAGTGATATAATATGACATTAGGCTTTATATCAAAGTCCCTAATGAAATTATCCTTGGTTTTTGAGTGCATAAAGTTCAGTGCTAAATAATTATGAGCCAAAACTAAGAACCAAATGTTCATTTATTAATTTGAATTTGGGGAAAACATTTGCAATTGATATGAATAAGGTCACACTTTAGTAGGTTTTATCATTCAATTATTTAATAGTAAAAGGGTTTGTGCCGAATACTATCAAGCCTTTTCTATTTACTTTGATATGTTTGAAGTAAGAATGATTAAATTGTTCTCAGTGCTGAAGCTACTTATATTCAGCACCAAATTGAGTTCCACAGCACTGTTGATGATCACTGATCTTGAGAAAATATTCTAAATTGTCATGATACTTATATTTTCATTTCACTGTCATTTTCAGTGTATATTATTTTTATTGGAATTGTTAGAGCCAGAGTTTGTACATTGCATCATGTGATTGATTCAACTTTGGTCCCTTGATAGAAATTCTGGGATTGGAGCTGGCAGGAATTAGCCCTGTATTATATGGCAGAAATGATCAATTACATATATTCAATAACAAATTCAAAGCTATTCATAGTTGGGCATTCACAGGTAGTTATGATTCTGGACATCATCCTTTTCACTTGCTATTTGGTGGTTGTTGTAGTATGCATTTTATTCATTTCTCTTATTTCTGGGGAACAATTATATCTGTTTGGAAATACCTATTTACCTTTTGATTTTCTTTTTTATTACACAGTAGAAAAATGGTTGGTATGGTTAAGTGTGGATCTGTTGTGCTGTAGCGTGTTCATCATCCTTGCAATTTGGTTTCTTTTAGTTTTATTTGCTGCTTCATTCATTATTCAGATAATTTCTTTTCCTTATTTAACTCTGTTTATTCAGCTTTTCGTTTTTCGCTGTTTGAATCTACTTGCTTTATGGATTGAGATATATAAATTAACTCTTTTTTTTTATGTTGCTTGTTGTAGAGTTTTCTTCTGCTGCAGCAGATTCCATTCATTCAGATGAAGATCAGGTAACATTTTTTTTAAAAAATTCAACTTACTTTTGGTATTAATGTGCTTTCTTTGTCAGACATTACATCCCTGGTGCTTTTGTGTGTTCCATTTTCTTAGCTTAAGATAGAAGAGATTGTGACTGAAATGGGTGGTCTTCTACATGCTAAAGCATCACTGGATTTGAACTTTGTCATTGTGAAAAATATTTTGGCTGCAAAATACAAGATTTTTTTAGTATCTAAAACTTTTTCAGGCTTTGGGCCTTGCTTATCAGCAACTGGGAAGGTATACTGCAACCATAAAGGTACCTTCTGTTTGGGTTCCTCTTAAATCTTCTGGATGATTAATTCCTCAACCACCAACTTACTTTTGAATTCTCCATCAGTCTTATGGCCATGCCATTGAGTTGGATGATAAGATGGTCTTTGCTTTGGTTGAAAGCGGAAATATCTCGTTGACACTTGGTTCATTTAGGAAGGTACTCTTCGATAATAATGAATTCTATTTTTTTGCAAATCCTTTCATGAATTTCTGGAAGCTGTTCAACCACATCCAATGGTTTATATTCTATAACTATCTGTAAAATTGTCTTTGGGTTTTTCTACATGAAAGGGAGTTGAACAATTTCGACAAGCTTTGGAGATTTCAATCACAATGTGTGCCAGCACAATATGGGCTTGCTTTGGGGCTTCTTTGTTTAGCAAAAGATTGCATGAACCTGGGAGCATTTAAGTGGGGGGCTTCTTTATTAGAGGTTTGTTTTATAGAAATTGTTTGGATGCTGTGGCATTCATTTTTAAGTTCAAATAAAATCTTCAATTTCAACAACTTTTAGTAACCGTTGAAGTGACTGCAGGAAGCATCTGAGGTTGCAAGAGCAAGTGCTTATTCTGTTAGGAATGTCTCATGTAGGAAAACGCTGCCTTGATTTTCTTGAATAGATAATCAGAGCTTAATTCCTTGCCATCTGTGTGTTTCAGGTAGGAAAGGATGAATTCGGGTATATGTTATGTGATATTTTAAAGCAGAACTTTATTGATACATCTAGCGTGCGGGTTTGACTCTGAAGCTAGAATTGCATTAGCTTTTGTCACGCTTAAAGCCGATGGCGAGCGCGAGTTCTTGTTTTTCCGGAAATCTTTTAGAGGAGAAATTCTACAACTCTATCACAGTACCAAAATACATGAAAACAAAATTACAACACTGCATTATTTTTTCCCTCTAATTGAATTAGAGCAATAATGAATAATTACTTTTCAAAAATAATTATTTCAGGCCACTGTGTATGCCTCAAACAAATCATCAAGTTGCTTCTTGACCAATGCCAACACTACCACCGATGCAACTGTCTCATTTAGAGGAAGAACCTATGCAATTCTAGCATGATCTGTTTAGCTTGGTTTGGCTTGGCATGGCAAATATACACGCCAAGAGATTTTTTATTCCATAAGATTTGACTACATACTCTTTTAATTAAATATTTGTTTGTGATGAATTATAGTTGATGTATCAACACACTTTGATGTATAGTTGTTACTTAATATTATAGTTAATGTATTAATACACTTTGTTTATGTTTTGAATTATATTAATTTGCTTGTTTATAGTACTATTCTTTTAGTTTGATAATATGATGAATTTGTTTATTTTTTGAAATATTATAAATATTCGAATACAAAATAGATTAAAAAAAATTGTATTTATTAAATTTATATTTATTTTGTATGAAAACAGGTTTATTTTTGTAATAGAAAAATTAAAAAAAATATTTTACCTTACCGACGGATTTACAGACGGATTTTTTGTCTGTAATCAGAGTGCAGATGATTTTCTAAAGTTCAAATTACAGACGGAAAATCTGTCGGAAAATCCGTCTGTAATTACAGACGAAAAATCCGTCTGAAAATCCGTCTGTAATTACAGACGGAAAATCCGTCGAAAAGTTCGTCGCCTTCGAAAAAATGGATGCAGAATTTACAGAGGGAAAATCCGTCGGTAATTGATGAAAATCCGTCTGTAATTTTCCGACGGAAAAAAAATCCGTCGGTAAATAATTTCCGACAGGGCTTTTACAGAACGACAAAATCCGTCGGTAATTTCGTCGGTAACCAAAAATCCGTCTGTAATAAAGACTAAATCCGTCTGTAAATCTGTCTGTATTAATCAATTTTCTAGTTGTGACTTTTGATACTTAACCGTCAATTTAAGAATTTTATATTAGATATTCGTTAGAATCATCAATTCTCAGATTTAAACGAAATTAGTGTTATTTCTTAAAAATCAATTTAAAAAAGTATTATTTATCTTCTTTTGAAATTAGCTTTAATTTTTGTATAGCAATTGTATTAATTAAAATAACTTTTCTAAATGTGTTGGGAAGTGAATTTCTAAATAATTGTTTAGTAATATATATAAAAAGAGAGAAATTTTAATAGTAGTATTAAGAAAAAAATATTTAATTTTTTAAAAATATAAAACCTAAAACAATAGAATTCTAAATTATATATTATAATTTAAATAACTATTTTAGTGTTTTAATTGGTATATTAAATATTTTGAAGGCTAATCGTATTTTACAATAATAAAATATAATCATAACAATAATCATGCTACATGTACATAAAAAATAACTACCCATATAAAATACATATTAAAAATAAATTAAACAATAATATATTTATACACAAATACATAATAGTTATTAGAGAATTTAATATTTAATTTTTTATATACATATATTATTTTTATTATAAAAATTATTGTCATGTTATATAAATTTTGTTCTCATTATCAAAATTTTCTGGATCTGTCACTATATATATATATATATATATATATATATATATATATATATATATATATATCATCAGACTGAAATTTATATATATAAAAAAATATTAATGAACAAAAAGGCTAGATTTTCTTTTTAGTAACTAACATATATATAGCTAGCAAATTGATACAACCCGTCAAGCATAATCAACCAGTAATTAACATATATATCGCTAGCAAAATGATATATAAATCAATAAGGAGATAAGGGTTTGGGTATCATTTGAAAAGAAAAATCAAAGCATGACAATAATATTTAAGATAAAACTATGAATATAGTAATTCTATGATTATCAATAAAGAAAAACATAGAATCACAGAACCAAAGAGAAGTATACAGAACCAAAATTTGAATCATGGAGAAACATTTTCTCTTATTTGGCATGGATTAGGCAGACGACAACTGGAGAAGCGATAAACATGCAGCGAACATGGGTGAACAAGGAGCAACGAAGAAGAGAGGGTGAGTGGATGTAGAGCCAAAGAAGATGGGACAGTGGAAGGACTAGGGACTTAGGATTTTACCGTTCGTTGGAATTCTCAAAGTGTTACATCTTTTAAGAGTAGTATATTCTTTCTGCTGATCAATGATGATGACAATATAGGTAAACCAGTCATATATTTAATGTCATTCGGATAGGTTCTCTTCAAAATAGCAATATCTTTTTTTATGGCAAAGTATGAATTATGCCTTTTTTGTTTTGTTCTCAGAGACCTCAACTCATGAAGTCTTATTTCTATAGTATATCAATTAGTTAATATACTACTAAATTATTTTTTATTATTATAATGATAATGAACTTTTATTGTAGCCTGCGCTATTAAAGTTTAATTTTGGGATGTGTCCGGTATTTTTTTTTGTTTTTTAAGATAGGATATGTATGAACATAAAAGACACGTATGTCAGATAAATAATTATATACATTGTGTTTGAAATATATCTAATATATCAACATGATAACTCAACAAAATATTTCTACTTTATATTTTTAAAATATAAGACCTAAAAAAATTAAATAAAAGAAAAAAACTAAGATGCTAACAGTGACTCACAAAATATAATATCACTTTTTATTCTATTCCCGCATTTCTGTACACAAGGAACAACAAATATTACAAAGTAATGAAAAAATACAAAGAAATAAATATAAAGGGTTAGGAAAAAATCAAGAATAATAAACAAAAGATAATGTCCTTATCCTTCGAAATACTAGTCAACTCAAAAGGTGGTAAAACAAAACCATCCATCTGCATTTAAAAATAAAAAATCAAAGATAAATCATAAATCAACCGTCATCAATAGAGGTATTTGCGGTGCTGCGATTTGAATGTCAAAAACTCATTTGATCAAAATACTGATTTCGGATCCGATCAAAATTTAAATAGATTTGGATTGGATTAAATTTATGATTTTGTAAATTAAAAAAATTAAATATACAATAACAACTCTCAATATCAAATTTTAAATAATTAACAATGATATAACAAGTCTTAATAATATCTTAAAAATTAATAATAAGATAACAATAAAAATAAAAATATAGATTAATTAAAATAAATAAATAAATTTCATTTTAAATATAAAATATTTATTAAATAATAATAATATTTAAATAATATAAAAATATATAACAAATTAAATATATTATAAATAAAATTATAAATATAATAATAAAATAATAATATTATAGTATACTATGCGATTTGAATTGAATTGAATAGGATAACGTATAATTTTTTGAACCTGAAATCTCTATGTGAGAATGAAATAAAACATGAGAGGAAGAGAGAGAGAGAGAGGGGGGTGGGAAACACCGGGAGGGGTAGCACTAGGTTGTTGAATAGAGATCCTAGGGTTTGGAATCAAGAAGAGTACTTTCGTTTGTAGAACATCTCCCTGAGGATATATCAAAAAAGGAACTGTATCAGTTGTTCAATTGGACTGGACGCATAAACGACATCTATTTATCACGGAAAATGAAAAATGGAATGGCATACATTTTTGCGTTCGTCCGATATACAACAAAGGGTGGAGCTTTGAAGGCTATCGCGGAAATGAATAAGATGCGGCTACGAGGGAAGGTAGTTTTAGTAGGAGAAGCTCGGTACCGACGTACAAAAGAAGTGACGAAGGTCCAGAGACATCATGAGACATATGACATCCAGAACACTGTTAAGGTTCAACCTCAACAGGAGGCTAGCCGGAGGGCTTCAGACAGAAATGGGAAGGAGTTGAGGAAAGAGGAAAAAAAGGAAGACCCCCACGGTAACGAGTGGACGAAGAAGATGGAAGTGCCGGTGGCAAAAGAGAACCTGGCCTAGCTCCAAAGGAGTCTAATAGGTGGTACGACGAAAGCGATTGACTATAAGTCGCTAAACACCATGATTAGGAGGAATCTGTCGCAAGTTGTAGAAGTACGAGAATTAGGAGCATACAAAGCTCTCCTGACCTTTGATAGTATATTAAGTGCTGAAGAAGCCTACACCTTCAAGTTGAACAATATCTTGAAGTGTTTCCATAGCGTGTGGAGATTGGATGAGGAGGAACGGAGTGAAACTCGAAGAGTATGGTTAGAGTGTTTTGGTGTTCCTTTGCATACGTGGTCAGTAGAGACGTTCAAGCTTATAGGAAGTCAATGGGGAGAGGTTGTTGGGTGTGACGAAGCCACAGAATCATGCATCTCATTTAGTGTGGGACGGGTACAAATTGACACTTGTATCATGGACATAATTAACGAATGGATTCACATCACAGTCGGTACTAGTGGGTTCGACGTTCTAGTTAAAGAGGTCGGTCACGAGAGTTATGGGTCACAGTACAAGTTTGATGACGGAATTAAACCTTGTCTCTCAAGAACATGTGAATATTGGGTGCAAGCAGTTCGAGTTCCACAGCGCCGGTGGCAAACAGAGATCCAGTGGTTGAGATGGTGATGACGGTAACACGGGAGGTAGAAGATGATAAGGATAGATTGGTAATTCCTGAACACATTTTGAATGAATGGAATTATTGCAAATTAATTCGCATTCAAAATTCAACGGAAAGTGAAGATTCTGCAGCTAATGGAATTGCTAATTTAAAGGGAGATTATGCATTGGTTAACGCTGATGAATCAGAAAAAACGGTTACTTGGGATTATACTAGGGATTATGCTACTGACGGGTTGAATAAAGGATGTCTAAGGAGGGAGTTTGGGCTTCCTATCTGCAAGGTCGGGCCTAATTGCTGGCCCAACTACACACTGCAAGGCACGGGCGCTGAAGGAGGGAGTTTGGGCTGCCTATCTTCAAGTTCGGGGCCACTCAGCATTGAAGCAGGAAGGCTAGGGCTACTATTGAAT
Organism: Arachis hypogaea; assembly: GCF_003086295.3. Lineage (NCBI taxonomy): Eukaryota > Viridiplantae > Streptophyta > Magnoliopsida > Fabales > Fabaceae > Arachis > Arachis hypogaea. The sequence continues at coordinate 24,818,753 of NC_092053.1, read as the reverse complement.
CAGGAACAGGTTGGGCTGGCTAGATACGCCCCAGTTGCTGCTGGGTTACCCGCCGCAGCTGAAGACCTGCGCGAAGAGGAGAACCCTGACGCGGACAGTGCGGCTGACCTCCGGATCGGCGAGCAAGCACACGGCTGCATTGCCTACGACGGTTCAGGTCCGGTGACGGGGAACTGTTCGCCTGAAGACCTGCGCGAAGAAGAGAACCTTGACACGGACAGTGAGGCTGACCTCCGAATCGGCGAGCAAGCACACGGCTACTTTGGCTGCGACGGTTCAGGTCCGGTGACGGGGAATTGTTGGGCTGATCTGGGAGGGTACCACCGAGCTGGTGAGCAAGGAAGCGGCTTTGTTGATTGCGGCGGTTCACGAGCCATAGCGGGGAACCGAGCGTCTGAAAGAGGGACGACAGGCGGCTGTTCAAAGTATCCCATGCAATCTGATATCTCAATGAAAGTGAAGGCAGGGCTTGGCCCCTCCAGGAAGGAAGTGTGCGAATGTAGTACTAAGGAGAGGGGTACATCAAGGGGGGAGGTTGCCATAGGATATCGAGCTGGGATCCTTGAAAATGGTGAACATACACTAGAGGCCGATGCAACTGGGGTACTGGTAAGGCTTGATGAAGGAAGTGGCAAGAATGGGATGGATGGTGATTTTAGAATTGAAAAACAGGTTGCTGAGGGTGATGGCGCGAATGGGAGGAAGGTCAATATTGACTCTGGAAACCACGAGGTCTGTGGTGGGAATGCTTTGAGCAGAGAAGAACAAATGCTCGAAAATAAAAGGGCATGGGAACTGGCAGTTGAATCCGGAGCAGTGCAGTACAATGAAGATGATGATATAATGGCAATTTTGCAAGAATAGAATGAAGCACTAGATCAGAAGAGGAGATTGGCCAAGCAGAAAGAAAAGGCTCGGAGATGTAGACCGAAAAAGTTCAAAAAGGTGTGTAAAAAAGTTTTATTAAGATTTTTAGCTCTTGGAATGTTAGGGGGCTAGGAGGGGTTGGAAAATTGAGTATGGTTAAAGAGCTAAAAAAGAAATAGAAATTGAATATGCTAGGATTGGTTGAGTTTAAAATGCAAGTTGTGACTAAGTTTGATGTAGTATGAATTTGGAGAAATGATGCTGTGGGGTGGGAGTTTGTAGGTGCGGAAGGCATGTCGGGGGGTCTGCTATTGATGTGGGATATCATGCTGTTTAGAATGAATAACTGTTACAAAGGAGAGAGATGGTTATGTGTGGAAGGAGTCCTTTTGAAAAATGATTATCGTTGTGCTTTTTGTTTGGTATGTGGTGCTCATACTAGAGCAGGAAAACTTGCTGTGTGGAAGGAACTGAGCTTTATAGCTGGCTTATGTCAAGACTTGATATGTTGCATGGGCAACTTTAACGAGGGTACACATGTTGAAGAGAGGAAAGGTCAGGACCGATTAACAGCATCAACAGAAGATTTCAAGAGTTGGGTTCAAGATATGCAGTTAGTGGATTTACCTTTGAATGATCGCAAATATACATGGTTTAGAAGCAGCTCTTACAGTCGTATTGATAGAGTACTTGTGAGTTTAGAATGGACGGAGGAGTTTCCAGAGATTCGGCTAAAAGGGGGACCAAGAGGCCTGTCAGATCATTGTCCAATTATAGTTCAGAATACCATATGCAGAGATGGTCCGCGTCCATTTCGAAGTTTAGATTCTTGGTTTACCTATGAAGGTTTCTTAAGAATGGTCAGAGAGGAATGGAGGAACCTTCGTGAGGTGCAATTCACAGATAAGCTGAAAGCTCTTACGGTGCCTTTGAGAAGATGGCATATGGATAAATTTGGTGACATGGATAAGAAAATTCAGCACTTTGAGGAGGAGATCAGAAAGGTAGATGAGTTGGCAGGAAATGGAGTATATGATGGTGCATTGGAGGCTAGAAGGAAGGCTCTAGTAAGCTGTTGCAAGCAGTGGTATGTGAGAAAAGAAATACACTGGAAGCAGATGTCACGCTCCAAGCATGCGAAGGATATGGATAAAAACACTAGATACTTCCATAACTTGGCGTCGGCAAGAAGGAGGAACAATAAAATTGATCCCCTGATAATTAACGGTAGGTTGGTAAGGAATCAATGTCGGATCAAGATTGCTATCCGAGACCTCTATAAACATTTGTATCACCAGGAGAGATCACTGGTGGTGGGATTTAGGGATGGACTGGTAAATCGGATCGATGAAGAGGAATCCATAGCTTTGGAGAGATTACCGACATCAGAGGAGATTAGAGAGGCAGTTTGGGATTGTGAATCTTCCAAGGCTCCAGGAAGTGATGGGTATAACATGAATTTCATTAAGAAGTGTTGGGATGAGATTGGTGCAGAGTTCACCAAAGCTGTTATGGATTTTTTCCGATCTTCAAGGTTGCCTTCTGACTCTAATATTACTTGGGTGTCTCTCGCACCTAAGTACACAGGAGCCAAGGAGATTAAGGACCTCCGGCCGATAAGCATGGTAGGTTGCGTATACAAAGTGATTTCCAAAGTGATGGTCAAAAGAATGAGATCTGTCATGCCAGGTCTAGTGGGAGAGACATAGAGCGCTTTTGTCAATGGTTGAAAAATACATGATGGGGCACTTATTGCTTGCGAAACAGTGCAATGGCTGAAGACAAAAAGAAAGAAAGCGGCAATCATTAAACTAGACTTTCAGAAGGCTTATGATCGGGTCAAATGGAGCTTTGTGGACATTGTGCTACAGAAGATGGGCTTTGGCTGGAAATGGAGGGAATGGGTTAAGGAGTGTGTTGGCACAGCGTCTATGTCGATCCTGATAAATGGCTCACCATCTAAACCTTTTAAAATGGAGAGGAGTTTGAGACAAGGTGATCCTTTATCTCCGTTTCTGTTCGTTCTAGTTGTTGATGTTCTGCATCGGATGGTAGGGGAGGCAGTTAGAAACAGACGTATTATGCCGCTGTTAGTTGGTAAGGACAATATAGAGTTGTCACATCTCCAGTTTGCTGATGACACTATATTGTTCTGTCCGCCAGAGGATGAGACCATCAGAAACTATGCCAAGCTGCTAAGGTGCTTTGAGATGATGTTGGGATTATCCATTAACTTTGATAAATCAAGTCTAATCCCAATCAACTGTGAACAGCAGTGGACATCCAACATGTGCAACTTGCTGGGGTGCAAGGAGGCTTACCTTCCAGTCAGATACCTTGGCATCCCCTTAGGAGCAAACCTACGACTGGTCAAGACTTGGAAACCGATAATTGACAAGGTAGAGGAGAAACTCAGTCTGTGGAAGGCAAAGGTACTCAATAAAGCGGGTAAGCTGATCCTTATTAAGTCTGTGTTAAATAGCTTGCCGGTGTACTACTTGAGCCTGTATAAGATGCCGAAGACAGTGGCAGAAAAGTTGATATCATTGCAGAGAAGATTCCTGTAGAGTAAAGAGGAAGGTAGGAATGGTCTGGCGCTAGTTAAGTGGGAGGTGGTTCAAGCCCCTAAAAAGTTGGGGGGATTGGGGGTAGGTGATGCTGTGATTAGAAACGCTGCGCTCCTATTCAAGTGGTGGTGGCGTTTTTCGAAAGAAGAATGTCCATTATAGAAGAAAGTGGTATGTTCTTGTTATGATTTGAATCCTAGTGTGATGTTATCAGCTTAAACATTACCTACTAGAGGGGGCCCATGGAAGGATATCTGCCATCTGTAACTCAAAGATAATACTATAAAAGATAAGATGATTGCGGGGTTGTCTATGGAGGTGGGTGACAGAATGAGGACGCGTTTCTGGAAAGATGTCTGGCTACAAAGTGGTCCGTTAGAGTTGAGTTTTCCGAGGCTTTTCTCCATTTCAAACCAAAAAAGATCTGTCATAGGGGATTGTGGGTTATGGGATGGGTTAGAGTGGATTTGGAATTTTCAGTGGAGGTGAGCTTTATACCAAAGGGAGCTGGAATTAGTGGATCTGTTGCATGAGACCTTAAGGCCTATAAAGCTATCACATGATAAGCCAGACAGAATTTTTTGGAAGTTCGACAAAGAAGGTATATTTTCAACTAACTCGTTTGTGTAGGTAGTACAGTCAGAAATTCTTCCGGGGGATATAACCAGCTACAGTTTTACAAGAACACTATGAAAAGGTTTGGTGCCGCCACGAGTGGAGTTATTTATTTGGTTTACTCTGATAGGAAGAGTAAATACTAAAGAAAGACTCCATATATTGGGAATTATTAGCCAAGGTGATAACATGTGCGTCCTGTGTAACAAAGAAGTTGAACATATTCACCATTTATTCTTGGGGTGTGAGTTTACTTGGCAGGTGTGGTGTCAATGGCTAACTGAATTTGGGAGATTGTGGACTGTCCCGGGCTCACTGAAAGAACACTTTGAGAGTTGGACAGGTACTGCTAATAGGAAGGTAGAGCGCAACAAGTGGCTCATTTGCTTTTTCTCGGTTATTTGGAACGTTTGGCTCGAGAGAAACGGACGAATTTTTAATAACAAGGAGGCAACTGCAGAGGTGGTATTTCAGAAATCCTTAAATAGTTATAGAGAATGAAGTAGTTTAGATCCTTTCTGTTGTTGATGGCAATGCCGGAGATGACATGAAGGAAATTTTTGTCTTTATTTTCTTATTCTTGTTGAATTGTTGGCTTGTTTGTCGCTCCACTTTATTGTGTTGAGCTCTCTTATTCAAAAAAAAAGAATTGGATTGAATAGGTTTTGTAAAATAGATCCGAAACCCAATCCGATCCATATGGTTTGCAAAAATATATAGAATACAATCAAATCCAAATTAATGCAATTTTAATTGATTTTCGATTTAGATTAGATGAGCAGTTTAAGACTTGGTTTGGTAAAACTTTTCGAAAAGGTGTTTGTGCCTCATTTTGTGTTTGGTAAATCAAAAAGACCATGTTGTAACGGTAAATTTTAGAAGGTTAAATTTAACAGTGTTTGTATAGTTTTCTGGAGTGTTTGAGAATGCTCTAGATGGTTTCGGAACGTTCTAGAATATCCTAGAAGGTCCCGAAATACCCTAGAAGGTTCTAGAAGACTCTAGAAGGTCATAGAGTATTCTAGAAGAGTATAGATGTATATAGAACTATAAAGAGTGATATAGAATAATCTTGAAACATTTAGAAAGTTGTGGTAGGATAGATATTTGTAAAGAAGGTTCTGGATGATTAATCTGGACTGTTGATTATATTTAATCCTAACCATCTATTGAGGAGGTGAATGGCTATAAATAGGGGTGAGAGTTAGAGTTTGTGTGTGTGTGAATCATTTGTAACAAACACTTAAGCAATAAAGTGTTCTTTCCACCAAGCTTCCTTTCTCTTGTGTTCTCTTGTGTTCTTAGCTTTCTTGCTAAGTATTGAGGGTTAGGCTGACTTGGTCTTAGCTCAAGAGGTTGAGTAAGTCCGAGTGCCGACACGGTAGCGTTGGAGTGTGTCCAAGGCCGTGACAATTTGGCATCAGAGCAAGGTTCGAAAGGGAGCACAAGTCGCTTGTGGGTATGGCTTCTAGTATCACCATGGAGCATGTTGAGTCTCAAAGGGAAAGGAATGCTATTCCTTCTCAATGGGAAGGCAGGAATGTCCGTTCTTCAAGTGAGCCTAGAGGTAAGGACTCTAACTTCTTAGAAGAGAGAGTTTCTGTGTTGGAGAATGTTCTATCCTCTATGGATGAGCGTTTCCAAAGGATAGAACATGATAAGGAGACCCTCGAGGCTCACGTGTTAGGAGAACTAGATGCTTTCAAAGAAAGCATGCTCCAAATCGAAGAGAAGCTTGAGAATTCCTTAAAGCTATTTGAGGAAGTTCGAGTTTGGTTTGAGGAGGAAAAATCTCGACCAACCATTATAAGGGAGACGACAAAGATTGATCTCCCCAAGCCAAAGGAGTTCAAGGGCGTAAGGGATGCTTGCGAGGTGGAGAACTTCCTATGGAAAATGGAGAGGTACTTCGAAGGCCAAGGGGTGGTCGAAGAAGCAATAAAGGTACGCACTGCATCTCTCTACCTTTCTGATAATGCTACTTTGTGGTGGAGGAAAAAGTGTGTAGATATGGAAAAGGGTACTTGCAACATAGCCACATGGGAAGATTTCAAAATGAAGTTGAAAAGACAATTCTTCCCTGAGAATGTGGTTTATGAAGCAAGGAAGAAGTTGAGGGAGTTGAAGCACAAGAGTACGATTAGCGACTACATAAAGGAGTTCACTACTCTCACGCTTCAAATCCCCAACTTAGCATCAGATGATGCATTGTTCTTCTTCATTGATGGACTCCAACCTTGGGCAAAGCAAGAACTACAAATAAGGAATGTTAATGATGTCGATGAGGCCATCGTGGTGGCCGAATCACTCATTGAGTATCATAGGGGAGACTCTAAACCCAAGTCTTCCTCCAAGCCTAGTTCTGCTAAAGGTGGGGGAGACAAGGAGAAGAGTTTCTCAACCAAGAAGGAAAGAAAATACTCTTCAACGAAAGAGTACGAAGAAAAGAAGAAGGCTTTCATGCCCAAAGGAGGATGCTTCGTGTGCAAGGGACCACACCAAATGAAGGATTGTCCCAAGCTACGGACTTTGGCATCTATCGCTGAGGAACAAGAAGCTCAAACTCAAGTAACTGAGTGTGTTGGATCTATCCAACACATAAATGCTGTGAAGGGAAAAGAGGCAAGCACTACAGAAAAGAAAGGCTTGATGTATGTCAAAGCCTTTATCAATGAAAAACCTGTCATGGCTATGATCGACACTGGTGCTACATACAACTTCATCACGCCTGATGAAGCAAAGAGGCTTGGGTTGAAGATCACCGAAAAGAATGGTTGGTTCAAACCCGTGAATACCAAGGGTGAACCCCTTAAGGGAGTAGCAAAAGGGGTTGAGATGACTCTTGGTTCTTGGAAGGGCCTTGTAGATTTCTCAGTAGCACCCATGGACGATTTTAAAATAGTCATCGGGCTTGATTTGCAAAGGAAGGCAAATATAATACCTATGCCATACTACGACGTAGTATGCGTCATGGAGAAAGGGTCTCCATGCATGGTCCCTACAGTCTCTAAAGTTGGCGGACCACCGATACTGTCTGCTATGTAACTAAAGAAAGGATTCAAGAAGGGAGAGATTACATATTTGGCTCTATTATAAGAGGAGTCAACATTCGAAAGAGAAGACGTTCCTCCCAAAATCAAGGAAGTCCTTGAAGAAAATAAGGATGTGATGCCTCCCGAGTTCCCAAAACAACTACCACCTAGGAGGAAGGTGGACCACAAGATTGAATTGGAGTCAGGAGCAAAGCCGCCCGCCTCAACACCTTAAAGGATGGCACCGCCAGAACTTGAGGAGTTGAAAAAGCAACTCAAGGATTTGCTAGATGCTGGGTTCATCCGTCCATCGAAGGCACCTTATGGCGCACCGGTCTTGTTCCAAAAGAAACATGATGGTTCATTGAGACTATGCATCGACTATCGAGCACTGAACAAGGTAACCATCAAGAACAAATACCTCATTCCTTTGATAGCCGATTTGTTTGATCAACTTGGAAGAGCCAAGTGGTTCTCAAAGCTAGATTTGAGGTCAGGATATCACCAAGTGAGAATTGCCGATGGTGATAAGCCTAAGACCACGTGTGTCACGAGGTATGGATCGTATGAGTGGTTGGTGATGCCTTTTGGCTTGACCAATGCTCCTGCGACCTTCTGTACCTTGATGAACGAGATCTTTTGACCTTACCTTGATCGGTTTGTAGTGGCCTACTTGGATGACATTGTTGTCTATAGCAATACTTTGGAGGAACATGTAGAATACTTACGAACCGTGTTCAAGATCTTGCGAGAGAATAACCTATATGTGAAGAAGAAAAAGTGTTCCTTTGCAAGGGACGAAGTCCACTTCTTGGGACACATCATTAAATGTGGAACTCTCTGCATGGATCAAGGAAAGGTGAAGGCTATCAAAGAGTGGGAGCCGCCAAATAAGGTATCTGAATTGAGGTCATTCCTTGGGTTGGCTAATTACTATCGGAGGTTTATCAAGGGATACTCCGCCAAGGCTGCACCATTAACTAATCTTCTCAAGAAGAATGACTCTTGGGAATGGTCAAAGGAGTGTCAAAAGGCCTTTGATGAGTTGAAGGCTGCTATCACAGAAGGACCAGTACTAGCACTACCCGACTACTCAAAGGTATTTGAAGTCCACACTGATGCATCTGACTATGCTATTGGAGGGGTTCTGATGCAAGAAGGACATCCAATTGCCTTTGAAAGTCGCAAGTTGAATGATACAGAGAGGCGATACACCGTCCAAGAGAAGGAGATGACCGCGATAGTGCATTATCTAAGAACTTGGCGTCACTACTTGCTTGGTTCACACTTCATCGTCAAAACAGACAATGTAGCTACAAGCTACTTCCAAACTCAGAAGAAGTTAAGCCCCAAACAAGCTAGGTGGCAAGATTTCTTAGCTGAGTTTGATTTTGAATTTGAATACAAGTCAGGAAAGACTAATGTGGTAGCAGATGCACTAAGTTGCAAGGCTGAGTTGATGGCCATTTCTATGGTTGAAGGAGATATTATGCATACCATCAAGGAAGGGTTGCACCACGATCCATTAGCCAAGAAGTTGGTGGAGTTGGCTAGAGAAGGTAAGACCAAAAGATTTTGGTTAGAAAATAACTTTCTCTACACTAAAGGGAGAAGACTATATTGTCCCTAAATGGGAAAATCTAAGAAGAAAATTAGTGAGGGAATGCCACGACACCAAGTGGGCTGGTCACCAAGGTCAGCGAAAGACCTTGGCACTCATTGAATCTTCTTATTATTGGCCTCAAATGAGAGATGAAGTGGAGAGCTATGTGAAGACTTGTCTTGTGTGCCAACAAGATAAGATTGAAAACAAGACACCAAGTGGGTTGTTGGAACCTCTGCCTCCATCAGAGCGACCGTGGAAAAGTGTCTCTCTAGATTTCATCTCTGCCTTACCGAAGTCTGAGGGGTTTGGATCTATTCTCGTGGTAGTGGATCAATTTTCGAAGTATGCTACCTTTATACCCGCCCCTACTGACTACATTGCAAAGGAAGCAGCATGACTATTCTTCAAGAATGTGGTGAGGTAGTGGGGATTGCCTAAGAGCATCATTAGTGATCGAGATCCACGCTTCACAGGACGACTATGGACAGAGCTGTTCAAACTCCTTAGGTCGGAGCTTCATTTCTCAACAAGCTTCCATCCTCAAACCGATGGGCAGACTGAGAGAGTGAATACCTTACTTGAGTGTTACTTGAGGCATTTTGTAAGCGCTAATAAGAAGGATTGGACAAAACTCCTAGACATTGCTCAGTTCTCATACAGTCTGCAAAGGAGTGAGTCTACAGGGAAGAGCCCATTCGAGATTGTGACTGGACAACAGCCGCTTACACCTCACTCTCTTTCTTCTTCTTACTCAGGGAAGATCTCTGGAGCTTATCATATGATTAAGTCATGGGAAGAACAAGCAGATGTCACTCGTTCTTACCTCGACAAAGCTGCCAAGAGGATGAAGAAATGGGCAGATAAGAAGAGGAGGCATGCAAGCTATCAAATGAGAGACAAGGTAATGATCAAACTTCTTCCATAACAATTCAAAGTCTTTCGCAAAGTTCATAAGGGTTTAATCCGCAAATACGAAGGGCCATTTGAGATCATTGGACGTGTTGGGGAGGTCGTTTACAAAGTACAACTCCCTCCCTCTATGAAGATCCACCCGGTCTTCCATGTGAGTATGCTTAAACCATATCATGGAGACCAAGACAAACTGAGTAGAGGTGACTCGAGTCGTGTTCTGCCCGTGGTGATTAGATCCTTTGATAAAGAAATCGAAGAGATCTTAGCTAATCGCATCGTGCGACGAAGAGGGGTACCACCAAGTATCCAATACTTGATCAAGTGGAAAGGGCTCCCGATAACCGAAGCTAGCTTGGAAACTCGTGAAGATCTGTGGCAATTCCAAGAACACCTAGGGCGCTATCATAAACAGAATGCGACGAGGACGTCTGCGAATTAAGTGGGGAAGAATGTCACGGTAAATTTTAGAAGGTTAAATTTAACAGTGTTTGTATAGTTTTCTAGAGCGTTTGAGAATGCTCTAGATGATTTTGGAACGTTCTAGAATGTCCTAGAAGTTTCCGGAATACCCTAGAAGGTTCTAGAAAACTCTGGAAGGTCATAGAGTATTCTAGAAGAGTATAGATGTATATAGAACTATAAAGAGTGGTATGGAATGATCTAGAAACATTTATAAAGTTGTGATAGGATAGATATTTGTAAAGAAGATTCTGGATGATTAATCTAGACCGTTGATTAGATTTAATCCTAACCATCCATTGAGGAGGTGGATGGCTATAAATAGGGGTGAGAGTTAGAGTTTGTGTGTGTGTGAATCATTTGTAACAAACACTTGAGCAATAAAGTGTTCTTTCCACCAAGCTTCTTTTCTCTTGTATTCTCTTGTGTTCTTAGCTTTCTTGCTAAGTATTGAGGGTTAGGCTGACTTGGTCTTAGTTTAAGAGGTTGAGTATGTCCGAGTGCCGGCACTGTAGCGTTGGAGTGTGTCCAAGACCGTGACAATGTGCTCGTGCTTGTAGCTTATAAAAGATCGGGTACTTTAGAAAGCAACTAAGGTGGTAGGTGGAGTTTTTTAAAGTTGACTTATTTTTTTCAAAATTTAAAAGTCTAATATAACCTCATATATTAACTAATTTTTAAATTTAATGCGTAAATTTATATCTTTTATAATATTTTTAAATTTTAAAAACTATTTTACCAAACGTAATAGTTGTTACTTGTATTTATTAAAAGTCATTTTTAATTTGATTTACCAAACATAAATGCTATTCTTTTTAAATAATTCTCTTTTAAAAGCTACCTTTTATAAGTTCCTTTTAAAAAATAAAAAAATTACGAAACTAAGCATAATTTAGATCTATTTAAATTTAAATACCCCTAGTCATCAAAGTAAAATGACTTTAATCAAAACTTTTACAATACATCTTCTACGTTACATTTTCATTGACAAAACTGTAATAGAATTTAAACCGGCCAAACAAGTCTTCATTTTGCCACCATAAATGCTAGCATCCTTCAACTACTCAGTTAACAGAAATAAACATTACTTACATTAAGAATCTACGATCAATCAAATCATAAAAACTAGGATTATTAGGAGGTAAGGTGGGAATATGTTATATGCATATGCTTACACCGAATTTGGGGATGGTGGCCGGTATGTTTGCGTGTTTGTGTTTTTTACCGAAGATGGTAAGCGCACAGACGACGAGGGTGAGCGGAAAGGGTGAGTGGTGAATGAAGATGAGATGCGGTGATAATGAACAAAGGTGAAGTAGATGAAGTGCGGCGGCGATGACCGAAAACGAAGGTGAGTGGAGAAGAAGGAGAACGGCGTGAAACGCTTTCTTTCAGAATAGCGCAGTGCGTGTATGAGTAAAGAAGTGCACCAAAAAACATTTTAAGGTAAAACTCATATGCAGTCGACTTCACATGAAGTTGTAGTCAAATTAGTCAAATTATCTAACAATACTCTATTATCAACTTCATGTGAAGTCTGACTGCACTCGAGTTTCTACCTTTTACAAGTGATTTTTTAAATATTTAAAAAAAATATTTTTTAAATGATGTTATAATTATATTTTTTATTTTATTATAAAAATAAAAAAGTGTAATTTATTTTATGAAGAGATTATCTTTTTAAATATATATAATTTAAAAAAATGTTACTGAATAAATGATTTTTTTATAATGTTCCTATTGAATTTTAGTAGGGATAGGCACTATGGATGTTAATGGTAAATGAATGGAATGTACAAATTTGTTTACATGAGAAATCATGTTCATTGTCAATGGATAGATAAAAACAAGATTGTATGGTCATGAAAAGAAGATATGGGTGGTTGTTTATTTTGTTATAATATGAAATATATGAAAAGAAGAGATTTGTTATAAAGAATACGGCGGCTTCTAATTTTGATTTGTGCCACACTTGGATTAGACATCAACAATGTGGAATTCTGCTGGTAAGTCATTTGTTCTAGATGATAATGTCAATGAGATAACTCTAGAGGTGATAATAAACGGTGGAAGCAAGAGTTAATCAAAAGGAAAATAGCTGGTTCAAGAGTCTTAAGTTTTATTTGATGTTGTCGTTAAATTTTCATGCCAGGCTGATTGAAGTAGTTGTATATCTTGGATATTTTTTGTATGAACTTTGCATCATTTTTTTTTTATTTCTTTGAGTTTGATATTTGATTTATTGAAAAAAATACTCGAAAAAGTGACTCCAAAAATTATCACAATAAGTAATAGTTTTTAATTATATGATGATAATAAGGATAATTTACACATACAAAATAAATTCAATCCAAAATTACACTAATGTCCTAAATTAAATTGAGTTATATGTATGTATGTTTATAATTCTATGTAAATTAAATCTAATTAATTTGATTATATGTAAATTAAATCAAATTAATTCGATTATATTTTCATAGTATATTTAAGATGAATATATTTTTTAATCCTAAAATAATTTGATTCAATTATATCATTAAATTTTAAAATTATTTTTAATTTTGTCTTTATAGTCAGTTTTTTAATAATTAATCATTAGTCATTTTTTTTACAATTTTATTCTTCCCAACCCTAAATCTATCCCTAATCCAAATCCTAATTCTTAAAAAAAATAATTATTAAAAAAATAATTGTATCAACAAAAATAAAATTTATTTTAAATCATCAGTGACAAAATTAAATTAAATTAGATATTTATAATCTTTTTAAAAACTTAAATGGGCAAAAAGTTTACGTTGTCCGTATTTATACAATAATTCAATCACATTTATTCATTTTATGATTATTTATAAATTAAATATAAAAAAATATTATGTATATATTAAAATTATGTAATATATATATATATATATATATATATATTATATTATATTTTAATATATATTTTAGATTAATAATTAATTTTGATAACTGATTTTATTTTATATATATATATTATCACATGATTATATAAAAATTAGTCATTTTTATTCATAGGACAGTATCATTTAAAATGACTCACATGTTAAATCTTTTATTATTAACGCTCTATTAAAATTAAATTCTATTGTTTATATTAGACAACTTTTTTTTTAATTCAAGCAAATAGTTTATTTTAGTTATATACGTATAATATAATACAAGTGTAATTATTCGTGCCATGCACGTGATAAAATTAAAATTAAAATTTTAAGTTGTTTTGTTAAAATTAATTTGAATATATATAATAATTTGACTAATAAAAAAATAATGAGTTATGTATTGTTTATTTTTTCTTAATCTAGTATTAATTGTATTAACTCTAAGATCGTTATTAATCCATTTTAGTAATATACTTTCTTTAATAAATCAGACACATACACTTAATGTGACCATAAATAATTTAGTAATACTTAAATTTACCAACAAAATTTTATATGTTGATTTACTGTAAAGTAAGAACATATCAAAATCAGTTCAAAATGTACAACAAATTATTAGAGAATTCAAATGCAAAAAGTTTTCGAATAAACAGTAAATCATTTAAACCCACTAAATAACAACTCAACACTATCATTTGATGCCTGCAAAATATATACATCAAACAATATTATATTAATGTTAGTATAAAAAATTATATGATTAACATAATTTTAAAAGTGTTTATCAAGAGAATAAAATAATACAGATTTTTATGATAAATTTAATATTCTCAAGCTCTAAATGTACAACAATAATGTATTACCCATTAGCACCTAGAATTTGTCAATTTTTTTAATTGATAGTAATAAATTTTAATAATTTTAATTAAGAGATTTATAAATTACCTTTTTATTATAAGCTCTCAAAAAATTCTCTATATACCACATTCATCGTGCAGTTATCTTCTAAGTGTTCATGATCTTGCAGCAGCACTCGTAGACCATCTTTACTCATTACTATTGATAACGCAACATACAATTGACCATGAGTAAAAACTGACATTAAAAAGTATATTCCAATTTTTTATAGAGTTTGTCCCTGAGATTTATTTATTATCATTGTAAATGACATAATAATTGGAAATTGTCTTCTTTGATAATACAACATACAATTAACCATGGGTGAAAACTGGTTTTGGAAGGTATATTCCAACTTTGGATAGAGTTTGTTCCTAAAATTTATTTATTGTCATTGTAAATAACATAATAATTGAGAATTATCTTCTTTGAAACCTGACCAATAATATTTTGTTATTTGGAATTAGATTTAGTATTGGGATAAGAACAATACTTCCAGTTTTATTACCGTTAAAGTCTTGCTTTTTATCACATGATTTTTCATTCTTCTAACTTGCATTCTCGTTTCATTGCACAAACCATTAGTTTGGTCTATATTCCACAGCAACATAACAGGAGCGCCAACCTTCACAACCAACTTGTGTGGTGGTAGACCTGACAATTTATTCCATTTAGAATCTCTAGTGAAAAAGCATCTAACTCAAATTCTATATTTTCTTTCTCAGCACACACAGAGTCAGAACTTAAGTAGGCTCTTTCTTGTCCGGATAATCCTGCAATCATCTTGTTGTTGACATCAGTGATACAATCCAAAGTTGGTGCAAGAATTGCTCTATCCTTGAAATAATTTTCAATGGATAAATTGTATAACATACATATCTGGATACACAAAATCAATGAGGTCATCCAAAGCTATCTCAGAGTTCTTAACTAAAATGTCAGATGGTATATCTACGATTGATTTACCATCTGTTATATCACCAGCCAAACCATCACCAATTTTGAGTAGTCATTCTGCAAAATTCCTTGAGTTCTTGTATGTTTTTGTTTTCACCTAGTGACAATCTCATATTTTTTGTAAGTTTCAGAACCTTACATTTATGCCACAAATATGAAAAATTAATAGAAGATTGAATTACATCTTGCTTTGAGCCTATGGGAATCACAGGTAAAATTTGTTTAAAATCTCCTCCGAAGACAACAACTTTACTTCCAAATGGCAAATGAATATTATACAAATCTGAGTACCTCAAGATGTCTTTGAAGCATTTGTCTAGAGTCTCGTAACAATACTTACTTATTAATGGAGCTTCATCCCATGTGATTAATTTTAGTGGGTCATGGAATTTTTGCTCTATTTATGGTTGGGTTTCGGTGAGTTAGGAAGTTTTTTTATTAAATGGAATTTTTTTGAATTGTGTCTCATCTCAAAAAAAGAGAAAAGAAGCTCTATAGATGTATTTTTTGTAATAACTATTTAGGTTAATTTTTATTTTTTTCATATTTACAGTTATTTTTAATCTGTTTATTTAATATATCGTATATTAATATTAAGAGTATTTTTTAAAAAGATATATTCGTAAAAATAAATATAATATAATTACAAATATAACATAAATAAATATGTTAATTATAAAAAGTTAAATCAACATGCTTACCAATGTTTTTGTTAAATTATTTTTGCAAATTGATCCCATAGTATGTATCTTATTTTTTTTTCATTTCTAAATAAAAGCGAAAATTAAGAGAAATAAGCAGTAATATGTAATAAAGAAATAAAAGATTTTGCATATGAATGGATAATTGTTACAAAACAATTTCTTATTGCGAAATTTTAAAACTTCACATACTGCAAATCATGAAGATCAACCACAATGTAATGGCCATTTTTTTCTGCTTTTGACCATGATATAAGCTCCCATTTTCCGGTCAAAAGTCCAATAACATCTAATTGAAAAAAATCGAATTAAAAGAATGAAATTAAGGACAAATAAATGACTAACATAATAATAATACAAATTAACTACGTACCAAATAAGTTATTTACTGTAAATATAAAAAATAAAATAACTAATGAATAAAAATATGAATAGAAAATAAAATATCTACTTAATATATTAAAACTGAGTTTTTCCCCAACTAATGGAGGTGAAGTGTCAATTCCTCATAAATCCAATTTTTCTGCCAAAATAAATGCACTATTTTCTCTTTTAAATTTATTTTAGAAAAATATATTTATTATAATTATATTATAATTTGCATTTAAGTAATAATGCATAATTATACTAATTTAGAAAAATATCTTTATTATAGTTATATACAATCAATATTTAATGCATTATTAAACTATTTATCAATTATCAATCGAAAATATTTTTAATCATTTTAATTATATTAATAATAATAATAATAATAATAATAATAATAATATGATATAATAATTATATGATACTGACACCGGTTATTAATAACCAATTTATATTTCTCTAAATAAATTTATTTTAAAAAATATCTTTATTATAATTATATTACAATATTATAATTAGTATTTAATGAATAATGTCTAATTATACTAATTTAAGAAAATAATTTTATTATAATTATATAAAATTAATATTTAATGTATTATTAAACTAATTATCACACTCAAAAATATTTTTAATCATTTTAATTATATTGATTTTAATTATATTGATACAATTCTAATTCTTATTCATTATCCAATGATTTTATTAATAGCAAATTGTTACCTTAATAGTGATCCATTTATAATAATAATAATAATAATAATAATAATAATAATAATAATAATAATAATAATAATAATAATAATAATAATAATAATAATAATAATATGAAGTTGGCCCCGTTTACTTTATTCATGATAAAAAACAATGATTCTAATCATGATATGATATGATAAAATCATATAATTTTAACAAAACAAATATATGATGTATAACTAACGTAAATAATAAAAAATTACTTTAATAATAACTAATTTACATATTTATTTTTTTAATAAAGCCCATATATAGAGTTTTTTGTAATATATAGCCTAGATCGGAGAGTTAACTCCTTTTTTAAGTTATTATTCTTTTTTTTCTACTTCATAGAATGTATGCTTCGTTTTTCATCGAAGTTGATCTTTTTAAAGTACAATTTATAATTTTGTATAGTATTTTTTATATACTCATTTTATTATATTATTCTTTTGATAATTTAATGATTGTTCTTACTCTAGCTTATTCTTTTCGTCTAATGTTTCAGTGCGATTGTCTTTTACCATAATCGTTTACAATGCATCACATCCATAAAATACCTCATCGAGTTGTATTTATTGATTCGGGTTCTAACTACATGGATGTAAGCGTTCAAAGAAGAGGCAGTAAACTCTATTTTACCGAAGGATGGTTGTATCTATTCACATATTATGACCAACCTAATGGAATGTGGATAAAATTAGTTTTCTTAGGAGGAGCTCGATTTTTTTATTGAGGAATTGTTTTCACGGAACTTTGTAGGCCAAGTTCAAGTTCTATCCCCTCCATGCTTTCTACGTCTATCTGGAGATCTTCGAATTGGAGCACATAATGAGATTGAATTTCCTCAATTTAAGTTCAGTTTTGCTAAATTTGTATCAAACTCGGATATGCGATTTCAACGATTGATAATATATTTAAATTTTTTATTTTAAGATTTTTGTTATTAAAATAATTTTATAACATATTGTGATTTTTTTTAGAAATTGCCAATCTTCTTTTACATCAATGTAATGCCATTGAGGGGAATAAGAGTCAGTTCAGTTTTTCGGTGTGGCAATTTTATACATTTTCGTATTGCATGGATAGCAGATGATGAAGCTTATTTAACAAGGAAATGGTCTGAATAGAGAGAATAGCTAGTGCTTTCATTTTGGAGGGAAAATGAATTCATGAGAATTTGACACCTCACTTTTATTAGTTAATAATGTATTAAATATTGATTTTATATAATTATAATAAAGATACAACAAAACAAAAACAACAAAGCCTTGTCCCACTAAGTGGGGTCGACTACATGAATCAAATGATGCCATTGTGCTCTGTCATGTATCATGTCTACAGAGAGACCGTTTACATGTAGATCTCGTTTGACTACCTCATGGATGGTCTTCTTAGGTCTTCCTCTACCTTTCGCCCCTTGGCCATCTTCCATCTCATCCACCCTCCTGACTGGATGTTCTATTGGTCTTCTTCTCACATGTCCAAACCACCTGAGATGCGATTCAACCATCTTTTTCACAATGGGTGCTACTCCAACTCTCTCCCTTATATCTTCATTCCTTATTTTATCCAATCGCGTATGACCACTCATCCATCTCAACACCTTCATCTCTGCCACACTCAGCTTATGTTCGTGCTCCCTTTTAACTGCCCAACACTCCGTACCATAAAGCATAGTCGGTCTTATAGCGGTGCGATAGAATTTACCTTTAAGTTTTAAAGGCACTTTTTTGTCGCATATAAAACCAGATGCACTCCGCCATTTTGACCAACTTGCTTGGATCCTATGATTTACATCATGTTCAATCTCTCCATTATCATGTATGATGTACCCAAGATACTTAAAACTTTTAACTTTTCGTAGGATATTTTCTCCAATCTTCACCTCTATATATTAGAGTTTTCCCTTCTCAGACTGAACTTACATTCTATATATTCCGTCTTGCTATGGCTTATGTGCAGACCATACACTTCTAGAGCTTCTCTCCATAACTCCAACTTCTTATTTAGGTCTTCCCTTGACTCTCCCATAAGGACGATATCATCGACAAAAAGCATTGCATGCACCATGGCACAGGCTCTTGGATGTGCTCTATGAGTACTTCCAAGACTAATGTGAAAAGGTATAGACTTAAGGATGATCCCTAGTGTAATCCTATGCCAATAGGAAATTCCTTTGTCACGCCACCTTGAGTCTTTACTCTAGTTGTGGCCCCATCATACATGTCTTTAATTGCACGAATATATGCGATCCTTACTCTCCTCTTTTCTAAAACCTTCCATAAGACCTCCCTTGGTACCCTATCATATACTTTTTCCAAATAAATGAACACCATATGTAGATCCCTTTTATTACTACGATACCTCTCCATCATCCTTCTTAATAGGTATATCGCTTCAGTGGTAGATCTGCCACTTGTATCTCTTTTCTCAACCTCCGTTCTATCACCCTTTTCCATAACTTCATGGTATGACTCATAAGCTTGATCCCTCTATAAATTTCGCAACTTTGTATATCCCCCTTATTCTTGTAGATAGGTACCAAGGTGCTCTTTCTCCACTCATCAGGCATCTTCTTTGACCTTAAAATCTCATTAAAAATGATGCATTTTTCTCTAAGACCCTTCCAAACCTCAATCGGGATATTATCAGGTCCTACTGCCCTGCCATTTTTCATCTTCTTTAGAGCCTTTTTTACCTCGAAGTCTCGAATCCTTTGATAGTAGTCAAAGTTTTGATCTTCTTCCCTTGTGCATAACCGACTAAGGCTCGGAAGAGTCTTCTATCCCTCATTAAATAATTCGTAAAAGTAGCTCTTCCACCTTTCATTAATCTTCTCCTCTTGAGCCAACACCTCTCCATCCTTATCCTTTATGCACTTAACTTGATCCAAATCTCTCGTTCTTCTTTCACGGCTCTTTGCGATTCTAGATATACCTTTTTCTCCTTCTTTCGTACCCAAGGACTAGTAGAAACCCTCATATGCTCTTGTTCTTGCTTCACTTACAGCCACTTTTGTCTCTTTCTTAGCCGCCTTATATTTTTCCTAGTTATCTGCGTTGCAGCATAAAGACCACTCTTTAAAGCACTCCCTTTTTATCTTTATATTTTCTTGTACACTCACATTCCACCACCAGGACTCCTTGTCTCTTGGTCCTATTCCTTTAGATTCACCAAAGCTTTCTTTTGCTGTTCTTCTAATAACTTCTGTCATCTCCCTCCACATCTCTTCCGCGTTTCCATTCATATCCTACTTTGCCTCTTCTCCTACTCGTCTTAGGAAGCTTCTTTGTTCCTCACCTTTCATAATAAAGATATTTTCCTAAATTAGTATAATCATGCATTATTCGTTAAATGCTAATTATAATATAATTATAATAAAGATATTTGTCTAAAATAAATTTAAAAGAGAAAATAGTGATTTCATTTTAGAGGAAAAATGAATTCATGAGGAATTGACACCTCACTTTTATTAGTTGGAGGAAAATCCAGTTTTAGTATATTTCTCATTATTATATATTTTTCTCTAATCATATATCCACTGTTTTCTTTTCTTTATTTCAGCATTTTGACCATGGGTTTAACTTTTCGTAGTTCTCACTTCTCAGTCATTCTATTAGAGGTAGTTGATAACTATTGAAAATTTGAAATTCTTCGATTAACATAGGAGAAAAATATATTATTATATGATAAAATTAATATGAGTATATTTTGTTATTAAATAAATAAAGTTAATGTAAAATAAAATTACACATAAAAAAAGCAAAGAAAATAAAATTAAAATAGCAAAATGATAAAAAGATTATTTTTACAACTTTGTTTTGTCATTTTTATATTAGAAGATTAGAAAATAGTAAACTTCTAACTAAATTAATTTGTATTTGTTGTATTCAATTTAAATAAGTAATAAATGATCTTATTTTAATTTATTCCTTCAATTTATACATCATGAAAATCAAATCAAATAATTGATATACACAATTTTAAATTGTGTGATACTTAAATATCTAATCAAATTAATTAGTTGATATAATTAATTCATCATAGTGAATTGAAATTGATGAGTTAAGCAAAATAAATTAGGAAACACTCTTAGAAGCATACTACGTTGACTCTATCATTAAATGTAAAAATTCGATTTTTATATAATAGAATAGATAATATAATAGATGGCAAAAAAGAGAAAGATAAACATTTTAGATCCTAGGTTGTTTCATTTGGATGTTGCAATGTGGGTATCATATTATTTTACTTATTCTACCCTATGAACCATTTTGTAACTTTATTTCAGTATCAATAGAATTTCACTACCTTTGAGTAATAAATTAAAATCTAAAATGAAACTGAAAAAAGTAAAGAATATAAAATTATTGATTGAAATTTAATTTTATTTTTTGTAATTATAATAGGTATTTTTATTCAATATACCAACACGGTACAAAATTAATCATAAAAAAGTATAAAATATAAATAAATATACTGAATTAAGAGATAAAATTATATTTATTATCTCATTTTTATTTTTAGTAGCACAATAGAATATTATGTACTCAACATAATTTAAGATGCAAATTATAATTATTTATACTTTTTATTTTAAAACATTTAAAATTAATCTCAATATAAATAAAAATAATTTAATTTATTGAATAAATTAATAGAATAATATAAGTTAACTATTTTTTTTGATCAATTTCGTTGTTTTTTTACTACCTTTAAAATTACGACTTTTTTTTTAATTTGACCGTGAAATAAAATTAGAGTTGTTGGTCTATACCATTAAAAAAATTTAATACTATGCAATTAAATTTGTACATATAACATGTTCCTAAATTTTTATATGCAAAACTTAAGATTCTATATTTCTTTGTTTATGCCATAAATAAGTATTGTTTACAATAATCCGTATTGATTTAAAAACTTGAAAATTTTTGTACGTATTAATTTTATATTTAATATTAAAATATGATCATTTACTATATTATTTTACTATTAATGTATGTAGTATTACATTATAAAATATAAAAATTGAAATTATTATTATATAGCTTAGATGGGTTGGACTAAATATAAAAATATAAAATAGAATTATATTATTCAATTTTAGTAATTTTAATTAGTTAATAATATAAAATAAGATAGAAGTGACTATTCATAATTGAATAGTTTTGGTTGATTAAACTAAAAAAAATAAAAAATACTCTAAATAAAAAGCTAAATGAACTTTTATATTAAATTTATTAATACAATTTTAATTTTATATAATAGTTAGATAATAGATTAGTAAAAGCAAATGGAAGGATAGCTTTAATTAGTATTTGATAGAATATTCATTTAGAATAATTAAAAAAAAAAGTAAAAGTATGATATTATTAAAAATAATACATTGTTATGTTTAAAAAATTACATTTAAATAAAATATTTATAAAATATAAAATTTAGAGTGACATAGCTTCATAAATATTAATCATTAATTAATTATGAACTAACATAAAATTATAATACAATTTATTTACAAAAAAATAATCAACAATTAATATTAGTAAATATAAAAATCATCCAAACACTTTGATTAAAAGTATGAGTGGTTAATTATTATTCATTATTAATAATATTTTGTTCATAACAAAAACTAAAAATATAATTATTCAGATTTAGATTTTAGAAGAATAAACGTATAAGTAATAAATGATCCATTTTATCATGCATATTATAAATTAATGAATTAAACTAAATCATATAATGATGAATTATAATTAATTAATTGGTATAAACTATAATAAATTATATAATATTTAAAAAGAAAATAAAATGAATAAGAAGAAAATAAAAAGAAATAAAAGAAATAGAAGACTACAATAAAATAAATTGAATGTGAGAATTTTTTCTTTTACGAATTTTATATCACATCCGTTTCAATAATAATAAATAAAAATACATCAATTTGATATCTAAGAGAAAATGATGAGATAAAATCATAACACAATTCTAAAATAAAAGCTTAAATTAAATCATAATATCATTCCACAATACAAATTGAAAGTAATTTCACACTACAATATACCACACAAACAGATAAATGACTTAAACTTAATTACAGAATTTTTTTTATACATACATGATAACACCATGGTCTATAAATGTTTCATGGATAATATATTATATATTGCTCTGAATGATGAGCACTAGAGTTGAAGAGTGTGTGGTGGTTTGTATCCACAATAGTTACCTTCTTGCTCCATGCCTCATAGGAAGAAAAAGAATTGTTGTAAAAGCTACCCAATGAAAGAGTAATCGGTAAATAAATGATATTTTCTTCTAGCATATATAGTCTTTTATAGTAGTAAAATAAAAATAGAAGGAATAAAATTTTGTATTTTTATATTTGGAATAGAATTTGATATATTTATCCTAATAAAATTAAATTATTAATTAGTTATAATTCATGTATTTAAATAAACAAAAAAATTAAATAAAATAATTTTTAAGAATTAATCAAATCAACTAATTGATACAAATAATTAGTATAATTAATTTTATTTGATTTATTGAATTCAAAAAAATAAATTAGGAAATAGTTGATTGAATTAATTAGTTGATATAATTAATTTATTATAATTGATTGGATTTAATGAATTAAAAAAATAAATAGAAAAACATAGGAGACAATGATTTTTTAACTAAATTAATCTATATTTATTGTATTTAATCAGTATAAGTAACAAATCAAGTCACCAAAAAAAGTATAAGTAACAAATCATCTATGTTATTATGTACCTTATAAATTAATGAATTAAAATAATTGATATAATAAATTATAATTATTTAATTGATATAAATTATAATAAATCGTGTGATATTTAAATATCTAAACAAATCAATTAGTTGATATAATTTATTTACGGTAATAAATTATATTCAATGAGTTATAAAAAATAAATTAAGAAACACGGTCAGAAGTATGACACGTCGATCGTTAAGTGCAGAAATTTAATTTTTATATAATAGAAATATACATTCTTATATATGTTATAGAAATATGATTTGATTCCATTAACATGTCAAAATGTTTTAATTTGCCACGTATATTAAGTCATTTTTCTAAAATAAATTTAGAAGAGAAAATAGTGCTCTCATTTTGGAGAGAAAATAAATTCATGAAGAATTGACACCCCACTTTCATTAGTTGATAATGTATTAAATATTAATTTTATATAATTATAATAAATATATTTTCCTAAATTAGTATAATCATGCACTATTCATTAAATGCTAATTGTAATATAATTATAATAAAGATATTTTTCTAAAATAAATTTAGAAGAGAGAATAGTGCTTTCATTTTGGAAGAAAAATGAATTTATGAGAAATTGACACCTCATTTTTATTAGTTAGGAAAAAATCCAATTTTAGTATATTATTATTATTATTATTATTATTATTATTATTATTATTATTATTATTATTATTATTAAAAATATTTCCGATTGATAATTGATAAGTAGTTTAATAATGTATCAAATATTGATTTTATATAATTATAATAAAGATATTTTTCTAAATTAGTATAATTATGCATTATTTATTAAATGCATTCATTTTGGAGGGAAAATGGATTCACGAGGAATTGACACTTCATTCTTATTAGTTAGAAAAAAAACCCAATTTTAGTATATTAACAAGTGTAAAAATCCGTGCCATTTTAATTGAAATTATAATTTTAAATTATTCTATTAAAACTAATTTAAATTATAATAATTCAATTAATAAATAAATAATATGATGTGTATTGTTCATTCTTTTTTAAATATGATATTAAGTGTATTAACTCAAATGTAGCTATTAAGTGTATAAGAATTATGTTTGAATTATGAATTCTCTAAATGAAATTATCCCATTTAAAATATTTAAATTATGATTTCAATCATAAATTACAATTATGATTTAAAAAATAAATTGATATGATATTACATTTTTTTCTCCACTTTACTATTAATATACTGATATATATTGCAAGTCTACATTACAATATTTTACTGAATCTTGACTGAAAAAGAAAATAATTACGTGTTTCTATCATTCAATTTATTTAATACACCATGTGCTAATACTAACGATATTTTTTTTAAAAAATATATTGATAAAAATAGATATAATATGATTACAAATATAACATAAATAAATAAAATATATAAATAAATGCTAAACCAATATGCTTACCAATGTCTTTGTTAAATTTTGTAAATTAGAGAATAATTATGGATTCGGTTATTTGGTGATCACATAGATGATCAAGTAATTAGATTGTAAATTAATATCACGGTGTGCATCTTATTTTTTTTTTCATTTCTGAATGAAAGCGAGAATTAAGAGAAATAAGTAGTAATATATAAAGAAAAAAAAAGATTTTGCACTACAACACATAATTATTACCAAAAAAAATATTCACATTAAAATATTAAAATTTTACATACGTACTGCAAATCATGAAGATCAATTACAATATACTGGTCACTTCTCCTTATTTTTTTACCATGATATAAGTTTTTCTTTTCCAGTCAAGAGTCCAATAACATCTAATTGAACAAAAAAATTAAATTAAAAGTACCAAATTAAGAACAAATGAGTGAATAATATAAGAAATTATAAGAACAAATGAGTGAATAATATAAGAAATTAAATTCCGCTTGATTCTTCAATCTCAAAATTTGAGAAGACATAGACTTTCATTTATACCAATTCATTCTCAAAAATTTTTGTCAAATATTTCTTGATTGAACCATGAATTTTATCGTATTACAAAATAAATTAAATATAAAAGCTATTAGCATCTACAAAGCTATTAAAAAGAATTGTCTTTGACTTGTGAAATGGCGTACTTATAAAATTAACTTAAAATATGAATTAAAATATTTTTAAGAATTTAATTTTGCTACACTGACAGTGAAAGTAGTTTTCATCCAATTATATAATGACACATCAGTAAAAATAACTACCTTTCACATTGAATGCGTGAATGGTCATCCAAAAGAACGGATGTGATTACACAACTGTGTAAAAGATTTTACACTATCAGTGTATCAAAATTAAACTCTATTTATAAATTCAACTTAGCATTACTTGAAAAAATTTAGTAAAAGAATCAACTAATTTAGTAAAAGAACTATTTCTATGTAAGTCGTCCTGTTTTTGTCAAACTTAGATGAGACTTTCTATAGCCTTATAATTCTGGTCTTTATTTTTCATATTTTCTCTTCATATAATTTATTGACAGGATAGTAGATAGTAGCCATTAGATATGAAAAAGAAAAAAAATAGAATAAAGACTATGTCAAAATTATAAATTTTATAAATGATAAATATGAGAGAAAATTCACTATTACTTATTATATATATTAATAATATGTCAATATTTTAAAAAACATACTAATAATACTAATAGTTTAAAAATAATTGTATTAAAGTTATAATAAATTTAGTTGTTACTTTAAATAAATAAAATAAATAAAATATTTAAAAACTAAAGAAAAAAAGATTAACAGTAATTATGTTTGAAATGTTTCCATATTTTTTTTCATTCCTTTTTGCTTGCCATTTCTACACTTAATATTAGATTAAGAAAATTCTGAATTTGAAAAATAATAATTATAAATATGTCATGTGACAGAAAAAAAAAATATATATATATAGGAAACAGATACAAAAAGATATATTATCATAGTAAAATATCACACTATAAATAATTATATTTGTCAAATAAATTTATTTATACACTATATTTATTATATTATTTTATGTAAAATTAAAATATATTCTCCTAATTTAATATCATATAAATATTTGCTTCCAAAATTAAATTGAGATTATCTCTAAAGTCTTAACACTGTAAACGGTGTATAATTAATATATAATATTTTAATAATTAAATACCTAAAATAAGTTAATAAATAACAATAATTAATACTTAAAATATCATATATATATGACATTTGTTTCCGGTATTGCAATTGAATTGACCTCATGTTCAAAGTCTTAATATCGCAATTGGAGTATAATTAATACCTAAAATTTTAATAATTAAATACAAAAAATAAGTTAATTAAATAACAATAATTAATACCTAAAATATTGAAAAGAATTTTTTAATAAATATGAGAAATAAAAATAAAAATAATTAATAAATAATAATAGTGTTTAAATAAAAGAATTGATAAAGAATAATAATTATAGGTAAAAATAGTGTATTTATTTTGGAGAAAAAAAAATATGAAAAATTATTTAATAATTTATATCATGCACGTGATAATAAATTGTTCAATAACTTGTACCATGCACGTGATAAGGTTGAAATTATAATTTTAAATTATTTTATTAAAATTAATTTGAATTGTAATAATTTGATTAATAAAAAAGTAATATGTTATGTGTTCGTTTTTTCTTAATCTGGTGTTAAGTGTAACAACTCTAATGT
Organism: Arachis hypogaea; assembly: GCF_003086295.3. Taxonomy (NCBI): domain Eukaryota; kingdom Viridiplantae; phylum Streptophyta; class Magnoliopsida; order Fabales; family Fabaceae; genus Arachis; species Arachis hypogaea. Next base: position 24,791,662 of record NC_092053.1, on the reverse strand, counting down.
AGTTATTAATCATTTTTGTTAATCTTCTTTTTTTTCTAAATTTATGATTAAAATAATAATTATAAATATTAATAATTAAATAAATTATTATATTATAATTATTTACGTTTTATTTCCAAAATAAAAAACGTACTATTTCTTTTTTATTTAAGAGTTTTCTTATTTATGCTACCGGTATATATTAATCGTTTTGTCAATGATTTTTTTATTGGTAGGATATATTTATTATTTTGTTTAAATAATTTTAAATTTTTTCTTATTTAAGCATACATGTATATTAAGTCACCTAAGCTAATTATTTTTTGATTTTTTTATTATGAATATTTTTTTTTGAGCCTACAATCATTCAATGATTTTGTTATTTCATTAATACCATCATAGGCATATATAATGATCTTCATAAATAATAATAATTTTCTTATTTATTTATATGTATATATTAATTGTTTAGTTAATAATTTTTTTATTCTCAAAATATATTTATTTTGTTAAAATTTTAAATATTTTCATTTTTAGTTTATACATATATATTAATTGTATACATATATATTTAAATCACATATATTAGTTATATATTAGTTATTTTCTGATCATAATTATTTTTTTAGCCTACAATTATTTGATAATTTTTTTATTCTTTATTATTAATGTCATCGTAGGTGTAATCTTCATAAATTATACTAATTTTTTTATAGTAATTTCTTTATTTATGTATACGTATATATTAATTTTGTTAAATAATTTTAAATATTTTTTTATTTATGTATACATATATATTAATTGTACATAAAAATATTTAAGTCACATATATTAATTTTTTGTTATGATTATTTTCTTATATATATGATTATTTTTTATTCTATAATCATGCAATAATTTTTTATTTTTTGTATCCATGCATATTTTTCAATTCCCTTTCATACGCATGATGGTTAACTATTTTTATTTTAAATGGTGATGCTTTAATTTTTCTTTTCTTTCATGTATTTTATATATTGGTAAGAAAAGCAAAATCACTTATCATGACTCTTTTTCTTTTTTCATGCTTTAATCTTAATTAATCAATCTTGTGTTCACATAATATAATTAAATTTTTAATCACTCTAATCTATTGATGAATTACATTTTTCTTCATAATTGCATTACTAATCTGAAATACAAAAAATAAAAAAAGGTGATACATATATCCAAAAAAAAAAAATAAACTTAGAAATAAAAAAAAAAGAAATTTCATATTAAAAAAATTTAAAAATAACATATCCAAAAAGAATAGTCATAATATATAAATTGAGGCAACAATTTAAATTTCTCTAAAACTAATTTAATCAAATACTAATATTAGAACTAAATTATTTAAATAATATTCAAACTATTCTAGTCCTTAGATACGTATAGATTAGAGTCATTCTAGTAACGACAACCAACCGAAATAACATCATAAGATCAAACATTTAGAATCCGTACAAATTCAGACCATCTTCTTGTTAAAATTGTCAAACTAAATTGACCTTTATTTTTCTCAATGGCATTGCATTATTGATGCACCTGAAGGCCGGTAGTTTTTGAAAAAATCACAGTATGTTATAAAATTATTTTTAATACAAAAAGCTTAAGAGAAAAAAAAAATTTAAATATAGTACCAATCTTTGAAATTGTATCTTCAAATTTGACACAAAATTTTTAAAACTGAATCTAAATTGAGAAAATTCAATCTCATTATATGCTCTACTTCGAATATTTTCAGACAAACGTAGAAAGCGTGGAGGAAATGAAACTTGAACTTGACCTACAAAGCTCCTTGGAAACAATTGCTCAATCAAAGAAGAATAACAAATTAGAAAAAAAAAGAATGCTTTGGCTGTTAGATTTAGGCTCACGAATTGCAAAAGAAATACTATATATAACCTAAATTAGTAGCACAAAAATAATTATAGAAATTAATTATTGATATCAATATCAATTTACCACTATCAACGTTAGTATCATATTTATGGCAATTAGTAGTACAAAAATAATTATAAAAATTAATTATTGATATCAATATCAATTTACCACTATCAACGTTAGTATCATATTTATGGCAATTAGAATTATAGAATTATATTTATTTTTTATTTTTAATTATCGATATCTTAATTTTTTTAAAAATATATTTTACTTTTTCAAAATATAACGTGTACTGTTTAGACCTTTTATTATTATTATTATTATTATTATTATTATTATTATTATTATTAATTAATTAATTAATTAATTAATTAATTAATTAATTAATATCAATTTGTCACCATTAATGTATGTGTCAATTTGCTACTAATTATGCTTGATTAAAAATAATAATTAAAAAATAATAATTAAAAATTATTAATGATCGACAATTAGTATTATACAATTAATATAATAATTAGTATCAACTTGTATCAACATGTATATCAACTTGCATAATGATTGAGGATTAGAATTATATTGAGAGGAATGACAGGGGCCAATAATTTTTGTGATTTGTAGCCATCAAATAGCCATCAAGATGGTTTTAATGGTGTGAGATTGGTGTAAGATTTTATCCAATGGCTCACTTTTCTTTGCTGGTTACATGCTGGCCAAAATTTAACAAAGTTGCTGGTCCTCTAGACTTTTCCTTATATAAATTAATATAATAATTAGAATGATTAAAAATATTTAATGATTGACAATTAGTATAATAATGTATTAAATATTAATTTTTATATAATTATAAAAAAGATATTTTCTTAAAATAGATTGAGAAGATAGTAAATATAAATATATTGAAAGTAGTGCTTTTATTTTGGAAAGAAAAAAATTTATGAGAAATTGACATCTCATCTTCAATAGTTTTAAAAATATACTAATATATCAATAATATTAATAGTTGAAAAATAATTGTGGAGACTTATTAATAATTAATATCTAAAATAAGTAAATTAAATAACAATAATTAGAAAGAAATTTTTAACAAAGGTGAGAAATAAAAATAAAAGAAATTGATAAATAATAAATGTAAATATATTAAAGAATAATATTTTTATTTTGAAAAAAAAATTTATCAGGAGATAACACCTCACTTTTATTAGTTAAAAAAATTTAATTTTAATAGATTAAGTATATTATTATTATTATTATTATTATTATTATTATTATTATTATTATATCATTAAAAAGACTTATAAATACAGAATAATTGAATAATTTGTGCATTGAAAAGAATTTTATTATGATTAGAATAACTCATGCCATTAGCATATTATAATCATATCACATCATATGTTTTTAATATAAATGGGTCACTATTAACGTAGTAACTTGCCACTAATAAAATTATTGTATAATAAATAAGAATCAGAATTGTATCAATAGAATTAAAATTAATATAATTAAAATTATTAAAATTATTCTTGATTGATAATTAATTTAATAATGTATTAAATATTAATTTTATATAATTATAATAAAGATATTTTTCTAAATTAGTATAATTATGTATTATTTATTAAATACTAATTATAATATAATAATAATAACGATATTTTTATAAAATAAAGTTAGAAGAGAAAATAGTGCATTTATTTTGGAGGAAAAAAGTTTACGAGAAGATGGCACCTCACTTTCATTAGTTTGGGGAAAAAATTCAGTTTTAGTAGATTAAGTAGATAGATTAGAATTAGAATTAAAATAATTAGAATAATTAGAATTAGAATTAGATAGATAGATAAGTAGATAGATATAATATAGTTTTAAAACGATTTATGACTTATAAATAGAAACTGAGGGAAAAAATAAAAAAGATAATATGTGACAGAGAATTTAATTGATTCAAAAGGGCAAAAAGCATTGCTATCCATCTTTTCTTGACCCACTGGTCACTTATTACTTACGTTAACTAGTAATTAATTATTGTAACAACAAAGGATTAAAATTAAAACTGCTGTAACAATAATTAAAAAATAAGCTAATTCCCACTTCCCTCCATTCACGGTCTACTTCTCAATCAATCAGCGTCTCCGAAATCCCAAATCCACATTTCCAAATCGGCCTCCGATTCGAATCCCAACCGCGACAACGTTGTCCACCGCCGAGGTTGTCGTTTCAAGGATTTCTCAATCGCATGAATCTCTAAACGGCAGCGTTCGACGCCCCCTCTCACATTTTCGATCAAGATGCCGTTTTGACGTCGCCACCACCCTCATCAACACAAATGAACCGAGGGTTTCGGTTCTCATAGCATGGTTCCGCCAAAACCAGTAATGGGTCACCCAATGTAGTGGAGAATCCAAAGTGGATTTGAAAATTTGGCGGGTAGTAATATATATAATCTTTTGCTTAAGTCTTTTTTATGAAATTTTCTGGTGTTTTGTTGAATTCTAGATTTGGATTTTGGAGTTTTGGGAGGGATTTTGATTATGAGAGGTAGGATCGAGTGTTTTAAGGTGAATCTGCAGCGATGACGGGAGTGCCATTGGCATTGGGTCTACGGTCCACGAGCTTCAACTCGCTGCAGCAGCTGCAATTGCAAAACGGTGGCGTTTTGACGGCTTCGCCGGCTGCGACGCTCCCTCGTAGGCCTTCGAAGGCGCTCCTTCACACGCCCAGGGAGAAGGAGAGGGTGTGCCTCTCGATTTGCCGGCAACTTGGGAGAGGGAAGGTGGCAATGCTGCTTTTGGTTGGTCTTGGATTCTTGGTTTTCGTTTTTGGTTGCTTTATGATTTACAGTGGTTAGTCTTTCAAGTCTCCCTTTTGTTCTTTTATGTTGAGTAAATGGAAGTTGGTTTATGATATGGCACTATAGAAAAGCTTTAGAAGTTTGTAACTTGACTAGACTAGATATGGTTTCCAATGGGACATCATGGCCCTGTTCGATAACTTCGTCGGAAGTATCTCAGGACAGAAATTCAGGGATAATGAGAGGCACAAACTTGTTTGGAGAACCAGATAGGTAGAGAAACAGGCAAAATGTGTCTTGGACCAAAATTTGCTCAATTTAAACTGGGGACAATGATAGTGGCAACTTTCGGTCATGTTTCAATCTTGGTCTCTCTGTATCTTTTTCTCCTGGGACACTTTCCAAACACAACCTATGTGCAAGTTTTAGATTTCAATGGATTAACTATAGACATGATTTTCAAGTTTCAACAACACACTATGAGGATGCCAATGCAGTCGGTTTAATCTATTAGGACAATACTCAACTGTTGTTATTGTTGTTTAAAGTAAAGTCGGTAGCTGTTTACTTGGAATTGGAGGTATTAAGGAGGAATGTCAATCTGTTTACAATTAGGAATGTATATTCATTATTGAGTTTATTTGAATGTAGTTTCAGCAGATAGTATTCCTTACTGAGTTTTAAGGAGGTCTGGGATCTACATTTCTTTGATTGGTCGCTTGCTTTAACCATTTAATATCTAATCGTTGCAACCATTCAATGCACTTTCTTTGTTGTGGTCTTGAGACGAACCAAAATCTTAGGCTTCAATTCAGTTATTTTCTTATGTAGCTCACTATCATAGTTATGGCCTTCTTGGAGAGTTGGTTTGTGACAAAACAATAATGGTGTCATTTACGTCTTGTAGAGGGTCTCACACACTCACCCATTGCCAAAACAAAGTTATGCTGTTGAGTTGTATTGGTTTAAATAATATACTTCAGAATAATGTGTTCTCATTTGGGACTATCACTGATTCTTAAGCATGTATTTGTCTGCATACATTTCTTTTTTATTATATGCAGCTCAAAATCTGTATGTTTTAAGGCGTGCTTTTGGTACTGTGATGAACTAGGTGGAAATATCTCTAGTGAAATTGAAGATACAAGATCTTATACCGTTACTAGGTATGAAATTGTAAAATCTGATGAAGTAGGAGATAAGTCACGAGATAGTAATTATTCTAGGGTGACCTCATTGACTACTAGGCAGCAACGCAAGTTAAAGCCACCACGAGCACTTGGGCCACCATCTTTGTCCAAGTCTAAAGGAAGAAAGGGATATTTTCCTACCTTGAGCCATCAATGTGACCATTTTGCATTCCCTCCTCCCCCTCCTGCTGATAGAAGACGACCTGGACCGCGTCGTAAGCTTTTTGTTCTTTTTGTCTGGCCTTTGATTTAAACATTTAAATATGTGAAGAAAGTGCATGTTTAATTATTATCAATGTAGAATTCTGATAATCAGGTTCTTGGTCACCTTGTTTTCAGCATGCCCCGTGTGTTATATACCAGTGGAACAAGCAATAGCTAGTATGCCGAGCTCCCCATCAGTGTCTCCTGTGCTTCGCAGTTTGACTTATGTGCAAGATGAAATTCCAATTCAAACTTTTATGCAAAAAAATGATGATCCAACTAAAACTCAACCAGATGGTGGCTCCGATTTTGGTGGATATCCTACTCTGCAAGAAAGGGATGCTGCTTTTGATATAAAAGAGGCCATGACAGTGTATTGCGGGTTAGTTCATTTTTGTTTTATCTTTTTTTTTTTCATCCCTAATGTTTGAAGATTGATTTTCTTGAAATAATTCATAATACTTCAATCCCCATGTTAGTGTCCAATGATCCCTAATAATTTTTTCCTTATTGAATGCATTTTGATTTCCTATCTTCAATTTTCATATCTGGTTAAAATATTTAGATTTGTCAAAGGAAGCAGACCTGGTCGGCAAACAGGATTTGACTTTGACGAGGCAGATCTATTCGAGTTGGATCAATACCATGATGTCATTGTTGCATCTGCCATATTTGGTATGACTGATGTGCTCTAGGCATGTTTTTGTTGTTGATTTTATGTTTCTCAGAGTTCCATCTCTTCCATTTCAGGAAACTATGATCTCATACAGCAGCCAAGGAATATCAGTGAAGAAGCAAAGAAAAATATCCCTTTCTATATGTTTATTGATGAAGAAACAGAGTCCTTTATGAAGAATGCCAGTATTTTAGGTGTTAGTAGGAGGGTTGGATTGTGGAGAATCATTGTTGTCCGTAATATTCCTTATACTGATGCTCGGCGAAACGGAAAGGTTTATGCCTTACATTTTGTCCCTTAATTTTAATTCTTTCTTTTACATTTCATATAATGTTTACCATTTTGTGCATATATAATGTCACATTGCAATCATTTTGTTTGTTTTCTCTTTTGTCGACATTCCACCATTGAGTATGTTTTGGGAAATGATTTTGCCATTAGATGCATTTTTTAAGCTAATAGACGTGCAGTTCAATTAAAATACTTATAATTTAGCGTGTGTGTGTGTGTGTATATATTATAGTTGGTCAATTATGCTTGAGTTTGGTTCTTCTACCTACCTTAGTATGTTTGTATCATCCAATGAAGGGCTTTTGTTCAAGTGAAGGGTTGTTTTTTGGTCACATGGGGAAAAATTTGGATCGTTCAAGTGAAGCTGAAGATGTTGGTGGAAACTAATTTATTGTATTTTAAAATTGCAATCTCACCAGAAAGAACCTTTAATAATTGGTTTTTTTATGAACAATTTGGTTTTTAAATATGTCAATAATCTTATTTGTACTGATGTTGAATTAAGATTGTTAGTTACATTCCCCCCTGCCTAAATTTACAATTTAATGTGTGTGTACCATAATACTTATGGTTTTAATGTTGGTTCTACACTTAATGCAGGTTCCTAAGCTTCTTCTGCACAGAATCTTCCCCAATGTCAGATATTCTATATGGATTGATGGAAAACTTCAACTTGTTGTGGACCCGTACCAAGCCCTTGAAAGGTGAAGCGCTCTATCTTTCTAAATTGTATTCGTATTATGCCTTTCATCATCATATTGATTTACTTGTTTTTTTATAGTTTCACTAAAAATTATGATGATCTAATGACACTTGCAAGTAGGGGTGGAAGTGGGCTGAGCTACCCGACCGGGGCTCATGGCTCGGTTTGTTTTAGACCCAGCTCGGCTCGGCTTGTTTTATTAAACAGGTCAGGCTTGGGCTTTTTCTAAAACTTATTAGTAAAAAAGGCCAGGCCATAGGCTTTTAGGAAAGCCTATAAAAATCGTTAAGCTGACTCGTCAAAATATTTTTAAAAAAATAAATGATTCTTAATTTGAACTTTCAACTATTCACTCGTAATAAATCTAAAGCAAAACTTAAAAAAAAAAGTAGTAGTCAAGACTAGCTAAGATTCTAGCTTGTTTTTGTTCAAAGAAAAAGTTTATGCTTATGGATTGTAAGTATGGTTATGATATGTTATTAACAATTGATATATAAACGAATTGTGACTTACAAATTATGAATTATAAATTATAGAATGCATTTAACGTTAATTTAGATTTTTTAAATTTTTTGTTTTGAGTTATAATTCACGAAATAGGCTTTTCAGATAGGTTCGTGGGCTTGTCAAGCTTTTAAGCAGGCCGGGCTCGATCTTGAAAAAAGCCTGGGAAAGATAACATGCTTAGGCTTGGGCTTTATATTTACAATATAGGACAGGATCAGCTCATTTCCACCCCTACTTGCAAGTTTACACTTGGTGCACTACATGTAAAAGTTGCTTACCTAACCGAGAAGACCTTGGAGTGCCATAGGGCACTTTTATATGATGGCTTTTGCACATTCTGCTTTCTAGAGAAATGTGAATTTATTTTGTTTCACGGGTAGTTTTTCTGTTGATTTTAACAATTTTCATGCATGTATAAAATATAATGTTTTAATCATTTGGCTTTATATCTGTAGTATATTCACTATGATTTCCTTTTGTACCATTCAGGTTCTTGTGGCGCCCAAACGCCACTTTCGCAATTTCAAGACACTATAGACGCTTTGATGTCTTTGTTGAAGCTGAGGCTAATAAAGCTGCTGGGAAATATGAAAATTCTTCCATTGATCATCAGGTTCAATTTTACAAATACCACGACGGACTAACCCATTATTCGAAGGATAAGCTTCCTATAACTAGTGGTAGGAACAATGTTGATATACCTTAGCCTACATGTGTAAATTCGACTATATGCGCACCTTTTTTTTTCTTGGTGTTTGCGTGTGATTCCTTGTTAACATTTGAAGTATTTCTTGTGGCTGAGTTTTCTGCAGATGTTCCAGAAGGTTGTGTTATCATAAGAGAACACATTCCAATTACAAATTTATTTACCTGCTTATGGTTCAATGAGGTTGATCGCTTTACTTCCAGGGACCAGATAAGCTTTTCTACTGTCAGAGACAAAATCATGGCAAAAGTTGACTGGAGTATTAATATGTTCTTGGATTGCGAAAGGCGCAACTTTGTGATACAGGTCAGTATTTTCACGTTTCCATGTTTGTGTCTAGATTTTAAAACCAATATGATCCTAGTGACTTAGAGCTACAAGTTTTTGAATTCAATATTTGCCTCCCAAAATCTCAGTTTAGTAATTTGCTCAAGACAAAAAAATAAAGAATAAAAACCAACTTGGGTTGGGTTAGTTGAGTGGTAGGTCATTCGTTTTGCTTAAGCAAGTGTTGGGGGATTTGGATCCTGTCTTGTACATGCAGCAATCTATTGTCAGCAACAAATCTTTAAACAAAACTCAAATCCGTGATGGATTAGTCGTTGGCCTATCGGATTGGGAGATAATGTGAGAATGAGAAAAAATACATGGACATTGGGAAACACAAATTTGTTTGGAGAAAAAATAGGAAAAATATGTGTCTAGTGACAATTTGCTCCATTTTCTGTTGACTCAAAAACCAGTGTGAACAACATAAACATTCTTTCTATCTTGATATATTGTTTGTGGAAAGTTGTTGAATTTGAGTAATTATGTGGAACTAACAATGATTCTGGTTCTTGTTCTTGTGTGACAAACAATGATGATGGTGATGATCAGGGTTACCACAGAGACATATTAGAGCACATGCCTCCACCAGTTGTAAGAAGAAATCCACCCGTTGTTGCCATTGCTAGAAATAGTAATAGTAATAACAATAATAATAATAACAATAATAATAATAACAACAACAACAATAATAGGCCTCAGATTAAGAAGAACCCTAGGCGTGGCAGAGATAGGAAATCAGGTTCAAGGCGTCATCATAAAGTAGGCACCGTAATTTGAGGTTTAATTTGAGGTTTTTCAGTTTTTCTTTTTTCTTTTTCTTAACCAAAGTTTTGTCAATTGTAAATGCATTCTTTCTTGCAAGGTAATATATATACATCACAAGAGCTTTGATGAACTGAATTATGCTTCCTTTTCTTATTTTAGTTATAAATTAGGATGGATATTTTTAATAAAAAGGATTTTAACTAGGCACCGTAATTTTGTTAAATTTTTAGTTAGGTTATTGCAATTTAAATATTTATAATTAGATAAAAAAAATGTAATTAGGTTTTTACTAATGATTATCTTTTACGTATATACAAAAAAAATTCATTTTAATACACTGATAGTATAAAGTAATTTTATATGTGCATTCAATTAAATAATGTCGTGTTAGCAAAAATATTTTTTTTTATATTGACGGTGTGAATAATCTTTTAAAAGAATGGATCTGATTGAACGATAATGTATATATTTATGTTAAAAAAATAGCTATTAAGTTAATAACTGTATATTTGTGTATTAACGTATTTTTATAATAAGTCGCTTGATTCCAAAGACAAATCTATGCCAAAAACAATTGATTATTATCAATTGAAATTAATAAACAACAACTTTAGTTTACCATAATGCCAAAATATAAATTCTTTTTTGTGAGGATTATATATAGCCCTATTATATGTTAATTTTTTTATAATAAATCAAAGAACAAACTGTTAAAAATGCTCTTGAATTATTAAATTGCTAATATAAACATTTTAAATTTATTAATGACTAAAATATTTTTATAACATTTTAAAATACTCTAAAATAACAAAAAATATATTTTTTATGCGGCAAATGGTTTTTATAGTGGGTAAATTGTTTATTTATTTGATCCGAAATTTTGTAGAAATAGTTGAATAATTATTTAAAAAGTGTATATTAAAAATGAAATTAAAATTCAATTTTTAAATTTTTTATTTTTAAAAATATTTTTGCTCATTTACTAATAACATCAGAAAAAATATGTAATTAATATAATATCACCAAATTTTAATAATAAAAATCTTATTCTTTTAATTATATTTAAAAAAATATTAAATTTTAATTTCTAAAGTCTTCTTGAAATATTTTTAATGATTGTGTACTTTTAACACGAATAAATTTTAAGCATATTTTTATGAACGACTCAATAATTTGGAGATATTTATAGTGATATACTCTAATAAATGTTTTTATTGGTCTTGATAGATAGTAAAAATCATGTGATATTTTGAATGAGACTGTATTCTCTTCATACACATGTCAACTTATGATACTCTGAAGCGCACCAATCTGCCAAAGGAATTTCTCAAAGTGGATGGTTAGCTATCTATGAATTCCTATACCGAAATTTGAAAAGAGAGTCAGATTTTGATTTTCTCAATAATGAATAAATACAAATATCCATGATATTAACAATTTGGGTGGTGGATAATGTCTTTTCTCCTATGCTTATCCAAACGTCAAATAAACACAAATTTATCATCTGATTGAGACACAAAAGGATCTTTTTAATCTTGCTAAAGAGCGTATAAAAAAAATGAAAAAAGAAAAAAAAATATCAATCAAGTGCAAGATGGAACTCCAAATTCCAAATCAGGCCCCACACGCTTCACACGACAAATGGGAAATATCAAATATGTGTTGATAAGTCTTTTTACTCAACCAAAAATTGTAGCTCTTAATTAAGAATAAATTCAGATTTAGTAAAAAAAGTTGAACCTATCATATGAAATAGAATATTAAATTCATCAAATTCTGAGAGAGAAACTGATTAAATCAAACGGAGCCAATAGAATATTTGTATAATGTGTACAATAGAAGTTTAGAAAAGTATTAGAGATTAACTATTAGTGTTATTTTTTTTATCAGGTGAAACTTTTGGGATGAGTGATATCATGATATGGTATTAGAACTCTAGATCCGAAAGATTAAGAGTTCGATCCTTAGTGAACTCCAAAATCAATTTAAGCTTCTCATATAACCCGTTATACACATTGTACAAATATTCTATTGATTTCCTAACAGGACTCTTAAATTTATATTGATAAGCTAATTTGAATTTTTTTTTAAGTCTCGTGCATTATTAATTACTAGACTATTTTTTAATCTATTTATATTTTGATAAAACCTTTTTTTTTCAAACTTGCTCAAACAAATTTTTGTAATTTTTGAACAATAAAGGTCCTCTAAGTTTTTCTATTCAATCTAGCCGACAATATGATTTCACAATTTTTTAAATAATTTTACATAAATCCATTTCCATGGCCCACAAATCCTTCAATTTCTTGCTTGAATAAGAAAGGAAGAAGCCAGAAAAGGCATGCCATCTTCTGCATAGGGTATGGATGCTACAGGTATGGAAGCAATTTATAAACTATTTATGGCATAACCACTATCCACCTTTGTTCAGTAAATTATATGCAATATTCAATAATTCAATATATAAGCAAGAGGTTCTTTTGAGGCAAAAATAGAACTACCCATTCTTTTTTTTATGTCACTATTTCAATTTGCTCAATCTTATTGGATAATCACATCTTCTGTGTATATATATGTCAAGTAATTATCTACTCATTTTCTTGTGTTGAACTATATAGTTTATCTTTTACTACTTACTTGAATTAGGAGATAGGATTTTACAGAGTTAATATCATTTGACCTCTTAGTTTTTGTGTGAGAATCAGGACACAAATTTGCTGTGACTTATCAGTGGTGGAAGATAGTTACCAGAATTTCTAAGGGTTGTAAGACTTTTATGATCAATTTCTGCTTCTAAACTCTAATTTGTAGATACTATAAAAAAGTTCAACTCTTAATCATGCTTCAAACTAGAATGAAGGTTGATCATGAGTTTTTCATCATTTTTCTACTACTACAAAGTAAAAGTTTCAAACTTTGAGTACAGTATCATTGGTAAAGAACCTTTGTTGTTTTTGAATCAATAATGGGCTGTTATTCTTGTTTTTTCTTGATCTGTGTTCTTCACTCTGCAATAGCACTTACCAGTGGGGCCTTAATGGTATTCTACACCAAAGAGATATTTATCATTGGGCATGGAATTGAAACAGCAAGCAAGCTTCAAGGGTCAACACCCCATGATCAGCTTCTGATTCAAACCTCAGATTCATTCTCAGGGTTGCTGCTGTTCACAATTGGGTTCCTTGTGTTCATGGTTTCTAGTGTGAAGGACAGTGAGTTCCAAAGCTTCTTTGCAAAAGGGTGTGTGCTCCTTCACATTTCAATGGCTATTTGGAGGTTCTGCTTTGAGAGGGAGGTTGAGGATCTTGCATATGATTGGCCAAGGCATGCTGTTGGAGACATTGCTTTGGCCATTTCATGGGTCTTCTTTCTTGTCTACTCATGGGGTGAAAAATATGATTAGTTGTTTTTGTTATTGTAAATATAATTATGTAGTTTGTCAATAATAGATAAGTATTTTGTAAATTAAGAAATGTGGTGTATAATTAAGAAATACTACTTGAATATGTGTTGTTAAGAAGGGTTTAGTTTTTGAAGAATTAAGTGCATCTTATCTTTTATCTTTGTTATTGCTGTGGTTGTTTTTGAGGTTGAGGAAGAAAATTGCTGTTTTGGTAGGTCGGGAAACACAGGTTACTTTTGGTAGTTGTGGTCATGTGTATCAGATTTTCACCTAGTAAATTCTTACATCTATTGGATCCTTAATATCTGTCGGGTTTTTTTTATTATTTCAATAAACAAGATATCCAAGCATTTTTTTTAAACCAAATTTTTAACAAGTCATGACACGATTTTTTTTTTGGTGAGTACGCAAATACAGCTACTTTTCTTTTTCTTTTTCCTTGTGTTCTTTCTCTTCTTTTATTATTGTCGTTATCGTCTTTTTCTTCTTATTTTTGCACACTTATTTCTTCAACGTGCTGTTGCAACTATTGTCGTTGTTGCTGCCATTACCACTGTGATCTTATTGTTGTTGTTTAATTTCTTTTCTTCTTTTTGTCTTTCTCATCTTCTTTTATTATTATCATTATCATTATTCTCATTGTCTTTATCTTCTACTCTTATATATGATCAGAAAATTAGAGCACACAAATCTTAATATACAACACAATTTTTAAAGTATTATATACTCAAAATATTGACAAATAATCAACAAAATACGTATAAATTTTGGTGTACAAATAGAAATCTTAGTACATAACATAAAAATTTTGATATGCAGCACATAAATTTTTGGAGAGCTATATGTTCAAAATATTGACTCACTCAACTAACAAAATACATTTGCAGTAAAACTTTGTTATGTGCAAAATTTTTTATACAATATCGATAAATTTGTGTTGTACAAAAATTTGTGTGTTATGACAAAAAAAATTTATGCTATATCAATAAATTTATGTGTTATCTGACAAAAAAATTATGTGCTGCAAAAGCACGAAAAAAAAGTAATGACGTATGAACGCATTTTTTTGTTAGATTTGTACTCATTTAATTAAATTTGGTTAAAAAAATACTTGGAAGTATAATATTATTATTTTTATTTTTATTCTATTAAAAATTTTAATTTTGATGATTTTTAAATAATATTTTAAAAACAAAAATTAAAAATTATTACAAAAAATACTAAATGACGAATACTATAGTTTTTTTTGGTGTCTAAACAAGGAAAGAAACAAAGCAAAAACTATCCTAAATCTGAACGGATGATTCGTTGGAGATCAACACCAGGCTCAGACCAAATAACATTATTAGAGTTACTCTTGGCACCATATTTAGCCAACCAATCCGCAGCTCTATTTGCTTCTCGAGACACCCATTCAACGTGAACAAGCCAAGGACGAGATAGAAGCTCCTGAATCTTGTGAACCAAATATGTTACTTCAGATGAATACCTACTTGTAAGCTCATGCATGATGGGCAGAATATCAAGGCAATCCGTTTCACATATAATATCCTCAAACCGCAATCCCAAGCTAAAACCAGCCCCCTCCAAGCAGCAAATAATTCACATCTGATTATAGACCAAGGGGGAATGCTTCCAGAGCAGCCCAAGATCCAATCTCCCTTAGAATCTCTAATAATACACCCAAATCCCGCTAAATTTGAATCCATATGCAAGCTTGCATCACAATTAACTTTAAAACTATTGCCTACCGGTGGTTCCCAACACAGAAAATTTCGGAGAGACCTAAAGGCATTGCTTCGATTCCTGTAAACCTGTAAGTCCTTGGCGGTAATTCTGGCCAAGGCAACAACCTTATGGTCTGTCCAAGGGTTGTCAGTGTTGAATATATCATTGCACCTATGTCTCCATACCCACCAAAGCCCTGCACCAAAGGACGCCTCATTGTTAGCCAAGGCCTTCCGAAACCACTCTTCAAGAGCAGTACCAGCTGTCGAGTCCAGGATACTAGGATCCAACATATACCAGATTGCCTTTGATCGTTCACAGTCTCTAAGGCAATGCTCTATAGTCTCCTGCGCCTTGTTACATCTCTTACACATATCTGAAGAAGCTAAATACCGCTTGAATCGAAAGGTCTCAGTTGGTAGAGCATCATGTAAGCTAAGCCACATAGTAAATTTGAACTTCTCTGGAATGTTTGTATTCCACAACCAGTTCCAATTACTGTTGGCATTCCAATTTAATGTTTTCTTTAATAACCATCTGTAACTCTCCCTTGCACTATACTTTTTTGTTGCTGCAGGCCACCACTCCCACTGTGGCTCCAACTCAGTCTAATACAAGAGAAAAATATTATCTAATAATTTCTATTGTTAAATTTGATAATGATCTATACGAGTAGATAAAATTATATATAAATAAACAAATAATGACTACTTGGTTATTATAATTAAATTAAAGTATTATTAAAGATAAATAATTCTTTTAAAATAATATCTTTGTCTAATAAAACGATATAAATAAATATAATATATCATATTTTATTTGTCAGACTTAATAATTAAAATTGTCCTTGAAAGATCATCTGATCTTTATTTTAGTCCCCAAAAAATAAAATTAATCAAAGTAGTCCTAAAAGATAACTGTGTTAATCGAGTTCGTCCTTCCATCATTTCAGTAGTAGCTAACAGCGTGGCACACTCCCAAACTTTAGCCACGTTGGTACTGAACAGATAAGTTTGTTAAATTAACTCAAATCAATTCTAATGTTAGAATCCTAATCTCAAATTCATCATCATCTTCTACAATCATCCCTCATTCAATTTTTTTCTTTTGCGCTAGGATTTTTTACTTTTTCACCTTCTATATGATAACGTTTCAAATTTCAACCAACTTTTGTTATTGTTGTTCTTTTTTATTGGTGAAACAAAGAAGAGAAAATGTGTGTGAATGACTACAGCACCATTGAAGTCTTAGCCTCTTCACAACTTCACTTTATCGTTTTAGAAATAAGGAGGTACCAGCACTGCCAAGAGCCACCATGCAACGACCTCCAACAACGACCACCACCACAGCTTTCGCCGCCCTGTCTTCAATCACGAGCATGGCTCTGACTCCGATAACTGCCTATCACGTGTCAGATTGTGACCACCGAGAACCAACTGCTATGTCGTTTCCCCTTCCAACCACCACAGCAACAGCCGAAACCAAAACAAAAGCCACACTCCTCCACTTCATGACGACATCAGCAACACCAATGACGAGCATGAGGCCAAAGAGGAGGAGGAGAAGCGAAATGACGCCGAGGTAGCTGAAGCGGCCGGGGTAGAGGAGGCAATGTAGAAGCCATGGAACCTGAGGCTGAGGAAGCAGACGGTGTCGGCGATTACGGGTGGAACGTCAACAAGCGAGAATGGAGAAGGAGTGAAAGCGGCGAACGGCAAGGGAGGAACAGTTCTAGTCGGAGAAGAGGAAGTTCTGAATCGCGCTTTCAAGGGAAGAAATCGAGAAGTAGTGATGGAGAGAAACGTTTGAATATCCATTCTGAAGATCAAACGACGTCGGGGGCAAAAAAACAAAGCTAGGTTGTTTTTGGAAATGCGCTGTGAGTTAATGTTCCAAGTCAGCAAACGTTAGCCACTCAGATGACGGAAGGATGAGCTTGGCCAACGCAGTTAACTTTTGGGAATTACTTTGATTGATTTTATCTTTTGGGGACCAAAATAAAGATCAGGTGATCTTTCAAAGACGATTTTGACTATTAATTCTCATTTATCATGAGTTAACCCATTAAACTTTGTGATAGGAAGATGCTATATTTTTAGGGGTAATTCACACAAATAAATTAAATGGAGAGTAATATTACACAAATATCCTAAAACAAAAAATCTTACATACATTTCCGTTTTTCACACTAACTCTATGTAAATCGAATAAACTTGATTCAATTTACTACTTTTGCATCATATATATGTAAATCGAACCTAGTTGATTCGATTTACTTCAGCATATTACTACTATTGTAGATTATTATTTTTAAGTTAATATTAACTTTAAAACATAAATGTTAATTGTAACACCCTGACTTTTAGCACGTCATGATCGTACCAAAAGTAAGGCGTTACGGACTTGATTTCCTTTATTATAAATTTACTATTGAGCCTTTACGTCGATATCGCGTTTCAGTTTTTAGGAAAAAGCCAAAAACTTTTGTTTCTATTAATTAAAATCATGTATCAAAGATTTCCAAGAAATACTAGTCACATAGTTATTAATAATAATAAATATCATGCAGAAGAATTCAAATAAAATTCAGTTATAACTCCTATCCCTCTGCATAAAATAAAATCTTAAATAACAAGGGCGAGAGAATTCTATGAAAGCAACTCAACACATAAATTTAACTTAAATAAAACTCTTAATCGTCCGCGGCTTCTCAAACTGAGTCTCCGAACCTGTGTCACTAAAAGGGTGGAAGATTTTGGGGTGAGAACAAACCACTAGTTCTCAGTAGGGAATAGGAATGCCGTAAAAGTAATGAAATAAAATACAAATAACTAACTTTACTCAATAAAACCATTTTGTTAAACCGTTGAAAATACTTTTTATTTTTACCTTATTACCTTCTTTAAATTTCCGAACATAAGCTAATCTCAATCACAACTTCAGTTTCCAATCACAGAGAAACAATAACACAAGAAACAGATCAACCCACAAACAAATTGCAGTAAGACAAACAAGTCAAGCAGCACAATCACAGAGAAAATATAACAAGAAAAACAAGACTGAATGCAAATGCGCAGTCAATATGATGCATGTCTCTCCTAAGCAGGACATGAGCTCATGTGTCGGTTGCCTACCCGCTCCCGACATTACCCGGGCACAAGTCCCAGATATGGCTTTCCAGATGCATACAGTGTGCTTATAAGTTGTACGGATAGGCCGCATACAGTGTGACTCTCCAAATCAATAAGCGTACATCTGGAAAACAGTTCTCAGTGTGTGGGCGTCCCCACTTTACATTTGGCACTAAGGTCCAAATAATATCACATCTACTCTCCTGTGGCAGACAATCTCTTTAAGTTAATATATTCTTTAAATCCTTGTTCTCTACTCTCCTGTGGCAGAGATTTCTTTTCTTAAAACATCAAGCTCAAAATAACACTTAAAACAAAATCTCTCCTTACAAAATTGGATTTGAAACATTATGTTTTTCTTAATAAATCGAGTTTAAAAAAAAATAGAATACACCTTTTCTCAACTAAATAAATATCAAATAATTTAATTTTCTAAAACCAAATCTTTTAAAATAACTTTTCAAATAAAACCTCAGATTTTATAAAATTTTGGCAACACTTCCTCTAAAACTCGGACTTAGCCACCCTTTTCGGGTCCCAACTGAACCATTTTCAACCTCTTTTCAATCATTTCTAATAACTCAAATTAATTCCAATATCCACAACATTTATAAATCTGAAAATCCAACTAGTTCCAATGTCAAAATCTTTTCTAACTCTCAATTTATTACTAATAAAACAAACTTTCAATACAAAACCCATTTCTCAATATAAGTAAATATGTAAATAAAATGTTTTCTACTATAAAGTCATATTTCAAAATAAATTTATAAATCAGATTTTCGAAATAAAACCACTTTTTTGGTTACTTTTACATAAAATTGGGCAGAATCTTCTCTTAAAAATTGAACTTCACCACCCATGCGGGCTCCCTCAGATTCATAACTTCCAAACCAAACCCAAATTCAACTCCATTCAACAATTATCAGTACGACAATTTCTTCAATAATTAACTCATAATATTACAGTTTAACAAGTAACACTAATTTAATCACCTTTCACAGCCACAACTCAACCAATTCATCATAATCACACAAAATCAGAATTTTAACAACTTCATCAAAATCAGAAAATCAATCAGTCATTCCAAGCAATCATAAATTATTTGCAAATATCCACTAGACTTCCGTGGCATTCATAATTTAAAACAGTTAATTTTAAAATAAAACCCCCTACCTCCTTATGAAATCAAGATCAACGAAAGCTCCGGAGAACCTTTCTGACCGAGCTGCTGAAAAGGAAAGTGCCAGAAATCATCTGTGCCTCCTAAAATTCTAATTGGTCGGATTCAAGGAGAAGGAAAACTACGTCACCATCAACTTCTACCGAACAAAAATAACATCAACGTGTAGAGAAGAAAGATATGAACACTTTTACCAGATTAAATTTTTTTATTAGAGTTACAGATTTAAAGAAATCGAAACTAGAAGTTTTACGGTGCCATGGTTTCTCTCATTCTCTCTCACGGTTTTCTTTGTCTCTCAGTGCTTTCTTTTCTTTCTTAACGCTAAAAGGGAGAAATGAGATGCTGAAGATGATGATTAATGAAGATTAGGAAGCTTAGGTGTCGTTAGTTTATATACATATAAACAAATGTGTCATGGAAGGAATATCATTGGTTTTATAATATACATGCATGCATAAGCCATGTGTTGGCTTTTCTTAACTTTACTTTCTTAATGGCTTCGGCCATTAATAATAATAATAATAATAATAATAATAATAATAATAATTCTTTTATATATATATATTTGTTTGAAATATCTCATTATAATAAAAAATAATTTAAAAATTCTAATAGATTTTAAACTCAAAATATCATAAAATTTAATTTAATTATTATTAGGAGAATAATTTTTTTTAAATAAAATAATAAATCATGAATAATTCATTATTCAATTTTTCAGAAACTCGGAGTGTTATATTAATAAAAAATACTTTTCATTTGAATTCAAATAAAATATCAAAAAATCAAAACGAATAAGAATAAAAATCCAATTTTTGTATTTTATTTCAAATTCCAAAAAATTTACATTTTTATAGACTTATAAATTTAAAAATAGAACAATAAACAATTTCTAAAAATTATTAAAAATCATCTTTTGACTCATTAGAATCTAAAAAATTATTATCAGGACTTTTGATGTTGAAAAAATTAATATAAAGTATAGCTCTCCAAAGTGGCATAGGAGTTAAAACTTAAACTTTTCCAAAATCAGAAATAACATATAGTTATACAATATAAAATGACAAACTATATTTATACGATATGTAATTTAAAAAATAATTAAAATACTATATTAAATAAATTATCATTTAATTTGTGAAATTAAGTATAAAACTTATGCTTTGATGACGTTATACTCTGAAAAATTCAAGTTTGAGTTATAAGTAACGTCATCAAAACAATAAGTTCTATACTTAATTTCATAAATTAAATGATAATTTAATTGATATAGTATTTTAATTATGTTAATTATTTTTTAAATTACATATTGTATAAATATAGTTTGTTATTTTATATTGTATAACTATCTGTTACTTCTGACTCTGAACAAATTTAAGTTTTAACTACCTTGGAGGATTATACTTTTTGAATTTAATTTTGATGCATAGTCAGTGTAAAGTAATTTTACACATGCATCCAATTACATAACACTACATCAGTAAAAATAAATACCTTTTACATTGACCGCGTGAATAGTCATCCAAAAGAATATATGTGATTGCATGTCTGTGTAAAACGCTTTAAGTTGTCATTGCATCAAAATTAAACTCATACTTTATATCAATTTTTTCAACATCAAAAGTTCCGGTAATAATTTTTTAGATGCTAATGAATCAAATGATGATTTTTAATTAACTTTTAGAAATTGTTTATTGTTTTGTTTTAAATTCATAAGTTTATAAAAATGTAGATTTTCTGAAATTTAAACTAAAACACAAAAGTTAGATTTCTATTTTTATTCGGTTTTTTTTATATTTTATTTAAATTCAAAAATTAATTCGATTTATATTAAAAATAAATAAATTAAATTTAATTGTTTCAATTTATATAAATTTATTTTAGAATATACTGTTGGAATAAATTAATTTCAATATCCCAGATCATTCATATTGAATCACCAAAAATATATATATCATAATGCGGAAGCGTACCTGAATTCATAAACATGAATCATACGATTGGAAGAGTTTGGATCTTGTGGTTCTTTCGATCTTCCTCAACCAAAGCCTTCTATATTCCTAGGAAGCTGAACTGCAACTCTTTTGATGGGGAAAGAGTAACAAAGGCGGCTTTGGTATATTGGGGACCGAAACCCTGAAGGTCTATTTATATTTGAGCATGGCACCCATTAAACCCTTAAGCCCAAATAAAATAGTATCTAAAGTCCAAAAGATAATATATCTAAAATCCAAAAAAGATAATTATCTAAGGAACAAAAGATAATATCCGGTTTTATTCTCATTTAATTCCAAATCAAAAGTAATAATGACTTATTCAATTTAGCATTTATAACAATAAATGAGATCACCATTATATAAGTCATTTAATTTGAAATAGCATAATTTGTGATTATAATTAATATATGTATTGCCCACAAATAAGTTAGGAAATCAAATAATTTCCTAACAATCTCCCACTTGGGCTATGCATATACTATTTCTTGACATAATCACATCTTTATAAACTTTATGCGCGCATCTGAATGCTATTTCTCTCATTACTTTAACAATCTGGTCCGTCTCATACATTAGATATGGAACTACCGCAGCTTTTATCACATTAAATGCCGTGACTAAACCACGCCAATCACCATCCTAATATACTCAACGACATAGATCAAATTTGGATGAGTAATATGGAAATTACATGCCAAGTGATCTCATGCATGTCTATTTCCAGCTGGTCCAACTTTATTGAGATCAAACACAATACAAAATATTGCAAAATGAACATTTCACATAATATGAAATAAACCATCAACTTAATTCTGCAGAAAAATAATTCAATTATCTGTCATAGGACATATAGCATAAACTCCCACTAAACCAAGGCATCACAAATATTGACACCCATCCGAGCAGTGTGCTCATGAAAAACTTTAGAGGTCAATCCTTGGTAATGAGTCTGCTAGCATATACTCTGTTCCTATATGTCCTATGGAAATCTGTTTTTCTTAAACTTTCTCCTTGACAACTAAGAACTTGATGTCTGTATGCTTCGATTTTGTCAAGCTCTTATTGTTATTGGAGTATAGTACTGCTGACTTATTGTCACAAAATATCTTTAATGGCCTTTCAATGTCATCTACTATATGAAGCTTAGTGACAAAGTTTCGCAACCATATGCCATGAAATCGGAAACAGAGTACCCAATGATCTCCAAATTTTTCTGATCTCCGATAAATAAGCATGTAATCCTTTGTTCTCTTTAAACAACGCATTACGCGTTTAACAGCTATCCAATGATCCATATCCGGATTGCTCAAGTATCTACCCAACACTCCCACTATAAATGATATATCGGGATGTATGTAGACTTGAGCATACATTAAATTCCCTAGTGCTTATGCATAAGGCTTATCATGCATTGATGTCCTCTCAAGATCATTTTTAGGGCATTGCTTGAGACTGAACTTGTCTCCTTTAACTACGGGTGTGTCCATTGGTCTACAACCTTCTATGACATATCTACTTAAAATCTTTTTGATATAGTTCTTTTGTGACAATCCAAGAATACCTTGAGAGTAATCTCTTAGTATCTCAATTCCTAATACAAAAGAGGCATCACCAAGATCTTTCATTTCGAATTTGTCCGATAGAAATTTCTTAGTTTCATGCAACAAGCCTATATTGTTGCTGGCAAATAGAATGTCATCAACATACAAGACCAAAAAAAGTATTTACTCCCACTGAACTTACGGTATACACATTCATCTATAATATTTACCTCAAAACTGTATGAGGTAATGACTTGATGAAACTTGTGATACCATTGACGAGAAGCTTGTTTGAGACCATAGATGGATTTTCTCCTTTTTCTATTGGATCTCCTTAATGACACTTCTTGAGGTTGTTGAGCTTGCTGTATGGGTTGGGTTTGAGGAGGATTCTCATTATTTTCCTGTACTGTAGCAGTATCTTGAGCAACAACAATATTCTCATTGTTCTCTTGTACTGTAGCTGGATTTACAACAGGATTCTCATTGTGCTTTTGTACTATAACTGTATCTTGAACAATAATAGGCACAAGGTCCTGATCATTGTCAGTTATAGAATCCTTATCAAAAGCAACATTCCTAATATTTCCTTTCCCCCCAAACTCAACATCCTCAAGAAATCTCGCATTTCCCGTCTCAAAAAATAGACCTTGATGCAGGATTGTAAAACTTGTACCCCCGTGAACGCTCAGCGTAACCAACAAAGTAGCAACTAATTGTCCTTGAGTCCAATTTTTCTTTCATGCGGCCTATAAGGTCGCGCCTCAGCTGAACATCCCCAAATATGCATATGCTTTATACTAGGCATTTTCCCAGTCCAAATTTCATATGGGGTTTTGTTAACTGCTTTGCTTGGCACCCTATTAAGGATGTACACTGCGGTCTTTAAGGCTTCTCCCCAGAGTGATTCAGGCAAGGAAGAATGACTAATCATACTTCTCACCATGTCCTTAAGAGTTCGGTTCCTTCGCTCTGCAACACCATTCATGCTAGGTTTGCCTGGCATAGTGTATTGCGGAACAATACCACACTCCTCTAGGAAAAGAGCAAAAGGCCCAGGACGTTGCTCTCCTGAACCGTCATATCTTCCGTAGTATTCACCACCATGATCAGATTTGACAACTTTAATTTTCTTCCCAAGTTGAAGTTCAACTTCAGCTTTGAAAGACTTGAAAACATCCAAGGCTTGGGACTTTTCATGAATTAAATATAGATACCCGTAACGAGAGTAATCATCTATGAACGTAATAAAGTACCGTTGTCCATTCCAAGAGACAGTAGGGAATGGGCCACATATATCGGTATGTATCAGTTCTAAGACATCTTTAGCTCTCTCGGCACCTAATTTCCTTTCGTTTGTTCTTTTCCCCTTTATGCACTCAATGCAGACTTCAAAGTCTGCCAAATTTAGGGGTCCGAGAATTCCATCCGACACGAGCCTCTGAATTCTCTGTTTAGAGATGTGACCTAGGCGTTTGTGCCATAATGATGCCGAATTCTCATTTAGTTTTCGTTTTGTACCTATTTGCAGTATTTTATTATTATAGGAATTTAAGTCAAGCCTATATAGATTATCCACCAAATGACCAGAGCAAATATTATTCGAATTATAGAAGAGATTGACTTTATTTTCTCCGAACGAACAAAAATAACCTGATTTGTCCAAACGAGAAACAAAAACCAAATTCCGTCTAAATGACGGTACATAAAATGTCTCTAATAAATCCAAGTAAAATCCACTCGTGGAACATAATCTAAAGATTCCTATAGCTTCGACTGCAACTATATTGCCGTCTGCCACATAGATGTATCTTTCAGCATCACTTGGCGGTCGGCTCCACAGGCAATCCCTTCTTTTCACGCCATGTGGCATATTTGGTACAATCTTTCTTCATGTGTCCCACCTTCTTACAAAAGAAACAAGTTGAAACTTGATCTTGTTTCTTAGCCTTTTTCTGCTGAGAAGGCACATCCGCAGTAGTATCACGCTTTCTTTTACACTGAGAAGATGAAGCCATGTGAGCACTTTCAATCTTATCTTGCTGCAGCCTCTCTTCTTCTTGCACACAGTGAGATATAAGCTCCTTTAAGGACCAAGTGTCCTTCAGAGTGTTATAACTCACTTTGAATTGCCCAAAGTGTGCAGGAAGGGAAATCAAAATGAAATGCACGAGTAAATCTTCAGACAACTCTAACTTTAGTGCTTTCAATTTTGAAGCAAGATGAGACATTTCCATAATGTACTCCCTTATGTTCCCTTTACCTTTATACCTCGTGGAGACAAGTTTGCTCAAAAGGCTACTTGCCTCCGCCTTTTCATTCTTAGTAAAGAATTTTTCAACATCCTTTAGGAACTGTTTGGCATCTTTATCCTCAGTAATTGAGCCCCGAAACGCCTCAGGAATTGAGCGTTTCATGATCATAATGCTCATTCGATTGGATCTCTCCCACTTCTCTATTTTAACCTCATTGAGGTTTTCCGGAGTGGAAGTGGGTTTTTCCTCTCGAAGAGCTATATCTAGGTCCATACAATCGAGGACAATCTCCATGGTATCCTTCCAAACTTTAAAGTTTGAACCATTCAGCATAGGAATACTGCTAATTTGCGCAGAAACATTGGTAGCTAAAGCCATAGTTTCTGGATCAGAATAAAAAGAACGTGCAGTAAATATTAGTTATTAATGGGTAAAAAATCCATATTGAGATATCTAGCACAACATTAATTTTCAATCTTTGGATAGAAAAATTAACTGTAAGTGATACTCTCATTGCAGTAATCAAATATTGTCAAAATTCCTGTCACACATTAAGCCTTTCTTTGGACCGACTTAATGCGCACATGGAAACTTAAACTTCGCAACCTATTTATTACCGCATATATTTTCTATTAATTGGCCAAACAATAACCTTCCTTTGGGCCGACTATTGACCGCATAATTAATAGAAAATAAACAGAGGTGTGCGATGCTTATTATTTGGCCAAACAATAAACTTCCTTTGGGCCGATTATTGTTCGCATAAATAATAAGTATTACTTTATTCTTAATTAGTTATACCCAAACATGTATTTACTATCAATATGCGTATGTAATTCGGCCAAATATAGACCTTCCTTTGGGCCGACCAATATTCGCATGAATTACATATCACCATATTCTTAATGTTTTAAATAAATCAATTTTCACAAAAGAGGCTACTTTGGCAGCATAATGTTCAATCAATTTATTTCAAAACCAAATCTTTATAAAATAGATGGGTATACTGATCCAAATTGTTACTAGTTCACTTATGTAACAATAAAAAAAAATATTTAAATCGCAAAATGATTTAAATCTTAATGGTGTCCTTTTAGACCTTAAAAAAAAATATGATTATAACTCATATGCCAAAAATTCTCGATCCATTAAGATTAAAATTAATCTTTATAAAATTAGTGGGTATAATTAATCAAAAATATAAAAGTTTAACAATACTTTATTTTTTTTTATTAAAAAAAAAAATCAATTTACTGTTTATTATATAAAAAAAAAAAATCTGCCAAGCTAAATAAAAGGCAGACCTTCTCATAAAATATATATACGTAACCATATATATCCTCAAAGTATAACCAAATAATGATATATATATAAATGATGGATAGTATATATACACATATACATTCAAAAGCAACCAAAACGGCGATATGTTACGTTGTATATGTGGAACAATACTAAATACATATACACTAACCCACACAGTCGCACAAATATAATATATATACATATATTCTTATATATGTAACATCGTAACGTAATGAGAAACATATATACATCGATCCATATATCAATTCAGTAATAAAAAAAATAAAACTGAATATTTTCGATGATTAAATTATGGATGGCTCTGATACCATTTGTTGGAATAAATTAATTTCAATATCCCAGATCATTCATATTGAATCACCAAAAATATATATATCATAATGCGGAAGCGTACCTGAATTCATAAACATGAATCATACGATTGGAAGAGTTTGGATCTTGTGGTTCTTTCGATCTTCCTCAACCAAAGCCTTCTATATTCCTAGGAAGCTGAACTGCAACTCTTTTGATGGGGAAAGAGTAACAAAGGCGGCTTTGGTATATTGGGGACCGAAACCCTGAAGGTCTATTTATATTTGAGCATGGCACCCATTAAACCTTTAAGCCCAAATAAAATAGTATCTAAAGTCCAAAAGATAATATATCTAAAATCCAAAAAGATAATTATCTAAGGAACAAAAGATAATATCCGGTTTTATTCTCATTTAATTCTAAATCAAAAGTAATAATGACTTATTCAATTTAGCATTTATAACAATAAATGAGATCACCATTATATAAGTCATTTAATTTGAAATAGCATAATTTGTGATTATAATTAATATATGTATTGCCCACAAATAAGTTAGGAAATCAAATAATTTCCTAACATATACATGTAAGCTAATTTATTTTAAAATATTATTATAATTTTGGTTCTCAAATGATTTGCATGTTCATGAGAATTACTCATTTTTTAGAGCTTTGTTTGTCTTTTTTCTTTTTAAACACATTTGAAATAATATTGTGAGTTAAAATAATATCGTCGGGAAAGTAAATAATAAGTAGTATAATATAATATAATATTTTTATTTATAAATATTTTTTTTTATTAAAGATAGAGAGATTCGAACCCGCGACCTCTTAAATGAGTATAGAGAGATTATGTGATTAAGTTATAATTCATTGGCATTTATAAGTATTTATAAGTATATTTATTTTTAATCATTGTAAAGGTTATCAATTTTATTTTGATATGTGTTAACATTTCATTTTAATGTAGATTTAAATATATTTATAATATATTAAAAAATTAAGATAAATTTACGATAATTTTTTAAATTAAACATTATTCTATTTTGTCAACTATTTTTTTTGAAAATGATATAATTTTTTCTTTTGTGATTCTTTTGTCATTTTTATTTTTTTGTTGATATTCATTTATCTTTAGATTACTCTAAATATTTAATGTTAATATTATTTTTTTAACCGATACAGATGAGCTAAAAAGATATTTATACTTATATTATATGTAATGACTTTTTTCTCCTCTTGTATATAGGATTTAAATATAATATAAATATACTATTTTATAATTATCTTTATAAATCACTATAAAAATTTTCCTTTCACAATATTTTAGATGAGAAAAGGCAAAGAGAATGAATAGGAGAATGTTAGGAATTAACATTTTTATTGAAAAAATAAAAACTAACTTCTGTTGATTCAAATATAATATAAATTAAAAATATTAATTTCTTAACAATTTTCTAATTAATATATACAAGTAACTTTAATTAAATACATTTCTTTTTCAAATAAAATAACAAAAATAAATTTAATATTAATTTTAAAATTTATTTATTATTGCTTTTTATATACAAAAATTAATCCATTTAAATATGGACAATGCTCGGATTTAAGCGTTTTTATAATTAAGAGTTAAAATGTTTTATCTCAGTGAAATCTTAATCTAGTATGTCTTTTCCATCCTCTATTATTATCTTGGGTTTGAAAAAAAAATCCATTTTACCGTAGAATCCCATAATAAAAAACCGATAGGGGATAAATAGATCTTTTAAATATTTTGCCAAAAAACAATATTTGTATTATTTTATATGTATATTTAAAGGGAGCCACTCATAAAAGTCGCTTAAAACGTCTTTTTATAAAGATGTTTTTTAATAATTAAAAATTAACACATATAATCGATTAAATCGTGCTATTTTTGTCAAAATTAGGCTAGACAAATTGATCTGACTGAAAAATGGTGAATCAAAACTGATCTAAATTAATATTATTTTTTTATGAAAAATGACTACAATACCTTATTATAAAAAAGACTAAAATACTTCTATTATATATATTAATTTTAAGAATCCTAAATTTTAGTCTTTTATTTTTCTATCGTAGGTTTAGGATTTAGAATTTTTAAAAAAAAAAATATATATATATATATATATATATATATATATATATATATATATAAAATAAGAGTATTTTAATCATTTTCTATAATAAGGATATTGTAGTTATTTTTTATAAAAAAAATAATATTAATTTAGACCAATTCAAGATTTGATTTACCATTTTTTCAGTTAAATCAATTTGTCTAGTCTATAAAAAAGTATTTTTATAACTAAGTTGACACAAATCTAACAATTAAAAATACGTACATGCGTTCTTACTTCTCTTTCTCTACATTTTTTTAGCACATAAATTTTTATTAGCCAACACAAAAAATTATTGACATAGTATAAAAATTTTTGCATAAAATACAAACTTATGGATATAGCATAAATTTTTTTAACGTAGCACAGAAATTTGGTGAATTTTATCATATCCTTTATAAAGTAACATGTAATTTATCTTGCGTCATATGTCACTTTTTAATTGGTTATTAAATTAACCATGGTTAAACTATTTTATAATTAAATTAGTTTTTAAAATGGATAATTATGCAATTTTTTAAAGTATTAAAAATTGAAACATGGCTTTTTTCCCAAATCATTTCCAGAAGATGTATCCTAACCCTCTGTAATGACTTTTGGCCTTTCGCTTCTCCCTCATTCCTTCACCCTCGTCGCGCCTCCCAAACAGCACCGCCTCGTTGATTGTAATCAAATTATAAGTCAATTGAATAACTAAAAAAAAAAAAAACAGATAGGGAGTTTCAAGAACGCAGAGAAGAGAGAAAACTAACCTGTCCAAGCACGGTGAAGCAGACTCTGGCCAGGGATCACAGCTGCGACGGACGAAGACGCGACGACGAGAGACGCATCGGAACAAGGAGACGCGACGACGCAGAGCAGGGAGCCACAGATGCGACCGCGCAGGGTTGGAGACGCATCGGAGACGGCAAGAAGAATCGGAGGAGCCGGCGATTGTGACTTTTGAACTCTGGAGTTCGGCCATTCGA
This sequence comes from Arachis hypogaea, assembly GCF_003086295.3. Taxonomy (NCBI): domain Eukaryota; kingdom Viridiplantae; phylum Streptophyta; class Magnoliopsida; order Fabales; family Fabaceae; genus Arachis; species Arachis hypogaea. The sequence goes on along the minus strand of NC_092053.1, from coordinate 24,761,648 downwards.
GACTTCAGGAGAGGCTGACTGGTGAGGAAGAATTGTTGAGTGACACTGAGAGAGAACGAGAAAGAAGAATTTAGGATTAGGACCGTTGTTAACGTGATTTAGGGCCAGTTTGGCTAAACTTCTTAAATAAGTTCTTTTGAAAAAAGAGTTTAAAATATAAGGACTTTTATTAATAACAACTTTTAAATAAGTTATTTTGTATTTGGAAAGTTATTATAGAAGTCTTTATTTTAAAGTTGTGTATTAAATAGGAGTGATAAAATAACTTTTGAAAATAGGAGAAGTCACATTTTTTAACTTCTTTAAAAGCTCTTAAATAACTTTTTAAAAAGTTAAAAGTTTATCTAAAAAATTATACCAAACACTATTAATGTAATTTTTTATAAATCAAAAACTAAAAAAAAAAAAGGTAATTTTTGGAGTTTTTTAAATGGACCCTTAGAAAATAAAAAAAATTAATTTTTAATCTTTTAATAAATTATACATTTATCTCTTTTAAAAATTTAATTACAATATAATTTAACTATAGTTAAGATAATAATTTAAATTAAAAATAAATATTCAATTAAGATGTGATTTAAGAACGTATAATAATAAATAGCGTGAAGATTAATAATTTATCTTCTGCTAAATTTATTATTCAAACTTGCTACATATTTACTTAGCGGAGATTATTTTTAACTTCATTTTAACTATTTATCTCATCAAGACCGTCAAAAAAGCGAAGAAAAATTCTTTAAATTAATTACACCATTAACAAATATTCAATCTTCTAGTTAGTTCAATAAGATTATATTAGGTTTGATTTTCTGTTTGGTCATTGTGTTATTTGCCGACTTAACAAAGCAAACAGATTCTAACCATTTAGAGTAAAGGGTAGGGAAAAGGAAGGGAAGAAGCATATCTTATAGTCATACCATAAACTAATAATAAATAAATAAAAATAAAAAATCATTTATAAACATTTCCAATTTCTTCAATGCATGCTTCTCCAAGAGTCAAATATCTTGATAAACAGTAAGCAAATGAAATTAATGTTGACAAAGATCTCACAAAATTCAGCAGTCGCTGCTTCACAGCCTGGCTAGCCTCAGATGGTAGGATCAAAGTTTTTAACAATTGGGCCTACTCAAATAGTTAACAATATTCTGGATAAACATAAAAAAATGTTGTGACCCAATTCATGATATTTCTCATTCTAATGATATATTTTTTTATTTTTCTCAAATAAATAAAATAAAGATAAGTAATACCAATATATACAAAATTATTGACTAATAAAATAGTAATTGCTCATTGAAATTTTATTAGTAAAAAATAGATATATCATTATATAAAAATATGAAATTTTAAACTTTTTAGTATTAAATTATTAATTTTGAATTTTTAAACATTTTTATATAGATAATTTGAATAATTTATTATTTATTTATTTATTTAAACTGGTTTGACTACAATTAAACCACAAATAAATTATTAAATCTTTGAATTAATTTCTTGACCGATTTACTAACCGGTCCAGTTCTCATAACTTTGATCATTTCTCTATTAATAATTAACATGATTTATTTTCTATTTATCAAATGTTCATAACGTATAAAACTATGGGATGTTGATTTTCGATCCAGTGAACAATCTTTCGATTCTACGTTAGTTTGGATTTGGGTATCCGGCCTCCCAATCTGGTGTTATCAGGAGCAGGCAATACTACGTATTGCAGTTGCAATAGGAGTCCCGATAAAAGTCGATTTGGCCACCAAACTGGCAGAGAGGAGGAGATATGCCGGTGCTTGTGTTCAAATAAATTTAGAGTTGTCGGTGATCAAGAATATCATAGTTGAGGGTGTCTTTTATAATGTGGAGTATGAAAGTCTAACTCTGCTTTGTGAATTTTGTGCAAGATATGGCCATGATAAATCTCAATGCTTAGGTAGGGTTCTCAGGGAAGAGAAGAGGGTTGATCTGTTCAAGGGGAAGTGCAGAGCGGTGACAAGTCAGATCCGAAAATTCAAAATTCAAGTAGAAGGACTGTTGATCCGGCCGATAATTTAGGCAATGATAATGACACTAATTTGCGTGCAAAATATAGAGATGATTCTGTGCAGGCCAATGACAAGGAGGCATGTGGAGAGGGAAAAGTGGGCTGGCATAAGGTGCTAAAGAAAGAAAAATTTAAACTGGGCCACAATTTAACAATGAAGGCCCAAGGTTTCAATCAAACCTGTTCTGGGTCGGATGGCTACCAGAGGCCCAAACCTCAGCTTTCATGAGGATCCAGGGAGCAGGGAGTCCGAGTCAGGCATGAGGCTACCCAGCAGCGCGCACCATCGTCTACCCATACGCCAGCAACGAGAAGGCCCTCCATTAGGAAACGTTCATGTCTGGCATTCTTGTAGAACTTGTTGGTTGGAGCCATAAAAAACAATATTGAGGTGGTGAAAAGGCTTGACTGGACTTGTATTAATAGTGGATGGTTATCTCTTTTTTCTGAGGCCTATATAGAAATATTGAATAGACTGATGTTTGATCACTGTCCTATCTTAGTGTGCGGTAAAGGGTGTCCGCAGCTGAAAAGGAATAAATCCTTCCGTTTTATGGTGGCTTGGGATACTCACCCTGGTTACAGAAATATTGTGAAACAATCTTGGTGGTCTGACTTTAGAGGGGTGCAAGCCAAGCTTTCGGAGGTGAAGAAGAACTCTCTTGAGTTTAATTCTATAGTGTTTGGTAACATCTTTGTTAGGAAATATAATTTATGGCGTCAAATTAATTATCTTCAGAAGCGTTTGGAAAAGAAGGAAGATTCTTTCATGCGTCAAAAGAAACAACAGTTGATTGAGGATTATAATAACACTCTTGTGCAAGAGAAACTTCTTTGGTTTCAAAAATCCAGAGAACTGTGGGTGAAGTTCGGGGACAGAAACACCAACTTCTTTCATCTTCAGACACTTGTACAGCGGAAGATAAATAAGATTCAAGGTCTCTTTCTCAAGGATGGTGTGTGGCAGACCGATCCAGAGGCTCTTAGCTGAAAAGCTAAATCTTTCTTCAAGAGCTTATTCTATCAGCTAGAGGATGTTGATTTAGGGTGTTTGGATGAAGTCCCACTTCCTTCTCTAAATGAGGAAGCTTGTTGTAATCTTACTGCGCCTGTTACTATGGAGGAAGTTAAGTCAACTGCTTTTAGCATGAATTCCTTTAAGGCTTCGGATTTAGATGGTTTCCAAGCTTACTTCTTCAAAAATTACTGGGAGATTATTGGTTCGGATGTTTGGAATATGGTTAGGGAAGCTTTTTCTTGGGGTACTATTGATTCAAGGATGATGGAGACTCTTCTGGTTCTAATTTTTCAGGTGGATTCACCAGTATTGATGAAGGAATTTAGACCCATTAGTCTCTATAATATGGTCTACAAGGTCATCATTAAAGTCCTGGTTAACAGACTCCACCCTCATCTCACGGATATTGTTGGCCCTCTCCAAGGAGTTTATTCCTGGAAGGGGAGTGCCAGACAACATTATTATAACACAAGAGGTTTTTCATTTCATGAAAAGGACTAAGTCAAAGAAAGAAACTCTAGCGTTTAAGATTGATTTAGAAAAAGCATAAAACAGAGTTAATTGGAGGACTCTAAAGCAGACCCTCATGAAATTCGATTTTCCTATTCCTACAGTCAACCTGATTATGAGCTGTGTCACTTCATCTTCTTTGTCTATTCTCTGTAATGGCGATAGATTGGACAGTTTTACTCCTAGACGGGGTCTTCGACAAGGAGATCTTATGTCACCATATTTTTTTGTGTTGTGTATAGAGAAACTGTCCTATTTGATTAACCATCAAGTTGTTATAAGGAGGTGGAAGCCGGTTGCTATTTCTAGAGGGGTCTGAGAATTTTCCATTTAGTGTTCGCTGATGATTTGCTTCTCTTCTGTAAATTGGAGAGACGACAAGTTCAAAATATAATGGCAGCATTGGAGAGTTTTTGTAAAGCTTTTGGGATGAAAATTAATGTGGAGAAGTCTAAAGCGTTGCGTTCCCGTAATGTTTCAGCGACTAGAAAAGAAATCTTTACTGGGGTGTCCTCCATTCCTTTTGTCCAGAATGTGGGCAAATACATCGGAATTACTCTTAGTCATTCTCGGGTGATCCGGACATCTTTTAATGAGGTTCTGGATAAGATCCGAGAATAGCTAGCCAGCTGGAAAGGTTGTTTACTCAACAGGGCAGGAAGGCTCTATTTGATTAATTCAGTTGTGACGGCTATTCCTATTTACCACATGCAAGTCTCTCTCTTTTTTAAAGGGATAACAAATTTTATAGCATCTATGATGAGAAATTTTCTCTGAAAAGGTCAAGCCAATGGTCGGGGGCTAAATCTTGTTAGTTGGAAGGTGTTGGTCATTCCAAATAAGTTTGGTGGTCTGGGAATATGGGATCCGTTTTGTGCCAATGTTACTCTTTTTGGGAAGCTAATTTGACAACTCTTTCATCATTCCCACAAGTTTTGGGTTCAATTGTTGGCAGTTAAATATCGTTTTTCTCTGAGTGAAGCTTTTAGCTATTCTATGGATAACGGATCTTATGTTTGGAGGAGTCTATGTAAAATTTGGGATATTTTGAAGGATGATTTTGATTGGTGCATTGGGAATTTGGCCCAGAAATTTTGGTTCTCTAAATGGAGGAAAGAGAGGTAGCTATGTAATGAGATGGATTATGTTCACATTTCTTATTCGGATATTCAGATTTTAGATCTATAGTCGGTTGGGAAGTTGTACCTTGAGAAGGTCTATTCTCCTCTTCACCAGGTTTTGCATGAAAGCATTCTCTCCTACAATCCGAATGTGCAAGCAGCGGTAGGTTGGATTTGGTCCGGTGGGACGGCTAAGGTTTATGATGCCCGTAATGGCTACTTATAGTTCTGCAAGAAGATGTTTGGATGGAAGGAGAGAGGGAACTGACTTCGGCTTTGACGTGAGCTTGTTCCAGAAAAGATTAAATTTTTGGCATGGCTTTGTCTACGAGAGGTAGGGCTGGAAGTGAGTCAAGCCAGCTCATGAGCCAACTCGAGCTCGACTCATTAACAGCTCGATAAGCTAAACTCGTGAGCTGGTGAGCCAAGCTTGAGCCTAGAATTGAGCTCATAAATTAAATGAGCCGAGCTTGAGCTTGGATAAGCTCAGCTCATTAGCTCGTGAACTGGCTCGATTATATATATATATATATATATATATATATATATATATTTTAATATTTAATATTTATATTTATTTTTTACATATAATTTTAATATAGGACATAAATAAAAAATTTAGAATTTATTGATAGATAAACAATATATAAAATTGATCTTTTCAAATATTTTTTAAAATATAGAGTGTTTGATTTACATAATTAAACAAATAAAAAAATGAAAAAAAAAGAACAAGTTTCCTTTTTTCTTTAATTTTTCGGTCTTTGGTCCAACCTAAATGGCCTCACCCGCCCTAAACTCATAAGTCATATCCCTTTCTGAGCTTAATCTTAGCTATAGATCCGCCTGGAGAAAGTTGTTGCTCTAATCAGTAGTCATAGCCACCTAATCGGAACTTGATTGCCTGAGTTATCTTCGTCTGGTTCTGTTCTCTCCCAGTGAATGCCTCAGCATCACTCGCATCAAACCTCCTATTAATATTTAAATTGGTCTGTGAAATTTGACCTGCGATTTAATTTAACTCTCGAATTTTCAATTGATCCAAATTTTACCTTAAAATTTTAACACATGCTTTAAATTGGCCCTTCTGTCCATTTTCATTACCGAAAAAGTGACGCGACAAATTTAGTTGACACCTGGCAGTGGCACAAGAAAAAACGATGTCATTTTACAAAAATCTAATTCTCTATTCCTTCATCACTGAAAGGGGAGTCAAATTTTTATGGTGTCAAATCCAAACAAACCAACAAGAAGCTCCTGCAACATCCTTCCATCACCGCCGTATTCGTGATCGTTGCCACCTCTTCTTTGATCGTGCACCCTTGGCCACTGTACCGACATGCACCATTCGTCGCCCCCTCTTTCTCCTCATCCTCCTTATACTGTATCTTCTTGTTCTTTTTCTTATCCATTTTGTCTTGGCTGGAATAATCAGCCACTTCAATCACATGAAAATCTTTCTTATTTTCTATTTGTAGATGTAATGCAGAGAAAGTGAAGAAAAGTAGAGCAGCACTCACGACGGTAACAGCAGAATCGTATGTGCCGAGGTCCGAGGTGGGGGCGGCGATGTGGTCAATGGGGTAGAGGTAGTGTTCTGGCATCAACGGCTTTGAAAACGTGGATGGGACTCTCGATGAAGGAAGAGGGTGAGTTGAGGTTGTAGTGTTGCACTGAACCCTATCTCCCACTCTGTATTTTCTTTTTCAATAATAATAATAATAATAATAATAATAATAATAATAATAATAATAATAATAATAATAATGATAATTAAGAATCAATTTGAAGTGAAATGGAGAAAGTAGAAGAGGCCATGGTTGTGGTTGTTGTTGTGAATGAAGCAGTTGCTCATGCGTGTGTAAATGAAGGGGATGATGATTACTTGATCACTGAAAATGGGTTAGAGAGAAGCTATGGAGAAAAGGAGAGAGTGCGAGTGATGGATTTAATGGCTATACCGAAAGGAGAATGAAAAAAGAAGAAGAGATGAATCTAAAGTTGAAGATGAGACCATACCTGAGATTTTTGAAGCTCGAAGTAGTACCCAAGCCATGGCTGCTTATGGAGGAGGAAGAAGAAGAGGAAAAGAAAAATGACGTCGTTTTGGAACAAATAGCAAAATGACGTCATTTAATTGTGCCAGGTTAGCTTTTCGGTGACAAAAATGGATGGAAGGGCCAACTCGAGGCATGAGTTAAAATTTCAGAGTACAATTTAGGTCAATTGAAAATTCGAGGGTTAAATTGAATCGAAGGTCAAATTTTAGAGGTCATTTTTTACTATTAACTCAGGAAAGAACCGAACAGGTTCTCTTAGGTCTTTACCGTGAACAACGTCCCCAAGGGAGGCTCAAATGCTGGAAGGATGACCCTCTAACAAGGCGGACAAAGAAGAGGCGTGGAAGTGCTCAAAGTTGTGGATGACAGAAGACGGCAGAGAATGTATCGGGACTGAAGACCAGAAGCGGAAGGTGGGAAGTGGCATGCGATGTAATATTGGAAGAACTCAGGAACTGACAGATCCTTCTCCTCATTAGCGATGATGGCGATACACATTGAAGGAAGATTTGAAGTTGGCAAGTTCTAGTCCTTGGAGGAGACATCCTAGAAGCCAATTTGCAGCATTATCCTTGTTGGGTACTCATCCAATAAATGGTAAAGATACAACCTGAGTTGACAACTCTTTACAAGGGAGGACTTACTTTTGCATGTAAGAACCTAAAATTTAATTAACCGTTTAAATAAGAATAAAATAATAATTTAATTGTTTGGAATATATAGGTTCAAAAATTTAGAAATATTAATTAGAAAAATTAAAGGTAAAATTCAGATTTAGTAAATTTTTCTGAGTGAGAAAATATAGTTTTCAATGGAAAAATACATTAGTTTTCAATGGAAAAATACATAAAAATGTGTACTGGATTAAATTAGGCCGGCATTGTGAGTAAGGAAAAAAAATTAAATTATGAGTGAATAAATTTAGGAAATTGAATTTATTAACTTGGAAAGATAAAAATAATTTAAAATTGAAAATCAGACGTTAATTTTAAAGGTTTTGGCCTGAAATTGGACTAAACGAACCTAAAACACTAACGAATTGGGCCCAAGGTCTAACATATATATACCCTTTTAATGAGTTTCAAGCTCATTTCCACCAAAAAACAAGAAGGGGCGCTGGGATAAGAAGTGAGGAGAAGAGGGATTGTTACTATTCATTTCCACCTTTTTTCATTCATAACTTGAGATACGGTGCTCCGATTTGTGTGCCGTTTACGGCTACGGGAAACTCTTGTTGATCTCTTTGATTCTATCTAAACTAAGTGATAAGAATCTTGAAAATCCATGCTCCAGTTTTCTGCCCTAAGAGTTTTGCATTTTTAGGTTTGATTTTTGAATAGATTTTGTGATTTTTGTTGTTTAGGGATGATCTAACATTGTAATATTATTGGGTTTTGCCCCTAATACCATTGGGTAAGGTAAGTCTCTTCGAAATCCTTGCGGTTTGATGTTTTGATTAGCCATAATGTTGATTTTGGTATACTATATGATGTTGTTAGATTGAGGTTTGGTGATTTTTGGAGTTGTTTTGGCTACTTGGAGTATTGAGATTGAGTTTGAAGTTTTTGGATTAAGCTTGGTGGCATTGTTTCGGTGTTTTGAATGTGTTGGGAATCAGCCAAGGTATGGTTTTGGTTTTCTTTAGGTAATATGTAATGTTTCGTGAAACTTAGGCTAATGGACCTTAGGATAGGATTGAATTGATTGTTGATAATTATTAAATTGATGATGTATATTGTTGATCATTAATGTGGTGATGAATTTGGATGAAAATGGATGTTAAAGAGGATTGGTGATGATAGATGATGAATGATGTTTATGAAGAGTTGAAATGAGCAAAATTGTTGATATTGTAATCTTGATTTGGAAATTGTTGATTTTGTTGAACTATGAAGAGAAGAGGTGGAAAGTTGAGTGAAATAGGTGTGAAAATGATTGAGATGTACTGAAATAGTAAATTGTAGTGTGTGATAGTGATTTGATGATGATTTTGAGTATGTTTAAGTTTGGTTTACATTGAAGTTTTGGAAAATTAGAGAACTTTGTTAAATTTTGTAAAACCTTATTTTTGATGAATTTTGACGAGGTATAACTTGGCTTCTGGACCTTTATTTTTGATAAAATTTCATTTAAATGAAAGTTGGGTCAGAAAGCTTTAAGACGTTCAAAGAACGAGCGAAAAATATTTTAGAACGAAAAAGTTATGCGCGTTTGAAGTTTGACACTAAAATCTGAATTCTGCAGCTATTTAAAGTTTCTAAGTTTTTCAACCATGCGTGCACGCGACACGGGGATTGGCTGTCGCCAAGTACCCATGCGTACGCGGCACAAGCATGCGTACGCGAAAATGTCTTTTTTACTGGCATGCGTATGCGGCATATTGCACGCGACGCGAGCCTCGCTTGCTGTTTTGAGGATTCACATACGCAAGTGTAACATGCGTATGCGACATGGAAATTTTGATACTATGCGTACGCAGATAGGGGCGTGCGTATGCATGATCCCTGTTTTGCTGAAAACTTGCTTTTCTTCATTTCAATGGTTCTTCTAGCTTTCTAAACTTCCTTAAATACTATTTAAGACTTATAACTAGTGATTAGGTCTTAAGACTAATGAGGGTGAGTTAGGTAGTTTAAATTAGATATTCTCTGTTAATAAGATTAGAAGACGGTGACTTAGCTTTGGAAAGTTCTATGAATGGTATGACCTGAGTAAATTGATGGGGTGTTAAGTTATTGATGAATTGAGGAAACGGGAGAAACTGAAGTTGCTGAGATTGAATACTATGTTAATGATAAAAACAGATATTTGATTAACTAACAGTACAGTAAATCCTTAAAAATAGCTAACACCAATTACAAACCTAATAAGCTAGGCCTTTAAATTATGTTCTTAGTACAACAATAATAATCCTAACTTTACATACTAAAATAATATCAATAAAAGATACTTTAAAATTTGTATTTAAATAAAATAAAATAAAATTAACAACACTAACCTATAAGTCAAGGGCCTAACAACATGTCACGTGTCATTTATTTTTTGATACATATTTTGTTTTTTAAATAACTTTGTCTATGTTATAATACAATATTGCAGTACATCAATAATTAAAATTAATATTTATCAAAATTTGATATAATTAATAGCATTATATGAAATAAAATTAAAACCATTCAAAAATTTATGTAATATTTTTGTAGTATCCCTTTCTCGGGTTTAGAGTATTTCTTGCATTCGCACATATAGCTTATTTGACACAAACTCTTTTGCAAATAATCCAAATATTATTTAAGGAAAAAAAAATTCAACAGTCAAAATTTTAATTATATTGACTAATATTTTTAATAGTTTATATTTTTAGTTTAATAACCTAATTTTATATTTTTATTTTATACTTTTAAATATTAATAATTAATAATTAATTAAAATAATAAATTATACTGAAATTATACCCACGATTCATTATTTAAACAAGTTGCATCTGCAGAACCCACCGTTTTGTATGATAAGGCATTAAGGCCGCGGGGCGATATTAAATTTATATTTAAAAAATTTGGATTCATATAACGTGGACTACGGCGGCTTTTGAGCCTCTTGTTCCTTTTTTAATAAAAATTATAATGTTCAAAGAAAAAGTAAACGATATATGAATAATGAATAAAATATATTTATTACTTTAATAATGATAGGGTAAAATTAAAAGAAAATTTGATTCCAGAAAATAAAATAAATGAAAGTGGGTAAGAATTAGTTATAGTTGTCTATTAAAACACGTTGAAATTTATTATGGCGATTGAAGTTAGACCTTGAACAACTAATTAAGAAGTGGAAGTCTTAATTAAAGACATTCAAGAAAAACGACACATTGCGTGTATAAATAAGGAACGAAGTAGAAGCTGAAATTGGCGCGTATAAGAATAATGGCATGTTATCCTGCACGATCTGAAGCCATGGTGGTAGAGATTGAGCATGATAATGATGATGAGAAGGGGAATAAGAGAAACGAAGAGGGTATGTGTATGTATATGACATGGAAGGATGTGTGGGTGACTGCATCAATGGGAAACAAAGGAAGCAAACCAATTCTTGCCGGTCTAACCGGTTATGCCAAACCGGGCCAGCTATTGGCCATAATGGGTCCTTCTGGTTCTGGCAAGTCTACCCTTCTTGATGCCTTAGCATGTATTTCATATTTTTCATTTCATTCAAAGGATCGGAATACTTTTTTTTTTTTTGGTGAACAACCAAGAGAAAAAACAAAAGAGCAGAAAAGAAAAAAAAAAAAGAAATCAGGTTCTTAACAGCAAGAGAGGACAAACCACCTCTGGCGGCTGGTGCCAAAGGTGAACCTCATCAGCTCCGCTACCTCCAGATCCCATCTTTGCCAACCGATCTGCCACGACATTAGCTTCTCTTGGGATAAGCTCAAAACGAATATCCCAATCCCTTCTTAACTTCAAGTCAAAGATCCGTTGTATCACTTCTTTTTCAAGATGCCAGAATGGAACTTGCCAACTAGTCACTAGCTCAAAAGCTGATGCGCAATCTGTCTCACAGACAACAAGCTTAAGACCCGCCTCCCAAGCCCAAGCCAAACCTTTCCATATACTCCACAACTCCATCTTGATGACACTAGATCCAAAGGAATTTCCTGAGCATCCCATTACCCATTGACTGGAGCTATCGCGAATTACCCATCCAAAACCAGCACAATCATCTCCCAAGTTCACACTCCCATCACAATTTAACTTCCAAGCACCAGGTTCTGGCGGAGACCAAGACAGAGATTTTAATCCCTGGATGCAACACACTCGATTCTGAGTTGTATATTCAAAATCCACCATGCACCTGCGAGCCTTGTATGCAACTGACCCAGCAAATCCAAAAATTCCCTGAAAATTACCCATATTTCTGTCTTGCCAAATTGACCATATTATAGCTGCAAATTTGGAACAACCTTCATTGAGGAGGCCATGCTTGAACCAATCATGCACCTCGTGAGAGCCAAAGAAACACACATCAGAAAAACCTAGAGAAACCCAAACTGATCGCACCACTTCACAATCCCGAAAACAATGAAGAATTGTCTCCGGAAGTTGATTGCAACGTGTACATAAGGATGAGGAGGAGAGATGTCGCCAAAAACGCAGATATTGAGTTGGTACAGCATCATGAAGGCAAAGCCACATTAGGAGCCTCAACTTTTCAGGGACCCGCGCCTTCCAAAGCCAAAGCCAATTGATATTCCTATCCCAATTCAACTTATTCTGAATTAACCATAAATATTCTTGTTTAGCAGAGTAAAGAGTGTGCTCCCAACTCCAACTCAAATCACGACCAGAAGCCGAAATATGTACTAAACTAAGAATGTCTTCCCTTAAGTCCATAGGAATAAAAGAGTAAATCCTCTCCAAATGCCAAACTCCATCATGGTAAACATCTTCAATGGTCAAAGCAGCCTCACAAATATCAAGAAATTCAACCCTCGCTCCTACTGGCCCAGAGTGCAACCAAGAGTCAAACCAGAAATTCTTAGAAAGAGCTCCCACTTCCCAAACAAACCCTTCCTTTAATACGGAAGCTGTGTGCACAATAGACTTCCATATATACGATGAAGAACCCATTGCTTTAATTGCAAATAGGTTTCTATTCTGGAGGTATTTTTGAAGCATAATCTTGACCCACAGTTTCTCTTGATTCATCAAAATTTGCCAAACTAGCTTTCCTAATAAAGAAAAATTGACCAACCGCGACTCCCGCAAAGCAAGACCTCCAAACTTTTTCGGAGTCGTCAAAACTCTCCAAGATGCTAAATGAAGACCACGGTGATTATGACTACCACACCAAATGAAACTTCTAGTAAACTTATCAATGTTAGAGCACACACCTGATGGAAAAAGGCTTACTTGCATCCTATAAATAGGTATAGAAGATAAAACTGATTTAGCAAGGCAAATCCGACCAGCTTTATTAAGGAAGCGACCTTTCCAAGATGCTAGCCTATTAGTAAGCTTATTAACCACATCATTAAAATCAGCTTTAGTAACTCTGCCATGCTTAAGGGGGACACCAAGGTATTTTCCCAGAGAATTAGCAAATCGGATAGAATAAATACCAGTGAAGAGATCCTTGCGTTGTCTAGAAACATTCATAGAACAGATAGCACGAGATTTGTCAAAATTCACCTTCATACCAGATGCTCTGCAAAAGGTGGCCATAGTGTCCAAAACATGAAGCACTTGAGATTTCTTCGCTTTGCAAAAAAGGATAAGGTCGTCTGCAAAAAGGAGATGGGAGATTACAGGACCTCCCCTAGACACAGTCACTGGTTTCCATCTACCAACCTCCACTTGCCTAGCAATGAGGCAACTCAACCTCTCCATACAAATAACAAATAAATAAGGAGACATCGGGTCTCCTTGCCTTAAACCCCTCTTTGGCTGAAAACCATCCAACCGGTTACCATTCCACATTAGAGAAAGGGAGGAAGACTTTACACATTTCATAATAAGAGAAACAATAGTACCTGGAAAGCCAAACATTAGGAGAGATTGCTCCAAAAACTCCCAGCTCACCCTGTCATAAGCCTTTTCTAGGTCAATTTTAAAAGCAAGAACACCTTTCTTTGATTTGGTTTTCTTCATAAAATGGAGAACTTCCTGGGCTACAATGATATTGTCTGGGGCACCCCTTCCAGAAATAAACCCTCCCTGCAGAGGACCAATGATATCTTGTAGAAAAGGTCGTAACCTCTCCACAACCACCTTAGTTATAATCTTGTAGATGACATTACAGAGGCTGATAGGACGAAACTCTTTCATGCGAGACGGGTTATCAACTTTAGGAATCAGCACCACCAAAGTGTCAAATAGAGCACTATCCAGATCAAACCCAGCGAAAGCCTTCTTAACAAGTTCCCATACCTCTGTACCAACCACTTCCCAATATTCCTTGAAGAAAAAAGCCTGAAAACCATCGGCACCTGGGGCCTTAAAAGAGTTCATGCCCATAACCACCTTCCTAACCTTTTCTTTAGAAACATTTCTTGTGAGACTTTCAATAGCCTCACGAGATAAAGAAGGTAATTCCTGATCCCCCATCACATCAAGTTCTACCTGTTCCACATTACAAAAAAGATCTCTATAAAATCCAATTGCACATTCTTCGAGTTCTTGCGGATCAGTACTCCATCTTCCATCCTCCAAAAACAACCCCTGAACCTTGTTACGCTTCCTCCGCATAATGGTTTGCATATGAAAGAACTTAGTATTTCTATCTCCAAATCTGACCCAGTGCTCTCGGGATTTTTGATACCAAAACAACTCCTCTTGCATAAGCAGATTACTATATTCAGCCTGTAACTCCCTTTCTTCCTGTATAAGGGATAAAGCATCAACTCTCTCCATTCGCTGTTGGATACTGGTCACACGCCTCTCCAATTCCCTCTTTCTTTTAAAAATATTTTCAAAGACATCTCGGTTAAAGGCCAAAGCATCATCTCTGACCTGAGAAAGACAACGAATAGGATTGGGTCTACCCTTGTCCCAAGCACCCCTGACCACCGACAAAAAACTTGGGTGATAAGACCAAGCTACTTGAAAACGGAAAGGTTTTACCCCGACTCTTCTATCATTACCTTGACATTGTATCATAATGGGACAGTGGTCAGAATGCATTCTCGCCAAATTCTCCACATAGCTTTTCGGAAAACGAAAACACCAAGCATCAGTAGCCACAGCCCTATCCAGCCTCTTCGAGATGAACCGATTACCCTGCATATGTCTGAACCAAGTGTACAAAGATCCATGGGCTCCCAAATCAATCAAACCACACTCATCTAGGAGAGCTCCAAACCGCTCTGCCCTTCGAGAGACAAAGTTCCCACCTTTAACCTCAGATGAAAGAAGGATCTCATTAAAATCCCCAATAGCTAATAAAGGACCTGAATAATTTCTAGAAAAATCTGTCAAAACCCTCCAAGCTTCTTCCCTTTTGCTAGGAACGGGACTTGCATAAATTGCTGCACAGACCCAAGAAAAACCGCTATTCGAAAATTCAACACACACCACTTGCGAACTCGCTGCCACGACATTGCAAGATACTCCGGGCGATGCAGAAAGCACCCAAATACCTCCACTATGCCCCTGAGCTTCTTCAATATGAATAGGAGTATAACCTAATCTGTTCCAAAAGACAGCCATCTTTTGGAAAGCACAATGAGTCTCTAAAATGATAAAAACGTACGGATGAAAATTCTTTACCAATTGTTTCAGATGCACCCGAGCCAGCTTATTTCCAGCTCCTCTCACATTCCAAGCTATAATGTTTACACAATCCATATTAATATTACTTGGAGTGAGACCCACACCTCAGATTATTTGAGGGTAGTGAGTGGGGTCTCCACTGTAACCACACTGTGCCCATTCTCAACCGGAGAATTCTGAAAAGAATTAGGCCTTAATCTCTTTAAATTGCTTTTGAATGGCATTTTAGAAGTCCCCGCGCCTTGCGAATAAGCCCCTGCCCGTTCTGAACCAGGTCCTTGCTTGCCACCCGTCACACCTTGAGCAGAGGTAAAACCTGACGAAGCTAATTTAAAGTTCCTCGCTTGTTTTAACACTTGATTGCCCTTACTTATGTGTAAAGATGATTCAACCACATTGATGCCTTTCATAGCAGGTTCTCCTTTAGCAACATAATTAGAAGATTTATCCACATAAACTTTTTTGGACTTATCCTGGTCATGCATACCCAAAAAGACCTTCTTGCCCTTTGCCTTTCTTTCCACTTTGGTCCACGTTGTATCCCCTGCATGTGCCCCTTCCATTACATGCACTTCCTTATCCTTATTCTTATCTATCCCAATTGTAGTACTACCAAAAACAAAAGGCTTTTCAATATTAGAAGAAAATGGCACCTAATCTATCTTCTCATGATCTTGTTCCTTGTCTTCATTCACCCCTATTTTATCAATGTTCGCTGAAATTGAACTAATCAATTTACAGTCCACACCAACATGCCCATAACAACCACACGTATTGCAGACCAACTCAAGGCTTTCATATTCAACATCCAAAACCCTCCCATCCACCTCAACACTACGAGTAATGGGAACGCCTAAATCAATCTCCACACAAGCCCTCGCATACTTCCCTCTTGCTGCCATCTTAGTTGCTACATTGACTTTCACTGGCTTTCCCACCGCAGCGACGATCCTCAACATAGCCTTCTCATGGTAGTAACGAATCCCTAAGCCGTAAAAGCGTACCCATACCATGGTGGATCCAAAAACCTCCTCCTCTGAATAGAACTCAGGTGACCATGGTTTTACAGTAAGATAGAACCCAGATATCATCCAAGGACCACCAAGTAATACCCTCTCCCGATCTTCGAAAGCATCAAATTTCACCAGAAAATAACCATTTCCTACATCCAGAACTTGAAACCCACCCTTCAATCTCCACACCATACCCAACTTATGCACCATTGCCGTGTAACTCATATGCTTGCCCAAGACTTTGACGACGATCGCTTCCTTATATGGTACAGATAACGCCGCCAGCCCTTCTTCTGAGAAGATGACCCGAGGAGGATGCGAATCCCCGTGGTTCCCTTTGATCACCTTGGCTAGCCTCTCTCCATCTAAAGCCTCATTCCAAAGCATAGGAGACGGAGACTTCTATCCAGTCACCATGTCGCGGAAGGAAACCTTTTGAAAGCCATGTTCTTCCTTAGAAACCCTAGTATCCTCCTCCTTCTCACCAGATACAAACCCCCGACGCTCTCCCCTTAGTTCTACCGCCAGCATTACTGGTTACCTCACTGTGTGTCACCCTCTTCGTGAACCCCCCGCTCACTCCGTCACTCATACCTAAACCCTAGCAGAAAGAGTACAGAAAGAGTACATCGGAATACATTTTAATTTACACTTGTCTTCTTATAAAATTATTAATACTTAAAAATTGTTACATAATGATTTAATCGTTACGTGAGGTTTACTTTTTAATTTACCCATTAATATCACTACTTATGTTAAACTTGATTCCACGGCAGGGTAAATGTTACGGCCTGGCCCAAACTCACGCGGGTTAACCCGACCCGAGTTCCCGCTGGCCCAACAACGCGCCCTCCACCCGACCCGGACACGCGTCCCGTACGGCTTGCACACAGTCGTGGGATAGCGCCCTTGAGGGTATGGGCCTGACCACTTGAGGGGCCCACTACTGACATGTATATAAGGGGGAGACTGGCTCTCCCCCCGAGGTACGTCACATTCTTACACCACCTCCTTTCCGCCTGCACATATTCTGACAAGAGCGTCGGAGTGTCTTTGCAGGTGGCACCCCCCTCTCCATACGAAGTGCTCGGGACCTCGCACACCCGGGACCAGGAAACCACGACCAGACGAGCTTCTCCACCATCCCAAGCGTTGACCTCGGGGTCCTAACCCGAACCGTCCGGTACCCGACACACCGAACATTGGCGCCGTCTGTGGGGAAACTCGTCCATGGATTTCGTGCTGGTCCAGACTGGGACAGGTTCCGAGGTAGCGCCTCCCGTGCTCGGGGGAGGCGCCGTCGCGACGGAATCCCGGCAACAGCAGAGGTCGCCCCCGAGGGATGCGACGCAGACTCACGAGAGACGCCCCTTCGGGGGGACAGGTGATAACCACGCCAGGATAATGCAGGAACTACGCCACAGAATGCAGGACTTAGAGCGCAGGCTAGCAGAAAGAGAGCGCGACCAACGCTCCCCAGAGCGGAGCCCCACCCGTTCCCGTTCAAGGAGCCGCTCGAGGCGCACACCGAGTCCCCAATACGAGTCGGAGAGCACTGGGGGGCGGGTACGCCCCAGAAGAAGAAGTCGCGACCCCATTATCTACGCCCGACACGAAAGGCGGCGCGCGTCGAACAGGGGCGACGAGGAGGCTCACCGCGAGAACAACGAGTCGAGAAGAACTGCCCGAGGACCCGTCATAATAGGAGCGACTCCTTTCCACCGCTCCATACTCGAGGTCCGACTACCGAAACACTTCGACAAGCCGACAAACATGAAGTATGACGGAACGCAAGACCCCCTGGAACACTTGACGGCCTTTGAGGCCAGGATGAACCTAGAAGGGGTGGGAGATGAGGTCAGATGTCGCGCCTTCCCGGTCACCTTAGCGGGCCCGACAATACGGTGGTTTAACAACCTCCCGCAAGGCTCGGTGATCCAATTCTCCGACATCAGCCACGCCTTCTTGGCTCAATTCACAACTAGGATTGTCAAAGCCAAACACCCAATCAATTTGCTGGGGGTGACACAGAGACCCGGAGAGCCGACCAGGAAGTACCTGGACCGTTTTAATGACGAGTGCTTGGAAATTGACGGTCTGACGGACTCAGTGGCAAGTTTGTGCTTAACGAACGGGCTCTCGAATGAGGACTTCAGGAAACACCTCACCACAAAGCCCGTCTGGACAATGCAAGAGATCCAGTGCGTGGCCAAAGAATACATTAATGACGAGGAAGTCAGCCGAGTTGTGGCTGCCAATAAACGGCAGCCGGCCTATAACCAAGCCCGGCACTTCGAAGCCAGAGAAAGACCAAAGGAACAC
The DNA here is from genome assembly GCF_003086295.3 of Arachis hypogaea. Lineage (NCBI taxonomy): Eukaryota > Viridiplantae > Streptophyta > Magnoliopsida > Fabales > Fabaceae > Arachis > Arachis hypogaea. The sequence goes on along the minus strand of NC_092053.1, from coordinate 24,743,296 downwards.
GCCAGGGACGGCGGTCCGAGTAAACCACCCAAACCGTTCCCCCGAGTTGGGAAGTTCACCAACTACACCCCCCTCACGGCATCGATCATAGAAGTTTACCAACAGATAGCAGAAAAGGGGATACTGGCGAAGCCCCGACCACTGAAGGACAGGACGGGAGGAAACAAGAACCTCTACTGTGATTATCACAAGGGTTACGGGCACAAGACCCAAGACTGCTTTGACCTAAAGGACGCCCTCGAGCAAGCTATTAGGGACGGCAAACTCGCCGATTTCTCCCACCTTATAAGGGAACCAAGGAGACGCAACCGGGACCACGACAGCGAAGATAGATCCCGACCAACGAGGCGACGACAAGAACCAGAGGGTGACGACCACGGCCTCACGGTGGTAAACGTGGTAACGGCCAGAAATACCGCCCCGAAGTCGAAATCGGCACAGAAAAAAGATGCCAAGGTCCTAGCGATCTCCACCTCACCCGTTAGAAGTCTTAAGGGTCTCCCAACTATCTCTTTCGGCCCGGAGGATCAATGGTTCGACGAGGCGCCGGAAAGTCCGCCCATGGTCATCACGGCTAGGGTCGGAACTGGCCTCATCAAACGAATCCTGGTAGACACGGGGGCAGACTCAAATATCATGTTCCGAAACGTTTTCGATGCCTTGGGATTGAGAGATTCCGACCTGACGACCCACCAGCACGGTGTGGTAGGGTTAGGTGACCACTTCATCAAGCCGGACGGAATTATCACACTCCCGACCTCTGTGGGACAAGGGCAAAGACGGAGAACAGTCATGGCAGACTTTGTGATATTACGAGATTCGACGGCTTATAACATCATCCTGGGGAGAAAGACCATTAACGACTTGGGGGCAGCTATGAGTACGAAACTACTGATGATGAAGTTCATCACCGATGATGGATCCGTGGGATCCCTCAGGGGCGACTTGGAAACGGCGGTCGCTTGCGACCACGCCAGCCTTTCTCTCAGGAAAAAATCCAAGGAAGCGTCAGGGGTCTTCCTGGCCGACCTGGATGCCAGGGTAGACGACAAACCCAGACCAGAGCCAGAAGGAGACTTGGAAAAGTTCAGAGTCGACGAGGAGGACGATAAATTCACATTCATAAACAGAAACCTCCCCCACGAGATAAAGGAGCCTTTGATGGAAATGATCAGGGCCAATGCCGACCTCTTTGCCTGGACACCTGCCGACATGCCCGGGATAGATCCCCAGCTCATGTCGCATCACCTGGCCGTAAAGGCAGGAGCCGAACCAGTGGCCCAGAGAAGGAGAAAAATGTCGCAGGAAAGGGAGGAAGAGGTGGCCAAGCAAACGGCCAGCCTCTTAGAAGCGGGATTCATCCGGGAACTGGACTACTCGACTTGGTTGTCGAATGTGGTTCTGGTTAAAAAACACAACGGGAGGTGGAGAATGTGCGTGGACTACTCTGACCTCAACAAGGCTTGTCCCAAGGACTGCTACCCCCTACCTAATATTGATGCACTCGTCGACGCAGCGGCAGGGTACAGATATCTGAGCTTCATGGACGCCTACTCAGGGTACAATCAGATACCGATGCACCGACCCGACGAGGAAAAAACGGCGTTCATAACGCCAGGGGGCATCTATTGTTACAAGGTAATGCCGTTTGGTCTAAAAAATGCCGGAGCCACATACCAAAGGTTGATGAATAAGATATTCAGCGAACTCATGGGCAAAACAGTAGAAGTCTATGTGGATGACATACTCGCAAAGACCGCACGACCTGACGATCTCCTGAGCGACCTTAACGGCGTTTTCTCGTCCCTACGACAACACAACATGAGGCTTAATCCGCCCAAATGCGCGTTCGCCATGGAGGCCGGAAAGTTCCTGGGCTTCATGATCACTCAAAGAAGAGTGGAAGCCAATCCCGAGAAATTCCAAGCGGTCCTTCAAATGAAGAGTCCGGGTTGCATCAAAGACGTCCAGAGACTTGCTGGGAGATTGACAGCTTTGTCCCGTTTCCTCGGTGCATCGGCAGCAAGGGCCCTACCTTTCTTCAATTTAATGAGAAAGGGAATGACGTTCGAATGGACCCCAGCGTGCGAAGAGGCATTCAACCACTTCAAGGAAATCTTGACGGCACCACCAGTCCTCGGGAAACCCAGAGCCGGAGAACCGCTCTACCTCTACCTGTCAGTAACCGAGGAAGCGCTTGCCGCGGTCCTCGTTACAGAAGAAGCAAAGACATAACAACCTGTTTACTTCGTGAGCAGGGCACTCCAGGGACCAGAGCTGAGGTATAGCAAACTGGAAAGACTGGCGCTGGCGCTCCTAGTGTCCTCCCGAAGGCTAAGACAATACTTCCAGAGTCACCGTATAGTTGTGAGGACAGATCAGGCGATTCGACAAATACTGCAAAAACCTGATTTGGCTGGTAGGATGATGACCTGGGCCATCGAGCTCTCACAATATGACCTACAGTATGAGCCCCGACATGCAATCAAGGCCCAGGCAATGGCAGACTTCTTGGTGGAGGTAACGGGCGACCCTCCCGAGGAAACGGGCACACGGTGGAGGCTTCATGTGGACGGAGCCTCCAACCAAACGTCCGGAGGAGCAGGGGTCATCTTGGAAAGCCCAGCAGGGGTCATCTATGAGCAATCGACCAAGTTCGAGTTTCCAGTGTCGAACAATCAAGCAGAATATGAGGCTCTCCTAGGCGGACTAATGCTGGCTCGGGAAGTCGGGGCGACGAGGGTCGAAGTATGCAGCGACTCCCAAGTCGTCACCTCACAGATAAACGGAAGCTACCAAGCCCGGGACCCCCTCCTCCAAAAATACTTGGAAAAGGTTAAGCAAATGACAAGCCAGTTCCAGGAGGTCATTGTCCAGCACGTTCCAAGAGAAAGGAACACACGAGCAGACCTCTTGTCGAAGCTTGCGAGCACAAAGCCAGGATCGGGCAACCGGTCGCTCATCCAAGGCATGGTGAAGGAACCAACGGTCACCCTCCACTTGACGGAGTCGAGCCCTTCATGGCTGGACCCCATCACCAACTTCCTGGAACTCGGCAAGTTGCCCGAAGATGAGAAAGCAGCCAAAGCTTTAAGAAGGGAGGCGGCCAGATATGCAATCATACAGGGACAACTATTCAAAAAGGGACTTAGCCAGCCCCTATTGAAGTGTTTGCACCCCGACCAAACGGACTACGTGCTCAGAGAAGTCCACGAGGGGTGTTGCAGACACCACATCGGGGGCAAAGCCCTAGCAAGGAAGCTCATCCGAGCAGGATACTACTGGCCGACAATGATGAAGGACTCAAAGAAATTCGTCAGAAAATGCACGAAGTGTCAACAAAACGCCAACTTCCACAAGGCACCGGCCTCCGAGCTAAGCTCGCTAACGACTACACGACCTTTTGCACAATGGGGAGTCGACCTCCTGGGACCTTTCCCGGTCGGCCCAGGACAAGTCAAATACCTCATCGTCGCCATTGACTACTATACCAAATGGGTGGAGGCTGAGCCACTAGCCACGATATCGTCCTCCAACTGCCGGAAGTTCATGTGGAGGCAGGTGATAACCCGTTTCGGTATCCCGGAGGTGGTTATCTCGGACAACGGGACCCAGTTCACCGACAAGAAGTTCATGGAATTCCTCCCTGGCCTGGGGATAAAGCAAAAGTTCTCCTCAATAGAACACCCCCAAACGAACGGGCAGGTAGAGGCCGCAAACAAAGTCGTCCTCCTTGGTCTAAAGAAGCGCCTAGACAATAAGAAAGGGAGCTGGGCTGACGAACTCCCCTCCGTCTTATGGTCTTACAGGACAACCGAGCAAAGCGCCACGGGGGAAACTCCCTTTCGCCTGACATACGGGGTCGACGCGGTGATACCAGTCGAAAACGGCGAACCGAGCCCCCGACTACTGCTCGCGGGCATGAGCGAAGCAGTCGAGAAAGACCTGATTGAGGAAACGAGGGAGATAGCTCACCTAACAGAAACCGCGCTGAAACAAAGAATAGCCCTGCGTTACAACGCAAAAGTCCTCAAACGAGATTTCGAGGAAAGGGACCTCGTCCTGCGACGCAACGACATCGGCGTCCCGACCCCAGGGGAAGACAAGCTAGCGGTAAACTGGGAAGGACCCTACAGGGTAAGGGAAGTACTCGGCAAAGGTGCTTACAAGCTCGAAAGACTCGACGGCAAGGAAGTACCCAGAACATGGAATGCGGGTAACCTGAGAAGGTTCTACCCATGACCAGACGATTCGCCGAACTAAGAACTTAAATAAATAAGTAAATACCCGCTTTGTCCACATGACAATTTACCTTTTTATCTTGTCAAATATTCGCCATATTGGTTAAATTGCTTGGCTAACGATTAACTCATACTTAGTTAATTTGCTTTTTACTCATGCTTGCCTACTTGTCTGCTTTTTTACTTCCTCCCTACGTGCGACGCACACGAGCGCACCTTAAAACGGAAGACCGGGACTGATCACCCCGGGGGCCATCTTAGTCACGGCCAAAGACCACTGCGACGACAACACGACCACGGCAATCCAAGCCATAACTATCACAAAACGGGAAAACCGGCGCGAGCCCCCCAAGAGAAATAACAACGAATACAATAAACGACAACCCGGCCAAACGACCAAACAAGTATAACTTATCAAGAGTCAAAACAAAGAACGAACAACAGGTTGTTCAGCAAATGCATTACAAAATATCCTAAGTTACAAGACTTCACTTCCTCGGCATATCAACGATTTTTCCGTCCTGGATAGTCTTGAAAACGCCAATTGACGACGTCTCGAAATCAGGAGCAGCGATCCTCAGCTGAGCCTTCAGGGCATCTTCGGTCATCAAGATAGCATTCTTCCCTTGCTCCTTGGCCACCTTAAGCTTCTTCTTAAGCTCAGCGGCCTCTGCTTTAGCGGCCTTCGCCTCCGAGACGGCCTGCTCCCGCTCCTTTTTCAAGGTGACAACCCGACCCTGAGCGGCGTTCAGTTGACCCTCCAATGTCATCTCGCGCTCAAGAAGCCGGGCCACGGTCTTATCGGATGCCTTCAACCTCTCCGCAACAAACGACGACTTCTCCTCAGCAGCACTAAGCTTTCCCCCCATCTCGGACAGCTGACCCTGGAGGAGTTCAACTTGAGCCTTAAGGTCATTGTTTGCCTTAGCAGAAGACTCAAGCTTCCTCCGAAGCGCCTCCATACCGGATAACTCGAATTCGGCCTTCCGAGCTATCACGGCCCCACGAAGCAAGGTGCGATACATCCACCTCGCCTGCCCGGACAGTTCGGTCTCATGAAAATGCTCTTCTGTCCCGGGTATCAGTTGGGAGTCAATGAATTTGGTAGCATCAAAGTTCCTCTCCATTATGGTAAGGGCCCCTTCCGGGCTGGAAGACATCTTTCGCTTCTTGGGAGTATGGATAAGCTCCACATCACTATCCGGATGAGGGGTGAGAGTCACATGCCCATCAGTGGGCCTTTCCTCGCGGGTAGGGGAAACCTGGCCCCCTACGCCCTGTTTTCCCGACGTTTCGGTATCCCGGGTAGGGGAAGCCTGGCTCTCCTTCTCCCCCGAAGGACCCTCCGACTTACTGACGTCCTTCTCTTCGGCATTCTCGTCATCACTTGCCTCAAAAAAGGTCTTCATCAGATTCTCAAGACCGGTCATGGTAGCAGACATTTCCACTGCGACAAACAACAGGCACGTTAGTCGTTAGATCGGAAAGAGAAAAACAACGACAAAGAAACATAGGCAAACAAAGAAGACAACTCACGAATATAGCTCCTGGCGGCCTCCCGCTCACCCATAAGAAGATGCGGGTTCACGGGGTTCTTTTCAAAGATAGCAAAAAGGACGTCGGCTATCTGCTTATCTACAGCCGACAACCTTTTGTACGTCACTTTGACGAAAGGATTCGACCCCGCGCCAAAACTCCAGTAAGTCTGGATAAGGCGCTCCCCCTCTAACGACAACCAGAAGGGGTGACGACCCTTGACGGGACGAACCTTGAAGTACTTATCTTTAAAACCGTGGTAGGAATCCTCAAAAAGGCTAAAAATCTTCCTACCCTGGGCAGAACGGAAAGAAAGAAACCCTTTTCTCGCCTTCCCCTGTTTGGAGGGGTTGGTAAGGTTGAAATAAAAGAGAAAAACGTCCACTGACGCCGGCAGCTCCAAGTACTCGCAGACCATTTCGAAGCAGCGGATCGAAGCCCAGCTGTTCGGATGAAGCTGAGACGGGGGGACGGATATCCGGTTCAGCAGCGCCATCTGAAACTCGGAGAACGGTATCCGAACACCGACTTGCGTGAACATGGACTTATAAAACCAGATCCAATCGGGGACACGAGGGGAGTGAAAATTGAGCTCATAAATACGCTCATGGGGAGCAGGGACAATGGCCTCGTAGTTGGCCTCTTCGTCAGTCCCCCCACACAAGTAGCCGGCTTGCCGGAACTCCGTCAATTCCTCCAAACCCATCTGGTTGGGTGAGCTCCTTATATCGTCGGTCACCCAAGCATACGGGTCGTAAGCCGCACCAGATCCGGAAGACCGGGAGACAACGCGAGGCATACCTACAGCGGGGTACCACTCCGTTAGTCTATGAGGTCGGGAGTCCGAAAAAACTCAGAAACTACGCCTTTTCAACCCAATCGTGACCAAACACGGCTAAAAACTACGCCTACCACATAAACCACCCAAAAAACCTATCCTGGAATGGTACCCCTCCCCTAACTCACCTACCCCAACATTGAAAAACCTTTCAACAAAAATAAACTAGCCATGCAACAAACGCAAGCTGCAATCGCACAGCAGCAGGACATAACACAGATACCAAAGGAAAGAGACCAAAAAATTACCTGGAATGATGAAGGAAACTTGGACTGAAAGTTGAAGCAGGAGGGAGTTCGCACTGGAAGCTTTGGATGTTAGGGAGAGAAGGAGTTGGAAATAGTAAGAGTGGGAGGTGGATAGGGAGAAAACTGTTTAAAAACCACTTCCAAAAGCGCGAAAGGAAGCAGGGGCAAGATAGTCTTTGCCCGCAGGTTTTTTCAAATCATTATGAGCATTAAATGCCCAGCGCGGAGAACGAAACGGCAAACAGATGGCACAGCAGATCAAGAGACACGCGCACAAGAGACGTGTCTCTCCCACGATCAGCCGACCCAACGACAACGTACGAACGTAGGCATGACGCGCCACCAATGGCCCTCACGGCCATCGCTGACACGTCGGGGGCACTGTTACGGCCTGGCCCAAACTCACGCGGGTTAACCCGACCCGAGTTCCCGCCGGCCCAACAACACGCCCTCCACCCGACCCGGACACGCGTCCCGTACGGCTTGCACACAGCCGTGGGACAGCGCCCTTGAGGGTATGGGCCTGACCACTTGAGGGGCCCACTACTGACATGTATATAAGGGGGAGACTGGCTCTCCCCCCGAGGTACGTCACATTCTTACACCACCTCCTTTCCGCCTGCACATATTCTGACAAGAGCGTCGGAGTGTCTTTGCAGGTGGCACCCCCCTCTCCATACGAAGTGCTCGGGACCTCGCACACCCGGGACCAGGAAACCACGACCAGACGAGCTTCTCCACCATCCCAAGCGTTGACATCGGGGTCCTAACCCGAACCGTCCGGTACCCGACACACCGAACAGTAAACATTATTATTATTATTATTATTATTATTATTATTATTATTATTATTATTATTATTATTATTATTATTATTATTTTGATAAAATCTTAATATTGTTATATTTATAAAAATAACTATTTTTTGATTCACTATTTAAATGATTAACAAAAATAATAAACTCAAATAAATTATTTTAATTGTCCGTATTTAAAAGATTTATTTTAAGAATTTAAATAAAAAATTAATTAATTTTGATATCTATTAGTATCCAAAAAAATTTACACAAATATAAAATAATTTAATATATATGAACAAAAATATTTAATTAATAACTCATATATGATTTTAAAAAATACTTAAAAATAGGCGTGCAGCATTTGTACTTAATTCCGTATTTTTAGGTACATGGATCTAAGATTGTATAAAATAAAGATGAAAATTTTATGTAATTATTTTTATGTAAAGTTAATAATTGATAATTATTAGATGATAATTTAAATAGTCAATGAGTAATAGCTCAAATGGCATAGTCTCTCCATACTCATCTAAGAGGTTGCGAGTTTGAGTCTCCTATTTTTAGAAAAAAAAAAGATGATAATTTAATCAAATTTTTCAAATTATCTGAATAATTTTTAACTATTAACTTCACACGAAGATAATTAGAAACAATTGAACTATAATGAACCCATCATTGAAACTCCTGATTTGATATTTCTATTGACATTAATTATTTTAAGATAAACTAAGAACAAATTTAACACCTTTCCATTTTTTTTTTAAATTATGTGCTATCCCTCGATCGAGTGACATTATTTAAAGAAGATTACATGATGGGATATCAAATATAAAATACAACACACACATAACCATAGAATACATTTAAATTTATCTTAGAAATGTTAATTAAGAATTAATAATACAAAGTTTTACATTGTGATCATTTAATAAAATGTCTGTACTTATTAAAAGAATGTAAGATTGTAAATAACCGAGTTATATACCTTTTCTAATGCAATCATATATACTTAATAATATATATTTGTCAAAAGAATTTTAATATTAAGATATATGTAAATGCATTATTAATAATGAGCTATATGTTTGAACTCATATTTCAGGTAGATTAGATTCAAACACAAGACAAACAGGAGAGATTCTCATCAACGGTCGCAGAGAAGCGCTGGCCTATGGAATCTCGGTACAAAACCACACACTATAATATTTATTATTTTTTATTAATATTTAGCCAGTAATAATTCGTATTCATATTTACATGAATTTTACATACAAGAAGCATATAATTTGTACTTATATTTATCAGAATTTATACACAAAAATCAATACTATTTGTAATCATAATTTTCAAAATTTGTACATATAAATTAGTAAAATTAATTTGTTAAAAACACTTTAGTATTGGTGCTGATTAAATGATGGTGAAAAATACTAAAAATTACCATGCCACAATAATGATTAAGTAGTAGTCTTAATTAATTTGAATAATTAGCAAGAGTTTAAATGTATGGCATAGGCATATGTGACACAAGATGATACCTTATTAACAACCTTAACGGTGAGGGAAGCAGTGCACTACTCAGCTCAACTCCAACTACCTGATTCCATGTCCAAGGCAGAGAAAAGAGAGAGAGCAGAAATTACAATAAGAGAAATGGGTCTGCAAGATGCCATTAACACAAGAATTGGAGGTTGGGGCATTAAAGGAATCAGTGGTGGTCAGAAGAGACGTGTGAGCATCTGCATTGAGATCCTAACACGCCCAAGGCTCTTGTTTCTTGATGAACCAACAAGTGGACTTGACAGTGCTGCTTCCTATTATGTCATGAAAAGAATTGCAAACCTTGTTCAGAAAGATGGCATTCAAAGAACCGTTATTGCTTCAATACATCAACCAAGCACTGAAGTCTTTCAACTTTTCCATAACCTTTGTCTTCTCTCTTCTGGTACAACTGTTTACTTTGGACCTGCCTCAACTGCTACTCAGGTTCGTATCTTTTTTTCTTCTTTTAATTCATTTAGTTTTAGTTATAATATTAAATTCTGGTTTTGTTTCAATGTATGTAGTTTTTTGCTTCCAATGGTTTTCCATGTCCTGCACTCCAAAACCCTTCTGATCATTTACTGAAAACTATAAACAAGGATTTTGATCAGGTAACTAAGATTAGCTTCACTTGAAGATACTTGAGAGCATTCAGAAATAATTTGATGGTATTTTGAATTAACTACTATTTCAGGATACTGACATGGGTTTATCTGGCACTAGAACAGTGCCTACAGAAGAAGCAATTAGAATCCTTATAAGCGCATATGAATCATCTGAAATTAACCAACAAGTTCAACAAGAAGTTGCAATGCTATCTAACCAGGTTTCTTTCATTTCATGTCTATTGCGTGTGCATTCATAAGCTATAATAAAAGCATTGATCCATAACTCAATTTATGTTTCAGGAGACTAGATCAGTAGATCATAAGAAGAGAAGGCGTGCTGGTTTCCTTAATCAGTGCATTGTTCTTACCAAAATATCATGCGTGAACATGTTTCGTGATCTAGGCTATTATTGGTTACGTCTTGGAATATACATTGCATTGGCCATAGCCACTGCCACAGTTTTCTATGATCTAGGTACAAGTTTCAGCACAATTCAGGACAGAGGAGCACTTCTTATGTTTGAATCTTCATTCATAACTTTCATGACCATTGGTGGATTCCCTTCCTTTGTGGAGGTCATGAAGGTAATTTAAAGAACTATTCATCACAATATAGAATTTAATTTTGATGCACTGTTGGTATAAAACTATTTTTCGTATGCATCCAATCAAATAATGTCATGTTAGTAAAAATAACTATTTTTAATTGAATTGTTGTTATATATATACGTAGGTATTTGAACGAGAAAGATTGAATGGGCATTATGGTGTTGTGGCATTTGTAATTGGGAACACAGTATCTAGTGTGCCGTACTTGGTTCTAGTATCAGTGATTCCAGGAGCCATAGCTTATTACCTTCCTCATCTTCAAAGAGGATTCGACCATTTTGTTTACTTCATATGTGTTCTGTTTTCTTGCCTCATGTTGGTTGAAAGCCTAATGATGATAGTTGCAAGCATAGTCCCAAACTATCTAATGGGAATCATAAGCGGCGCCGGAATCCAAGGAATCATGATGCTGGCCGGAGGGTTCTTCAGATTGCCCAATGATCTTCCCAAACCATTTTGGAGATACCCAATGTTCTATGTTGCATTTCATAGATTTGCATTCCAAGGATTGTACAAGAACGAATTTCAAGGGCTAAGCTTTGCAACAAATGATGGAAATGGCTCCTACATTAGTGGTGACCAGATTCTGAGGGACATGTGGCAAGTTGACATGAGTTACTCCAAGTGGGTCGATCTCGGAATCTTGCTTGGGATGATTTTGGTGTATCGAGTGTTGTTCTTCTTGATCATCAAGATTACGGAGAAGTTGAAGCCATTTTTTGTGTCATTCATTTCAGGGTCTCCCAAGCGAGAAACACTAGTGATGGAGAATAATGATGATAACTCTGCACTAAGTCATGAAGCATAAACCCAAACATAAATCTAACTGTATGCTTATAATTATTTTCAAATTAAATCTATAGTAGCTAGGTTTGTGATTTATTTTGGTGATTTTAATTTGTATATATATTATTGTTGATTGGTACATAAGTATTGTCTTGTAAACCAATTTAGGTTGGTCGAGTAATCAGTTCTCTCATCCAATTAGTTCAGGAATTATGCTTGAGTGTTGAAGGCAAGCTTCAGATTTATTCATCCATGGGCAATGCAATCTTGTAATCCATACGATAATCATAACCACTATTACTCAGTATCTGATCTCCTTAAAAAAGAAATAATTATATACAGTTCTTCTCAAGTATTATAATAACCTCAGTTCACACATACTAAGCAAATATATGATTATATTATATGTTATTATGGTTCTGCAAGGCAAGCAAGCAAATGAATCATGCCATTGCTCCTAGTCTAGTCACCTTAGTGAACCTGAACTTTGCTTGCGGGCAATTATTCATTGCTGTCACAACAATAGGCTTCACTTTCTCAAAGCTCTTGATGATCACCAAGAACAAAATTCTGTATGTCACTGCCATTCCTATCAATATAGCAACATCATTCCATTTTGAGTAACCAATTTCCACTTGCCACAAGTTTCTAAGTATCTCTTCCCCACTAATGTTTATCATAGCTCCTCCATCTTGATTATTGTCGGTGAATGTTAGGTCTTGAAACTCGTTCTTGAACAATCCTTGGTATGCATACTTGTGGAATGAAATATAATGCAAAGGGTATCTCCAAAACGGTTTAGGGATATCGCTTGGAAGCCTATAGAATCCACCATCCAACATCATCACTCCCAATATTCCGGTGCTGAAGATTATGCCTAGCAGGAAATTGGGGACAATGCTTGCAACAATCATCATGAGACCCTCAACCAAAAAGACAGAAACAAAAAGTATAGATGTAAAGTAGATGAATTCTTGGTGTCTTTGGTAAAGTCCAACTAGGTAATAAACCACTGCTCCAGGGATCAGTGACATCAATAGCAAGAATGGAACTGAAGATAATGTGTTGCTAATGGTGTATGCAGTTACCCCATAATGTCCATTGAGTCTTTCTCTTTCAAACACTTAATTATGGATCATTTCACCAACATATTCAGTAATTTGACATGATCATATTTAGAATGTTTCTTGAATACAATCATTATTGCGCTCTCTGCCTAAATATTGTTCATCCACGTTGGATGAGGAGTGAGTTCCAATCTAGGCAGAGCTCACGCCCCATTAAATAGTGGATGAATAGTACGTAAGTGCACATAACAGGGTGGTATAGGTATAATTATGTCACATAGTTTGTTCTTAACAGAAATAGTAGTTTACCCTCATATCTTCCACAAAAGAAGGAAATGCACCAACAGTAATGAAGGTAAGGAATGTAACAACAAATACAAGCAGTGAAGTTCTGGCTTGACATCAAATAAATCAAGATTTAAGCCTTTAACATTAGGTTTATTAAAATTTTTGCTACAAATAATGTAGCTATGATTGTTGAATTTTGTGCAATATGTGTCTCAAGGTTGATTTGTGTACCTGAATTGATTCACTGCTTCAGCCAATGTCAAAGAACATGGTACCAAAACTTAAAGCCAAAGCACCATAGATAAGTAGGCGCAACCAGTGATAGCCTACGTTACTTTACATGTGCACAAAAGATCCCCTGGTAAGGACCATGCACTGTTATAAAAAATCAGCATGACTTTTCTTCTCCATTGCATCTAAGTCTTGCATCTATTATTAAGACCTTCAGCAATTATACAATTTCTACTGCATATGGATATTAAATCAATTTTTTCAACAAGTAGTACTCACCTTTTTTTTATTTGAACTATTTCTTTATGAACTTGGTGACTAATTTCAGATGAATCATTTTATTCAACAAGTATATGAATGGATTCTTCTGTGGTTAGCCCTTTAGCCAATCCTTTCTCAGGTCCTCCTGAAACAAAGAGGTGAATCAGTTGAGTTTCTTTACAAATTTAGCATTGTAGCATTGAAAAATAAATTAAATTCATATAACTCAAAAGTAATAACGCTATCTTGCCAATGTTCTTACTTCAAAAAGTTCCATGTTAATCAAGCAAAACTGAGAAGTTAGTCTTTAAATTAAAATGTGAATATTTACAAATAATACATTTGCTGTAGATAAAGAAATATCAGATAGTATTCATAGAAGTTAAAAGGAAATCACAGGCCCCATGCCGAATTTTACCAATTGTTGTCTTTCAGATTGAAGTGTTAAAGAACCCTATGAGACAATGAGATTGGGCAGTAATATGTTTAATGGTAGCTGGTTAGTTCTCCGTCACTCACATCAGCTACTTCTGATGAAAGCATAAAATATGTTAAATGATTAACACAATCAAGTAATTTCATTATTGATTTAGAGGCAAACCATGATATATTATCCTACGCATAATCGATGCTAAAATAGTTAAAGCTCAATGGTCTCTCGAGAAATATTCAGTTCAGTGACCAAATCTGAAGTAACATAGGATTTGCAGTTTGCAACTTTACATTATCCATGATGTTTGCCATTGCTGCTATAGAGATAATTGAAGGGTATGCTAGAATTAATGGTAGCTGCTAAATGCTCTACAGTTGCATAAATAACATCAGAATAAGGATGTGTTTTATCCTCTACCGAGAAAAGATGAATATTGTTTAATTCAATCCAGCTGCACCCTGGATCTTTTCTCAATTTTACACTCTGCAATCTCTTCCTAAGAATTGACTTCTGCCCCCATCTACCTAGCACCGCATACATATTTGACAGAATTACCAAAGGCACGGTCGGGTTCGGATCCAAGCTGAACAACTTTTCAGCAACTTTCTCCCCTACTTCCATGTCATTCCAGAACCAACATGCATGTAGTAAAGCTCCCCAAATTAGGCATCTTTCTAATAAACTCTTTAGCTTCTCTTACATGGCCTGATCGACCAAGAAGATCCACCACACATGTGTAATGTTCTATGCTTGGGGTTACTTTGTAAAGTTCCTCCATCGAGTGAAAGATTTTCAAACCTTCATCAACTAGACCGGCATGGGAGCAGGCAGAAAGAATGCCAACAAAAGTAGCAGCATTTGGCACAACTCCTTGAACTAACATCGAGTGGAAGAGTAAAATTGCCTCGGATCCTAGTCCATGATATGCATACCCATTGATAAGAGCTGTCCATGCTGCTACATTGGGTGAAAAAATGCTGAAGAATGACCTTTGAGCATCAGCCAAGCGACCACATTTGGAGTAGAAGTCTATAAGGGCAGTCCCAACATAAACATTTGCTTGGAACGGTGTCTTGGTTAAGTGGCCATGAAGCAACCGTCCTTGCTGAAAAGAACCTAGAGATGAACATGCACGAAATAAAACAGAGAACGTCGATCTACTATAATCAACTGACAACCTACGCATCTTCACGTATAATTTTAATGCCTTCATGTACTGGCCATTTTGAATACAACCAGACATCATCGAATTCCATGTCACAGGATTTTTCTCATCTTTAGTTTTATCAAAAAGTTTCACAGCTTCATCAAGTTCACCGTTTTTGGAGTATACAGATATCATGGTATTTAAGGAAGTTAAATCCTTGAGACTCATTTGATTGAATAATTTCTTTGACTTCTCAAAATGACCAATCATAGCATAACCTTTAATCATCAAATTATATGATACGTGATTCGTCTCTCTCAACCTGTAAAATATCATCTCAGCTTCTTCAATTTTTCCCGCGGAGATAAGGCAACCAATCAACAAGTTAGTCACATTCAAATAAGTTTCTCCTCTCATGCTCTCATGAACTCTCTTGGCATCACCTATGGCTTCACAATCACAATAAAATTCAATCAACCCGCCACCAATCGCATTATCAAAAGCAAACCCTTCCTTGATGCAATGCCCATGAACAACCTTTCCCTGCCATAGAGCTCTCAGTCTAGTGCAAACTCTCACAATAGAGCACAACGTGACCTCATTAGGCAACACTCCAGAACTCCTCATACACCAAAACAAATCCAAAGCCCTCTCATGCCCATCTTCCCTCTTCGCATATCCAGAGATCAACATGGTCCAAGCCACAACATCACGATTAGGCATCTTTTCAAACATGTCTAGAGCCTCACCCATATTGTCACGCTGCACATAACCCGCAAGCATCAAGCTCCATAACACATCATTCCCGCCATGAAGCTCCTCAAAAACTACCTTAGCTTCTCCAATTCCACAACACTGAATGTAAAAATACAACAAAGCACTCCCCACAAGGCCAAATCTCTCGTATCCAGACCTCAAAAGTAATGAATGAACTTGCTTCCCATGAACAAGTGACCCATAACGTGAGCATGCGCTCAACACCGAAGAGAAAGAGACCTCGTCAAGCTTAACGCAAGAGTGGTGCATGAGGGAAGCAAGGGCCAGAGCTTCAATGTAGCATCCCCATTGCGAATATCCGGAAATCATAGTATTCCAAGTGGAAACAGTTCGAAGCGGCATATCATCGAACAGGTGGCGTGCTAATTCAGGTCCGCCGGATTTAACTCTCCTGCTAATGGAAATGTTGGTGGCAATCACGTGACGAAGACAAGGAGTATCCAAATCTTTCAAAAGGGTGGTGAAAAGTCGAAACCTTTGCTTCCAGCAGTTGCACTTCCAGGTGCCAAGGAGGAACAACTTCTTCATGGTGTGGAAAAGATGGTGGTGTCTGGGCTTTGGGACGTAAAACTTGTGTTATTGTTCTCTCATCAATCAGAATAGACATTAAAATAACTAGAATGAGACCTGCGTGATGCGCGGACGATAAATTAATGATAGTATATAATAAATATTAAAAATGGCTATGTTTTGTAAAATTAAATTAAATATGGATAAACTAAAGTTAAATTTAAAAGGTATTTTGTTTAAAATAATTTATAATACAAAAAATTTGGATATTAGAACAGTACCAAACAATCCAATTCAATTCTCAATTCCATGAATCATAAACAAAAGGGTGTCTAAAATATCCATAGAATCAATCAAATTCAGCATTAAAAAATATCAAAAACCAAATTTTGCAGTTAAACAGAATAAAGTAAAGATGGGATTTATACTCAAATTCTCCTTAATCTTAAACCATGTCTCAGCACATACTTTGTGAGCAGCAACAAAATCATCTTTACAAGCACAACCCAATTCAATTGGAACACCAGACTTAGAACTATCACTCTCCAAACCTATGTGACAAATTCTGCAATCCCTCTCCACTTTGTGATTAGTATTATTATTAATAATATTAACATTGCCAACTAATAAATGGATATTGAAGCTTTAAACTTTATTTAACAACAAGCTGTAACAAGGCTCAAATAACAAATTAACCAATTTAATTAATACACAACTCCAAACACAGCAAGTAATCTACTTCATACACTCTTCAAAAGCAGTCCCAAATCATTTGCAATAACAGTGAACTATGCTTCATAAACTACTCAAATTATCAAAATCAGAAACATGAAATGCACTATTTAGACGCATACCAATTTCAAGAAATGCATAATTGGCACAATTTATTAAGCATAGCAAAGCTAAGTTCTCAAAGAAAAATTTTAATTGAACACAAAAACACAGCACAACAGTCAACAGAGCACAGCAGCGAAGAAGACACAAAACAGGCATACCCCACGTGCAACACTTAGTTTCAAAGGATTCAAGCCTGAAGACCCCATCACCTTCTGCAGATGAATTATTAGAATCATTAACAATGGAGTAATTCACAGAAAAAAATACCGCCCACCTTCTAAAGAATTTCATCCTTAAGCTGGATAGCCTTTAGGCTAAGTTAGTTAAGAGTAATTCCCCCCCCCCCCCCCAAAGTCCCATTCAGCTACGCAACAAGCAAGGAATTGAACTCAATGCACGCCTAGCGCGCTCTGCAACCTCACCCTACAACTCTTATTTCATTTTCAGACTTTCACACATCTACACACTTTTTTAACCATCTAATAATCCCATCTAATCAAAATCAAAATCAAAATCAAAATCTTTAACAACTGGCACCCTAATTCTGAAGTATGCGAGTTTTCGGAATCATTCAATCGAATAATTGAAGTGACCCCCCTCTCTCCCCTTAAAATACGCCAGTTAAATCAGACAGTTCTCAACCTCCATCAAAGACCAACCACCAAACAATCAGAAGGAATCTACTAAATTAAAGGAGACATTAACATGAATTAATTATAAGGCGACTGCTTGAACAAAGAGCTAAAATCAAAGATCTCAAAAACCAAACTACACCGAGTTCACATAAATAAAAATAAGCTAAATCCAAATTGAAATTAAAATTATAAAAAAAAAAAAAGAAACGAAGAATAAATTTGGGGATGGTGGTGGCAGCTAGCGGAGGCACATTGAAACAGGTTACCAGGTTTTTCCTTTTTTTTCTTTTTTTTTTTTTTCTTTAACAGAGTACCTGAAAATGATGATGAGTAAGATGATGTAGTAGTAGGAGGGGATTTTGGTTTTCTGCAGAGGACCATGTGCATCGGTGAGAAAATCCCAGTGTCACCACCTCTGGTCAAATAGTCAGCGGTCTTGAATAGCATCTCGTGAACATCCACGGTACCCTTGGGAGCAATCCCCAGCGCCGCCAGAACAGTGACCACAATGTGGTTCCTCCAGTAAGCGATCCGACCCTAGGGTCTCCCAGCAAAACGATGGAGTTTTGCAGAATTTAAAAAAACGGCCGGGTCCGGTTCAACGGTCCAACATAGGTTTTTCAAATCTTCGGTTTCAACGTCTGTCTGAACCGCTATTCTCTTTGGTTTGCAGTTCGACAAGTTTGACCGATCAGTTCGAATCGGTTTTCAAAATCTTAGTACAAAGTGATATTTTTATTTAGTGGTTTGATTTTTTTATTTGTTTTAGTTGATAGACTTGGATTATATTGTGAGTCGATATTTACTAGACGGACATCTAGATACCGCTCTCGACAAAAAAAAATTGGTGTTGAGCCCATACATCACAAAAGTATTAACAAAATCATAACATTAATTTTTTTACAAAATTTTGACAGTATTTTTCTTTAATTAGAGGCGTTCACCAAACAATATTCTAATTTCTTAAAAAATTAAAGCTACATAACATCACTGACATTATAAATTCAAAAGTTTTTAGAGAAATTATGGCAGTTTTTTTTTTTAAATTAGAGGTCTCTCAACCAAACAACATTTTTAATTTTTAATTTTCAATTTTCAATTATTGAAGTAAATGAAAGGTAGAATTGGTAAAAAATGAATAAATTTTTTACCTAATTTTTCAAGAGTAATCAGCAACCATGAACGTGAAACGCGAAAGCTACAAATTTTTAGGTTTTCCTGAACGTGCGTTTAGAGACAGAATTATTTTTGGGTTCAGAAAGATAAAAATTGTCAAACATAAAAATAAAACTTTCAAAAAGTTCAAACGCACTTTTTTTTTTCTCAACGCATTTGCTAAACACATCCTTAATCTATGTGTTAATGATAAAAAAATATTGACAAAAAAAGCTAATCAATCTTATAAAAATAAAAATTAAATACCAAAAAAAATATTTTTTTTTATTGAGAGACTTGTTATTTTAGAGGTAATTTGTTAGAGGCGTTTAGGTCCAAAAAAGATTCATAGCGTGTTCTGGAAGCAGCTGCACTACCCATTGGAAGCTGCCACAAAACGTGAAAAGGGACACCGCAAATTTCTCAGCTTTGGAATCCAACTTTTGGAACGCATAAATTAGGGAACGCCTTGAACTCAAAAAGAACGCAACGCGAAGTTTCATACGATCCAATCTAACCATCTTTAAGACGAGTAAGTTTCTTACAAACTTTTCCTTTTTTTTTCCTCTTTAAATCTTCGAATATGTAGGATTAAACGCTGAATTCTGAATTTTTTCAGTTTTGGCTGAAGACTTTGATTCAATGGGTGAAGCAACGCCATGTTCTTCTTCTTCTGTTAATGGCAGCAGCAGCACCATAAGTTCTGAAGCCCCAAAACCGAGGAAGAAAATCTGCTGTGCTTGCCCTGAAACTAAGAGGCTCAGAGATGAATGCATAGTTCAGCATGGTGAAGACTCTTGTACAAAATGGATTGAAGCTCACCGTTTGTGTCTTCGTTCTGAGGGGTTCAATGTTTGATTGTGGTAATTTTTATCTTAATTTTCTTTAAAAAGGGGACATTTTGGAGGGATAATTGGTTTTGAAATTACATTATTGTGTTTTGAAATCTTAGTATAAGGAATAGAATTCATAGTTTCATAATTTATTGTAATGAATCAGGAGGTTTTGTCCTGGTTAATCTTCTTGCTGAGACTTTAAATTGAAATGACTAGTTGATATGTTCCACTTGTCAAATTCCAGTGGCTATGGTGTTTTGAATTGTAGAACCTGACTGGTAAATCAGGTAGGTGATGATGTTTTTCTCTTTTGACTCTCCAACTGAGGAGTAGCAAGCATACATAGATACACATATTTCTGAAATTTGAGTAGTAGAGAGGTTTAGCTTGGTTCTTCACTTTATGTTGTTTATGTGGTGAACGGTGATATTGTGTTTTTTCTTAGTTCATGGATAGAGATTAGCTCTGATTTGTTCTGCTGAACCTTAGTGCAGAACTGATTAAAAAGAAATAGGGTGAGATATAGATAAGCCTTATATAAATGCCTTTTGTGTTTTGATGTTGCATAGTTGCATGCACCTAATAATGAACTTGAATATACTAATAGTGAGTAGTTAATGCCTTAATCCAGCAGAATTCCTCATTCACTTTTGTCATAATGTGCATACATTAGAACACTTGATTCTGTGTAGCTTTAGGAAGCTCTTTTAGAAATTATTCTAGTAGGTAAGCCTTTCAAATTTGTGTTGGATAAACAATTTTTATTTCTTAAAATGTGATTCTAGAGTCAATTATGCTTAGATTTTTTTCCTGTGATTCTTTAGTTATGTATGATTCAATTATGTTCAATAAAATCGTGCACAAGTAAATTATTATCTGAAGGAATCCAAGTAATGGATAAAATCAAAGAGATTCTACCACTCTTCTTTTGCTCTGCCTCTGCTCCTTTGCTTTTGGTTTTATTTGTTCTTTTTTTTTTTTTTTTAATCTGGAACTGGTTCTTCTAGTTAGAGTTAAGGGGCGGCAGTGGCAGTGGTGTAGGGGTGATGGCTGTTGGGGTTGTGGGTGGCAGCTAAAATTGTGGTGATAAGGATGAGGGCTGAAGGGTTGTGACTGTTTGGGGTTGGGGATCGGATGGATTTGAGTTTAAGGTTGAGATTAGGGTTGAAGATGGATTTGGGGTAAAGGTTAAGGTTTGGGGTAATTTAGATTTAAGATGGAAAGGGGGTAAAATTGTAAAATTCGTTTGAGTAACTAATAATTGTAAAGAAATTAATAGTAGAGGCAGTATTGAAACTATAGTTTTTATACAAACTAATATATTTAAAGGGAAATTCTATGGTGTCTAACACATTTGTGTCTAATTTGCCTAAAAACATGAGAGTTGAAAGGTGAATCCCACTTTTTGTATTTGTGTTAATGTAGTTCAAGAAAATAGAGATGGTAGAAGAGACCTTATTTAAAACTAGTTTATGTTGTTTTGTTTAGTAAAACTGTTGAAGACTTTTAAATGACAGCCAAACCTAGATGTTCGCTGACCTATTCTGGGCGACTGTAGTTAGGGTGGCAACACTATCCGAATCCGTGGGTACCCACCCCGCTCCTACCTGCTTACTCGCCCCCACATCGGGCGGTTTTTTTAACGGGGCGGATTTTTTAACGAGGTTGGTTTTTTTCGGGCAGGGCGAGATGGAGTCGAGTTTAGGTTAAATCCATCCCGGTATATATAATATATATACTTTTAATATATAATATATGTAATATATATAAAATAATTAGTAAAATAATTAATAATATTATATCATATTTAAACTTTTTTACTTTAATTTATGTTATGTATGTAACGATGGTTATATAAATTTTAAAATTTAATTTTACTTGTTGGATTTTAATAATTATAGGGACAGGTAGGGGCGAGACGGGTACTCGCAGAAGCGGATTAGCGTTTAACTTTTTATTATCCTAAAAACGGAATGGGTTCGATGCGGGTTATTGTAGAGCGGGGCAAGGTCTGATAGGGCAGAAATCCACCTCTACCCGCTCCATTGCCACCTCCAAGTGTAGTTAATTGCTAGCCGATTGATCCCAAGTCGGTTGCCACTTGCCAGTCGTCCCCTGGCCGGCCTGGGCTGTTGTCGATCAATTCTTAGCCAACCTCAGGTCAACACCATAGCCTACCCTAGGCTAATATAGTCAGCTAACCAATGGCAGACCACCGGTTAACTTTGGCTGACCGCCAGGTAACGTCAACCAAATTAGTTCAAATTAATTACATATATAAATTGGTTGAAAACCACTTTTTATATAAACAAATTTAAATGGCTTTTTTTATATTTAAATAAAAAATTCATTATTTACCCAAATAGATCAGACTTAAAGAATTTATTAAAATGCACATTTAGTTATTTTTTAGCTGGCTGAAATTGCAAAAATTAAAATTACATAATTTTTGTTAGTACTAACAGCGAAAATAAGACATAACAAATTGCTTATTTTTTTCATATACTGCTAGTGAAAATGAAACAAATTTTTTTTCCCCATGTTTTCGGACTCATTGACAGTGGAAGGCGGGCTCTCCACATAATATACAAGCACATATCTCATGGATAATATTAATGGAATTAATAATATTATAATTATTGAATTTGGATCGAGGAGTGATGACTACAAGGTAAATGGTTTGATTGTTTCATTGATAAATGAGCTAATTTTAATCTTGAGGAATGCATTTTTTTTTTCTTTTGTGATAATTCAATTGAGTTAAAAAAATATCCATGGAAGATACAAATATTTAACATATCAATTAGAAGTCCAAATATCTCAACGGGACTTCCAAACACGTTTGTGCGGGGTGTAATTTTTTGTTAAAATATTAATAACATAAATGAGAATAAAAGATGAGGTAGTTATGAAAAATACAATTACGGCAAAGTATTTGATGAAACTCATGTAAAGAGCTCCATTCAATGGAACTGCCAAGAATATTTATAAATTTGTCCTAATTTATTAATTTTTATTATACATTTTCAACAAAAATTTTTATATTTTTAAAATAAGTCTAACCCACAACCTCCCATATGTAATGATTTATAATAAGTAAATAACTATTAAATTAGTTAATTAATTTAATAATTTAGAGTATTAATTTTTTATTTTTTATGTTATTAATATGTATAAAATTTGAAATAATTAAATTTTATATTTACTTTAAAAAAATTGATATTTCTGCAGATAGAATAGAATAGGGTAGGATTTAAAACTTTAGGATGCGGATAGAATTAAGATTGGGAGATTCTCAACCTGCAGGTAAGGTAGGGTTAAGATAAGGTCCAAACCTTATCCTACCCTGACCATTGCCAACCCTAGTTATCAGCCCCACAGAATAATATCCAGATCTAAACAGTATCAAAATCTGCTTCTAAATTGCAAGTTTCAAGTACAAAATGCACACATTTCAACTTAATTAACCCTTCCTAAGTCCCTATATAGATCTCAGCTCTGCCAAGCCTCTCTCTCACGTTCCAACTTTCAAGTCGCAAACTCGTATAGTAACAACAAAGAAGAAGAAAGGCTCCAAGCCCGTGAATTGAAATTCCCACTTGGTTTCAGGTTCCACCCCACTGTCGACAAGCTCGTCATTTACTAGTAGGGCAAGAAATGTGTTTCACTCCATTGTTGTTCCCATCATTAAGGAGATCGATTTATACAAATTTGATCTATGATACCTTCTAATTATACTACTTAATTTCTCAAGAAAAAAGAGAAAAGAAAACACAAACCAAAACAAGTACTGATATTCCTTTTTTGTATATGTATATAGAAATGGCTCTATACGGTGAGAAAAAGTGATATTTTTTATGAGTTAATAGTCAATTTCGTCCCCGAAAGTGTCCTCGATCTCCATTTTCGTCCTCGAAAGTCAAAATTAATAAAAAACGTCCTCGAAAGATACCCGTGTTGATCACGTTCGTTCTTCCGTCTTCTCGGTTGATGAGATGGCAAACGGCCGCTTACATGGCACGTTAACTGCCAAGCTGGCCAACGCCAGGGTGTAAGATGTTGTTGCTGACAAGATAAGTTATGTTTAAGCCATCAAATTAGTCCTTCGAGTTTATAAACCCTAATCCCAATTCGAACGATAAATACTTCGAGGTGATCACTTTCGGTGGCAGTAGAGGTAACTAGGAGGCGTAATCCCTGGCTGGCTGTGTGGATGGAGAGAGGAGATGGTGGTTGTGGTGGCGGTTTGTCACATGCATCGCACGACAGTCATGGATCCAGTGTTTCGATGCGAAGGAGGAGGGTGAATGCTCATGATGGATCATGTTTCTGTGGGCTGAAAACTGTGATTAAGAAATCTGGGACAGCGGAGAATCCGAATAGATTGTTCCATGCATGTCCAAGGTACCGGGTGAGTGATGGTAAAGGAAGTTAAAGCTTTTTCATGTTCTTATCCTCTGTTGGGTGTTCTCTGATTTTTTTGTTTACTCCCATCTGAAATTGCAGAAGGGCAGTCACTGCAATTATTTTAAGTGGGTTGATGATGATGAATTTGAAGCAGTGGGTGTGTGTGGTACAAAGAAAGATGCAGGAGCAGATATGGAGGTTGAAGGTGAGTATGATGAATGGAGGGTGAAGGTGGCATGGAAGTTGGGCACTATGGAAGCTGAAGTTAGAGCTTTGAAACTGCTAATGATTTTGCTGTTTGTAGTAGTTGTGATAATTTGTTGTTTCTTATGTACTTCTAAATGAACCCAGTTATCCTGTATGAACATGTAATGATGTCTTGAAATTGTTGATTTGAATGGGAGTAGTTATTCGAAGATGGAAGCAATTTTCTGTCAAATGTGGATAATTTTATAAAGTTTGGCAACTAATTCTATGTTTGCATGAATTATGTTGAGGCATAAACAAAATGAAGATAATAAGTAAGGTTAATAGTAACTTGTCATTGACGGCTAATTGTCACATTGTCTTAATAGAGAAATAGCATAACAAAGTCATAAGGTTCTTAACTGACAAATACATTGTCCATAAACTAAATTACCACACACAAAAGTAACAAACAGAATGTTGTTTCATACACAAAATGAGTCAACAACTAGACATTCCTAACAAATCAAACTTTATCATCAGTCTTCCTTGGAGCCTTGAAGCCTGGAGTAGGCACAAAGGTCATGCATTTTTCCAGCCGCTTAGCAGTTTCAGAACTTGTCCCTTTAGTGGTCTCAGCAGAAACAGCCACAGATCCAGTTGCAATATGCTTAGGGGAGGAAATTAACCTTGCTTTTCTTTTGATCACTTGCAACTTAGGTGGCCTACCAATCAATTGATCCTGTATGATTCAGTAGCAAATGAGTTTGTTACATGATTAGGCTACATCCAAATTTTTTTAGGAGTGATGATAGATGATACTACCTTTAAGGGCTCCTGGGTTGGTGGGATGCATTTCGAGTCACTGCTGTCACTCTCTGAGTCAGCCTGAGTGGGTGATGGAAGTGAAGGCATAGGTGCCTCAGCTTCTGTACCAATGTCAGTATCAGTAGGGGCAGCATTTACTTGGGTTCAGCAGCTTGTGGAGCAGGGGTAACAACTGCCAATTGTAGCTGCATCTGCTTGGCATGTTCCTCAGCATCCACAGCCTTTTTCTTTGCGCACCCTCTTTTGTTGTGTCCAACCTCACCGCAGTACATGCACCGGATTGGGTTGTATTTTATTTTCATTTTTGTCTTTGACCCACTAGGTTGTTCTTCTTTGTCCCTTCTTCGCTTCTTTGTTGGCCTCCCAGGTTTAGGCTTCACTGGGGGTGGGACTGGTGATGGATGTGGCGTTTTTTCCCATAGATCTTGCCCCTTAACTGGATTGACATTAAAACAGTAGGTACGCTTATACGCTTCCATCTTTAACCACTCATGGCAATATTCTTCAGGTCTCTTGTCATTCTTATCTTGTATTGCCGATATTGCATGCATACACGGCATTCTTATCAAGCCAAACAAATTGATACAGTAAATATAATATCATGAATGAAGACATTGTTAATTAAGTAAGGGAAGAAAGTTGTTACCTGTAAGTTGCCAAAACCTGCAGGTGCATGTGTGCTTGCCCAAGTCAACTACCATATTCGTCGGCCAGCCATTCACTTCGTACAACTCCTCTTTTTCATCACCAGACCACTGAGGAGCCCAATGGCGGGACAGCACTGTCATAGCTTCCAACCTACTTTGCTGAACAGGAGGGAGAATTCCTTGGTAATTCTGCAACTTCTTTCTGTTATCAACCATACTCTTCATGATGATTCTCCTAACTTCCTCAGCCAGGGTCAGGATAGGCTTACTCCTTTCGTGTTTGATCTTTGCATTGAATGACTCACAGGCATTGTTGCATATGTTATCCACTTTCAGAACCTCACTGAAATGCGCCTTCGTCCATGCCTCTTTTGGCCATTTATCAAGATACTGCCAAGCTTTCTCGTTGATCAACTTAACTCTCTTCATGTTTCTGTCAAATTCAGCTGTTGTCCTTGACCTTGCACATTCCCACACAATGTCTTTTAACTCACAACTACCCCACTGTTTCGAGAAATTGCACCACAAATGCCACACGCAGAAGCGGTGGTGAACTCTTGGAAAAACTTCCTGAACAGCAGGGATTAAACCCTGCACGAAAAGACCAAACACGAAAAGATATTAAATCAGTTCCGTCCTCAACATTGAATTCATTAAATCAAAATAGTCCTTCAAAGAATATTCAGTAAATCAAATTAGTCCTTACAGAAATCATTACCTTCTGTATATCTGAGATGAAGCACCATTTGTGCTCTCTGTAGTCACCTAGATCACTGTGAAGTAGTTCAAGAAACCATTGCCAGTTATCCTTGTTTTCCACGCTGACAATTGCATAGACAATCACAAAGATGTGATTGTTAGCATCTTGTCCGTAAGCAGTAAGAATTTGTCCTCCGTGTAGTGTCTTCAGAAACGCGCCATCTAGTCCAATTAGAGGTCTACAACCTGCCTTAAACCCCCGCTTGCAGGCATCAAGACACACATAGAATCGATCAAATAGTGGAGGACTCTCAGGCATTGGGATCACTCTAACTTGCACTCTGGATCCTGGATTGCTAGTAAGTAACTCGTTTGCATAATCCCACACCAAACCATACTGGGCTATCTCATCACCCTCTACAATTTTCCTAGCAGCTTTTAGTGCCCTGGTGATGCATGTGCTATTGAGGTACACATTACACTTTCGGACAAACCAATCATACACCTCTCGATGCTTCATAGTTGGGTGCTTTCTAAGCTTAGGTACTAGCTTGCTAAGTGTCCAGGTTTGGGTTGCAGCCCCATTTTTCCTCTTTCTAGGACAGGTGTGATTATCAACTAGCGTTTTAATTTGCCAAGACAAGTCTTTACTGTTACAAGCACAATAAAACCACCCATGGACAATCATTTGACTTACAAACAGCTCTAACCCTTACTCTATCATTCTTGGTAAATAATATATTTCTGCCCCACTGGATAGTGTAATCCCTAGTGGCTTCTATAAATTCAGCTTTTGATTTGAAAGTCATACTAACCTCAAACTTCAGGTTTCCAAATTTGATTTTTTCATTATACTGGGGATAAACAGTAGGTGTCTCCTCATCAGAGTCTAACTCCTTCCCCGAATCCTCTGAATGCCATGAGTCAGGATTTGAGAAACTTCCAAGATCATCATCATCTTCGTCTACATCTACCAAATCATAACATGAAAGACATTAAAATTTGGCCAAATGAAATATTAAAACAATAGCAATCCAGATTGAGAGCTTACCAGATTCAGAGCTTTCTTCATCTTTGAAACCCTCATAACTTGAGTCATCAGTGTCAATTTCTTTATCTGCTAGTCTAGACTTAGGAGGCCTATGCTTCTCCTTTGCTTCAGCTTGCTTTTGCTTTCTTTGTGAGCCTTTTCCACTGTCACTATCACTTTCACTGCTGTATAAACTGTCTCCTAGAACTTTTGGAGGCTTGTACAACTCATCTTCAGTACTCTCATACAAGTCATGAGAGTCAGAATCTTCATCCTGGATAGGACCTTCCCTTACAGTTCTTCCGGATCTTGTTACTCTACATGCACTGGTATTTCCTTTCTTCTTATTACTTTCTGGGTTTTTGGCTGGTTGAGAGGATATTTTGGAATGATGTGGGACTGTCTTCCCCTGATTGTTGGTTTTGGTTTGTTGAGGGTGGAGTTTTGTTGACTGCAAGGGAGTCTTTATGGGCTGAGAGGTGGTCTTTAAGGCCTGATGTGTTGGTTTGGTGGGCTGAGAATAAGGCTTCTTGGGCTTATTGGGCTGTGAGGCTGGCTTCGTGGGCTGAGAATTGGGCTTACTGGGCTGAGCTTTGGGCCTACTGGGCTGTGAGGCTGCCTTAGTGGGCTCATAGGTTGGTTTCTTTGGCTGAGGGTGGTTCATTGTGGGAGTTTTCACAGGTTGGGAGTGGTGCATCTTGGCCTGGGAACTGAACTTCTTCTTCTTACTAGTTCCTGCTTCCAGAAGAGCTACACCTTCCCCTATGTTGTCCACTACACAGGGCTGTGAGATGCAGTCCTCAAAGTATAGGTTGATCAAATTGTGGTTCCTCCTACAATCCTTGTACATTGCAATCAAGTCAGCATCTATCACCAACTTCTTCAACCCAGATGGAATTGGAACTCCAGGAACTTTCCACCAACAATTGCCAGCCTCAATGTATCCCAGCTCCTTATAGTAACCCCTAACAAAAAACACATCAAGTGTGTCTCCCTCAACACCCATCAATACCTCTGTGTTATCAGGTTCATAAACCATGTCTCCATCCTCACCCGTCCTAAACAACCCACCATGGTGAAAAACAAACGTCATGGGAGGACCCTCCATCTACAATAACAAACACCAAAACAGCATAAACAAACATGACCAGCAACAACTGCTCTGTATCAATCACCACCTAGTACACCCAGTTGGGACCAATCAACCTTTATCCCCAAAAAAAAAAACATGCAACAGAACCATCACTAAATTCAAACATCACTGACTACTGTCACAGAGCCATACAAACTAACACAATCTCATACACGAAAATGCTAAAACAACACTAATAAACCCTAAATCAGACGAACACTAACACCACCATAGTAACAATACACCACATCACAGAATAAGTAAGAAATGATATTATGAGTTCAATCCTTACCTCTCAATGTCTCAATGCCTTCTTTTACTAGCAACGCTGCTCCAGTATAACATCTACTCTGCATTCAACGGCCAAAGCCTTTCCACTGTAATCGTCTAGCAGCACTAACGATCCTTGTCAGGGTGGTACAGAGCTTCGGTTCCACACTTAGGGTATACCTTGTGGGAGATGACACCTTTTGGAGCGAAAGACAGAGCGATGGTTGATATGAGACAAGGGTAAGGCATCGCAACGTTTCAAAACCTCTTCAGAACACAATACGGCGACGTTTCAACGCTTCTGCCTCACTCAACCAAAATGACGTCGTCCTGCTTTACTGCCAACTTGGCAGTTAACGTGCCACGTAAGCGGCCGTTTGCCATCTCATCAACCGAGAAGACGGAAGGACGAACGTGATCAACGCCGGTATCTTTCGAGGACGTTTTTGATTAATTTTGACTTTCGGGGACGAAAATGGAGATCGAGGACACTTTCGGGGATGAAATTGACTATTAACTCTATTTTTTATTGTATAGGGATTGCAATTCTGCAAATATTCCAACGATTCACACTCAAATTGAGCCGTAGGTTATCTTGCCGAGTTATATTCGCCGGTATGATCTTGCTTCCAACAATTGCTGTATAGAGTGAAAGCTTTTACGCTGAAGACTAGGGTAGTGATGATTGGTACTGAAAAGCTGTTACAATGAGTAAATATAAAATAATAGGTTGAGACAAATCTATAAATTGTTTTGTAATTCCCTTAAATGAAGCTCTCTGTGAGAGTTCCATAGAATACTTTACTCTATCTATACATAGATGTTTGTATTTTAAAATTTAAGGAGTTTCGTTTTTGCTGACAATGAATCTGAAAATGTAGGGGTGTACATGACTCGAAGGACCGGGCCGGGTCTAAACGTTTTAGCAATTAATTTGGTGTGTGGATAAGAGTCTTAAAAATAAATCATGTCATTATTTAAGATTGACTCTGGATCAAGGCGAATCCGACTTTACTCTACCTATATACATCTTAAGGGGATTAAAAAAATATATACGTTTTTAATTAATTTTAATATTATGTTATATTAATTATAAGTTTATTGTTTTGTTTTTAATCATACTTGTTGAATTAGAAAATAGATCAAAGAAGCATGAAATTAGAATTTATGGACAAATTTAAATTCAAATATGGATATCAACTTCTCGTAACAAGTATGTTTTCTTCTCCTTTATAACTAAGTGCATCATAATTTTTTTGACATAAAGTTTATCAAGACGTGGACTTCACCGGTTTACACCCAATTTTAGTGTGACCCGAAAATAGTATGATTTTACCATATTTAGAACTGGATAAGAGTTTCAAAAATAGACCCGACCATTATTTAAGATCGAATCTGGATCAAAATAAATTCGACTTTACCCGACCCATGTATATTCCTAGTAGGGGAAAGTTATTTCATTTCGCTGTTAGTACGTGTAAAAATGTACCATTTGTTCTATCTTGTTTTCGTTGTTAGTACTAACGAAAATCATGTCATTTTAATTTGAATAAAACCCAAATCAGCCCCTGACAATTACCTCGAAAGACAACGAGGCCCCTGACAAAAAAAAAACCTCAACCCGGCCCCTGACAAAAAAAAAAAACTCCAACCCGGCCCCTGACAATTACTTCGAAAGGACAACGAGGCCCCTGTGCCAAAAAAAAATTAATGTTATTTTTTTTGGCACAGGGGCTAATCAGTCCTTAAAAAAAATTATCAGGGGCCGGATTGGGTGTTTTTTTTTTCTTGGGGGCCTCGTTGTCCTTTCGAGATAATTGTCAGGGGCCGGATGGGGTATTCACTCTTTTAATTTTTACATTTTCAGCCTGCGAAAATGCATCAGAATGTATATATTGATAAAATTTTAATAATTTGATTTATTTGGGTAAATAATATATTTTTATTTAAATAAAAAATAGCCTAATTTAAATTGGTTTTACTTTTGTAACTTAATGTCTGGTTTGAGTGGTTTGCTACGTGAGGAAATGATTTGGTGTAGTTTCTAAATTATTTATAATTATTTAAAACAGTTTCAGTTTAATTTGTGAAAAATTATATTATAAACCATGGTTTTAAAAATCCAACTTGACCGATAGATTTGATTGGATTAATTGGGAGCTAGTCTTGTAGCCGATTTGGATAATTTCAAGAATCGCCTGACAAAAAATCAATTTAGAGAATCAACGATTAACTGGTGAATTGGTCTAATTTTTAGAGTGATCAGTTCTGGATCTCACACATAAAAACGATATCATTTAATTTTTTCAAGATTTTCTCTCACTCTGAGTGGACTAAACAACCCTAAACCGATACATGATTCATAGATTCAGTTCACTCTCATGGCAGGCTAGCAGCCGTAGCAGGCACTTTTTTCATGGCAGAACTCCTCTCCTCGGCCAGAGTGTGTCTAGAAGCGTAAAATCACATTGAACTAATCAAGGAAGGAGTAAATGTCTAAAGTTAAAGGAACAGAACCAAATAACATAAACTATAGGAAGGTGTTCAGGTGTGACAGTGTACTTTCACAGAACAGCAGTGTTATAAGCTTTATGGCCTTACAGATTTAATTTAAAATATTCGATTGGCGTTGATTGAAGGGTTGCTTTCTTTTGTGGAAAACATAGGAAGAAAGTGCAGGATGGACTAGTAACAGGTGCAAAAGTTCTGCTGTACATATTGATAGAGAATGTCAAATTTGTCCAATATTATTGAAAATTGCATTGGTGGAGGGGGAGTATCCTGAAGCTGTAGTCGAGGGTAAGCCGAGCCAAATGGTAGTGTGCCGGTTATTTTACTTGTTAGGTTAATTGAATATATGATTTGGTAAAAAATATAACAAATAATTTTTTAAAATTTTAAAATTAACAATTTAAAATTTTAAAATTATTGAAGATATATGAAAAATTGTTTAACACGACGATATTGTATTAGTTTGGTTTTTATTTTTTTTAATTTTTTTTATGCATATAATTTAAAACATGAAAGGTACGAAAATTTATATTAAATATGTAAATTAATATAATTTAAATTAACGATATAATTTAATCGAATAAAAGTAACGTACTCGTATTATTGTAGTGGGACGAATAATAAGTACTTAATTCAGCTTTAAAGAAATTTCAAATACAAAGACATACATTTCATGATTATTCGATAATTAAAAATCCAATGTTTAACAAAAATAAGCTATTTAATTATAAGTTATACTAAAATTTTGAGTGTGTAAATACATGAACATCATATATAAAGAATAGAATAATATAAATACTGTTATTTGTATTAGATTAAATTAAGTTGAGATTTTGTAATTATATACATGTGAATTATAATTGTTGGTATTGCATTTATTTTAAAGATCTGAGCTAAATTTTTTTTAAATGGTAATATAATTAAAATTCAAATTCAAAGGTATATAGTTAAAAATAAGCGTAGTTTTGTTTGATGAAGACGTGAGTGGGAGTAACGTAGCGGCTAAGGATAAAAGACTGAATCAATTAGTATATTAGTGGCTAATAATACATTAGTATTTATAATTTAAAACTAGAATTATATATAAATACTAAAAAAAATTAAATTTGTATATAAAAAGTATGTTTATATAAAATAATAAAAATATAATTTACAATTTTTTTTAAATAATTAAATTTGTTATTTAATTTTTAAATAATTTAATTTTGATATAATATTAGATAAAAGATTTTATGTATCTGTTAATTATGTATTGTAATTTAAATATTTTTTATTACTATTTCTAAAAATAAAAAATATATTCTAAATTTGTAAATTAATCAATTTATTTTAAAATTTTATATGCAATATAAGTACATATAATAGAACAAAAGATATAAAACAAGTAATAAAGATGAATAAATTGAGAATAAAATAAAATATATAAAATCATGAAAAAAATAAAACATTAGATTAATATCTAAATTATAATTGTTTGAATTAAAATTTGTAATTGAAAATTTTAACAAGATCAGAGAAACAATAAAATTGGAAGATACATAGAGTCATAGAGAGTTATATAAAAAATATGAAGAATTTAAAATTTATCTTTTGATGAAAAAAAGATGACTATTAGATAAAGAATAGAAAAAAAAAGTTGAAAATATAAAAATAAAAAAAGATTTAAGGAAATAAAAAAACGATGACCCAATAACTAAATTTGATTAGGTTAAATAATAATTAAAATAATAAAAAAAATAAATTACAGAATTTGACCAATTGAATTTAATTTATTTACAGTGAAATTATTTAAAATTTAAAATAAAAATATATTATAAATAACTATTTATTTAAAAAAAAATATACAGTGGGGTAAATATTCCCTCATACTTGTTGTCGAATCCATGCCTGCCTCTGTGTAGCTTCTTTCATTATTATTCGTGTATTCCAATTTAAAATACTGTCAGCCATAAATCATTAAATCTTATGGCAAGCTTCATCCATTACCTATTTAAGTTGGTCATTTTCGAAAAACAGATTATTAAGATGGGTCATTTTCGTCTATTCCAACCTTAGAAAACGACAAACCTTAAGTGGAAAACTTATTCGTACGCAGAACATTAGAGTTCCAAATCCGTACGCGGGAACACTGGATAATTTTCCTAAACTATAATGGAATATAAATTTCTAGTAAGTCAGGTATTGAGAACTTGTGAAGAAGTGAGAGAATTGGTCCAAGACTATCCACAAGCATTGCAGAAGCTGATTTACCAAGAAAGAAGGAATTCAAAGAGAAGTAAGGAGCAGAATTTGACAGAAAGGGAAGAATACATAGCCTCCAAGCCTTGTTTTGTATTTACAGTTCTCTCTCATGCATTTTCCTCTCTAACTAATTCTTCATCATTTTGGGTTTGAGTATCATCCTTACTTGCCTCATCCCCGTTATTGTTATTCTTCTTCCTAACAGAGCCTCCTTTGTCTTTCTCTTCTGTAGCCGACGCCGTCCCCCTGCTACGCCATTATCCTCTTGAAGCCTCAATTTCACCCTCTGCCATGCTGCCTCCAATCTCGCTGTCCCTCCATCGAGCTTAGCCTTGCTCGCCTCTGTTAGATACACCTTTTTTTTTCCATTTTGAGTTTTGATAGCATATTTTGCTGATTGTTGCTCAACTGTTGTGTTGTGAAACTGTGGAAAGTTGTTCTTGCTTCTTTAGTGCTTTCTTTTTGTTTAGTTTTATTTAATTGTTCAGTTTTGTTGTGTTCTTGACTTATTGTGCTGTGGAATTGCTTCTTCCTGTTCAGATTGGAGATTACACTAACTTCTTTTTATCTTTGCACCATACTAAAATTGCAGCTTCATATTTCGGGGGTCGTAGAATGCTCTCTTAGAAAATTGATATCTTCATTTGAAGTGGAAGCCTTTTCCAGATCAGCTAAGAGAAAAATATTTTTGTAACTAAAAGAATCTAAAACCTATTTTGTAGGTTGCCTATCATGGACGAGCATCTTCTATTGTTATATCTGTTGCCAATTCTAACTTGTATTCCGCCTCAATATGCTTTAGCTACATTTTAAGATATCTGCATTTTTTAGGTCTTATCAAATTTCGCTCTATCCAAGTTGTTTTGGTTAACATAGGAAGTTTTGTCGTGCATCTAAATATAAGTAGGCTAATTTAACATAATGTCAATTACTTCAAGAGTAATCTAAATGTGTTATATATACATGAAGAATGAGAAAAATTAAATGAAAGAACCAAGCTTCGCCTAATTTTAATTCATATAATGCTTTAATTCCTCTGCACCCTATTTCACAATGTATGCCACTTTGACAACACATTTTGTTGATAGTTGCTCAGCTGCTGTGTTATGGAATTGTGGAAGGTTGTTTTTTTTTTCTTTAGTTTTATTTTTAATTGTTCAATTTTGTTATATTCTTGGCTTCTTACTTTGCTATTTTTTCAGTTAATTGTTATTGTGCTTTGTTTTGTGTTATTGCTGCCTTAATTTTTTTTAGTCATAAACTTTGATGCTTAATATGTTTATGAATTTCTAATGATAAATTATAGATAAATTATTATGTAAAATTATAAAATTTTATATTTATTTTTTTAATAATTTTATTTTATATTTAATTAAATTGATTTAATCACAGTTTAATTCTGATTGAACTATTGAACTTATCACTTGATTAGTTCACTATCAATCTGATTCTCACAACCTTATTATAAAGTATAAACACTTTAATTACCTTCGAAAAAGTTAAACATAATATTATTCCTATATGTGAACAAAAAACAGGAGAAAAATTACACTAAGAAATGAGTTAATAACTTTGAATAATTAGTTCATAAATTTAAATTTATTTTTAATTATTCAAAGTGTAACTTACTATGATCGTTATTGATTTTCGAAAATGCTGATATAAATAATTTTTATTTTTATTAATGACAAAAATGTCTTAAAAATATTTTAAAACATGACAAAAATACTAATATTAAATATATATTTTCAAAAAATATTTTAGAGATTAAATTTTGATGTAATTTTTTGTAAGTATAATTAGAAAAATGAGATATTTTTATTTCTAAAATTTGTGAATGTATGCTTAATAATTTTTTTGTAATTTTTTTGGTTAATGACCAAGAATATTTTTCCAAAAAGAAAAAAATCTAGAGAATAATTTTTACAAATAAGAAAATAAGAAAATAATTATTTTTTATGATTTTTATTGCATTTTTAATATTTTAATTTTAAAATTATTTTTATTCTTATTAAAATAAGAAATTATTTTTGTCGTCATTTTTTAAAATGTGAGACGATTATGATAGGTTTATCGTTTACCCTTCTTCAAAATAATTTTTTTTAACAGGAAAGTTTGTTTCATTCAATGCTTGGTAAAATATCCAGCATAGCCAAAGTCTAAACATGATGTGGGGCCTCTTTTATCCACACTTGATAAAAATTAATAAGGGCTATTTGTGCAAGTTCATGTGCTACCATATTTTTTTTCTCTCTTTACATGACTAAAATTAATTACTCTAAAGTCTCTTAACAAGGATAATGTATCAGTGATGAAAAAGTCAAAACAGGTTCCATTGACTTTACCTTATTTCAAAGCGTTCACATCGTCTAGATTATCGCACTCTAAAATGACATCTGTGAAGCAACAATCTTTTGCAAAATTCATTCCTAAATACGCAGCCAATGCTTCTGCTTCATGGGCCTGTACGCTGAAAGGGATGGGCCATGTAG
The DNA here is from genome assembly GCF_003086295.3 of Arachis hypogaea. NCBI lineage: Eukaryota > Viridiplantae > Streptophyta > Magnoliopsida > Fabales > Fabaceae > Arachis > Arachis hypogaea. The sequence continues at coordinate 24,707,468 of NC_092053.1, read as the reverse complement.
TTGCAGCTAAGATGAGGCCCAAAGAGTCTCTCACTATCGCTCCAATTACTCTATGATCACTCTTCCTAACTGCTGCATCAACATTTATTTTGAATAGGGAGTTTGGTGGGATATTCCATCTGCTTCTTGATTTTGCCAGCAGGTTAGAATGTGGTCTTATCTCCTTCTCTTCAATTAATTGTGCTTTCCAAAAATTCTCTCAATTCTTCCATGCCTTTCCAATTTCTTCATCAATTTGTGGCTCAATTCCTTCAAAAACTAATAGATTTCTCGCTTTTCCATAGCTGATTCAGGAGGAAGCTAAAGAGAGACCTCTCCTTTTCCTAGAGCCTTTGCATCATCTCAATTACCCACGTCTTCAAGTTCTGACTCTTTGATGCTTCGCTCCTCAAATAAAAAGGGGATGTAAACCAAAATCTTCGAGCAAAGGAGCAGTCTCCAGCCAAGTGGGATTCAGTTTCCTCATGGCTCCAGCACCTTGTGCACGTCGGATTTCCTGCTATACCTCTCCTTGAAAGGTTTCTTCTTTTTTAGAGATCTTTGGAGTAGACGTCACAGAAAATTAAGAACTCTTGGTAGAGCTTTTATCTTCCACACTTCTTTCTAGGTATTCACCTCCCCTCTGTCTGTTTCTGGACTGGCTAAATGGTTTTGATTATGTGCTTTAATATCATGATATGTAATTTTGACTCTCAAATTTTCATCCCTAGCCTTCTTCCATATGTAAACGTCTGATTGTTCTATTATAGGAATAGAGATTTCAATAATCTAATGAAATTCAAATGGTAAAAAATTTCTCTAATTGCTTTCCAATTTCAGCTTCCAATGTATTCGGGCAGGGACAGATATATGGGGGGGGGGGAGTAGAGGCCTGGGCCCTCAACTTTTTTTAAAAAATAGTAGTAAGAAGCCCAATCCAACCCAACCCAAATAAAAATAACGGTTTTTAAAAATTTTTAAATCCCTAAAACTACATTCTCTTTCTTCAAGTTTCATGTTCTATGACTCATTGACCGTCCATATACTTTTGATTTTTGAAGCCATAGCTTCACGAGTCACGTGGCGCCCTCATTGCCACTGTCCAGTGTCCATTGAAGTTTTCAATCATATCAATTAAAGCAAAGATACTCATTCTAATTTTCACTTCTCTTATATAATTATATAAAATTATTAATTAACAAAGTATATTTTTTATTATAAAATAATACAATTTTATTTTTTTGTATTTACATAGATAAATTGCTGACCCATTTTTAAGATTTATTCTCTCTTATTTTTTTATTTCTTTTTTTAGTGAAATTGATAGTGACTTAGTAAAAAAAATATCGTTATTAATGTTTAATTAATAAAAAATACTTAGACTTTGTTAATTCATGTGAGTATATAATTATTTGAGTTCTTTTTTTTTAGGTAAAAAAAAACTAGAACATTTTATGATGAGAAAGCAAAGTAAAATTGATGCAATTTTTAAGAGAAAAGTTACTGATAATATTAGAGTTCAAACAAGTCAACCCTCTAATCTCATTTCACAAGAAGTTTAAGTAAGTGAGCTCTCTAATCTTACTCAAAATACACATCAACATGAAGTCAAAGTACGAAGATTAGAAAGAGATGTTGATATCTCTTTACTAGAAAGGGATCCAGGAAAGCGACGTCCAATTTGGCAGTATAATGTCAATGAACGTGATAAGATTCGTAGAGTATACATAATAGCTGGGCCATACCAACCAACAAATATTAGCTATCTAGCTTCTGATAATAGCAATCACCGTCAATATTTTCAATCTTCTTGTTTAAAAAATTTTCAAGTTGGTTAGAATATTCACCAGAAAAAGATGCTGCTTATTGTTTGCCTTGCTACTTGTTTGGTAAATATTATGGTGCTCGCAATGATGGAAAAATGTATTTTCAGAGTTAGGATTTAGTAATTGGAAGAAAGTAAACAATGGGGTGAATTGTGCATTTGTATGTCACAAGGGTTTATTCTTAATTCTCCCCAAAATTTATATGCGAAATCTTGTGATGATTTAATGGCTCAATCTAAGCATATAGACAAATTTCTTGATAGGCATAGTGATGAAACTATTGCAAATAACTGTTTAAGGTTGAAGACATTTATTAATGCTATTCGATGGCTTGCATTTTAAGCATGTACATTTAGAGGCGACGATGAAAGTTCTGGATCTTTGAATAGGAAAAATTTTATTGAGTTAATTAAGCTTTTAGCTTCCTGCAATTAGAATGTTAATAATGTTGTCCTTGAAAATATTCCTGAAAATGCTCAATATATATCTCCCGATGTTCAAAAAGATATATTGCATATCTTTGCTAGAAAAGTGTGTGCAACAATTCGAGAAGAAATTGGTGATTCTAAATTTTGTATAATTATTGATGAAGCAAGAGATGAGTCAAAGCGAGAATAAATGTCTGTGGCTTTGAGATTTGTAGATAAGCACAGTTGTGTTCAAGAAAGATTTTTTGATCTTATACATGTTTCTGATACATGTTCTTTGACATTAAAAACAGAAATTTCATCAGTTCTTCTCGTCATAATCTTGATGTCCAAAATCTTAGGGGACAAGGGTACATAATCTTCTCGTAATATGCATGGTGAATGGAATAGATTGCAAGCTCTATTTTTTAAAGATTGTCCTTTTGCTTATTATATTCATTGTCTTGCTCATTGATTACAATTAGCAATTATTTCTGCAGCCAAAGAAGTTTGCTATGTTCATCAATTCTTTTTAAAACTTACACTAATTGTGAATGTTGTGACTGTTTCTCCTAAACGTCATATTATCAATTAAGGGTTGCTCAAGCAAATAATGTTGCAAACTTAATTGCCAATGATCAAATTGGCACAGGTAGTGGACTTAATCAAATTGGTACTTTGCAAAGAGCTGGAGATACTAGATGGGAGTCTCATTTGAATTCTATTCATAGCTTGCTATGCATGTTTGATGCTACTTGTGAAGTTCTTGAAAAAAATACCGAAGAAGGTAATTTCTCCACTCGTGGTGATGCTAGTGATACTTATGATGCTATCACATCCTTTGAATTCGTCTTTGTTTTACATTTGATGAGAAATATTTTGGAAGCTAGTCATGATCTTTGTCAAGCTTCACAACAAAAAAATCAAGACATATTATTGAATGCTTTAACCTTGGTTTCTACTACCAAGACTTTAATCCAAAGAATGAGAGAATCAAGTTGGGAGACTTTCATAAAAGAAGTTATATTATTTTGTGAGAAATAGGAAGTTGAAGTTCCTGATATGAATGCATTTCATATTCTTAGAAGAGGCCGAACTCGCAAAATTGTTGACCAAATTTCAGTGGAGCATCATTACCATGTTAATTTATTTATGGCTGTAATTGATACAAAATTGCAAGAGCTTAATTGATACACATGGCTTCGAGCCATTCTATTTGAGTAGCTAGGTCCCTTCATATCCTCACATTTCCGCCATCTCCTATCCTCAAGTATCATCCTTTTTCCACTACACCTTTGGCTTGCTATATACTTATCCAAGTATAACTTGGTGAGAAGCCTAAGTCTGAGTTCAAAAAGTTTTTTCTCCTATAGTATTTTCCCTCAATAATCCTGGCAACCAGGGAATTTGGATTCTTCATTAATCTCCAACCTTGTTTTGCCAAGAGAGCCGTGTTGAAAACCTTAATGTCTCTGAATCCTAAGCCCCATATTGCTTTGGCTTGCATAGCTTATCCCACTTAACTTAGTGTATCTTCCACTCTCCACTTTTTGATCTCCAGTAAAATCTGTTTATCATTGATCCGATGTGCTGACATTGGCTTGTCGGTAGTTTGAAATAACATATTATGTACGTTGGGATCGCTTGAGCCACTGACTTTATGAACACCTCTTTCCCTGCTCTTGATGACGGCTTCTCCTTCCAGCCTTTTAATTTCTTCCAAACTCGCTCTTGGACATAGTCAAAAACTTGTTTCTTCGATCTCCCAACAAAGGTTGATAGTCCAAGGTACTTTGAGTATCTTTCTATAGCCTTTATCCCTACCCAATCTTGAATGATCATCTATCTGTTAGTTGTTATATTTCGGCTAAATGATAACTCCGACTTCTCAAGGTTTATCTATTGTCCCGACGCACTTTGATAAAAAAAATTAAATATTTCTTAACTGCCTGAATAGCTTGGTTTAGTGCTCTAGTGAACAGTATACTGTCATCTACGAAGAAAAGATGATTAATTTCTAGGCTATCTCTAGCTATCCTTATTCCCTGTATGATCTTGCTGTTCTGTGCCTTCATCAAGATTCCTGATAAAACCTCAGCACAGAATATGAATAGATAAGAGGATAACAGATCCTTCTGTCTTAATCCTTTTGAGGGTTGGAATGGTTTGCTAGGTCTGCCATTTATGAAAATGGAAAAGGACGTCGTGCTGATGCAATTCCAGATTGTTTGGGTCCATCTCTCCGGGAACCCCATAGCTCGTAGAACCTCCCTTAGGAACTCCTATTCATTCCTATTATAAGCTTTCTCCATATCTAGCTTCATCCCGATATATCCTTTTTCGCCAGTCACCTTCTTCTTCATGTAGTGGAAGATGTCGAAAGCCACTAAACCATTATCCATTATCAACCTCCTGGGAACAAAAGCACTCTGGTTCATGATAAACTCCAATTTTGTGGTTTATCTTGTGCTTATTTTGGAAAACTTTGTCACCTTTTCCCATATTTATTCAATGAAATAGCATGGTTTTGTAATTCTCCCTTAAATTGTGCTTAAGTGTAAAAACATGCTTTTTAGTCCCTAAAATTGGTGATTTTAATTCACTTTAAATCCATTCGATGCCTTGATGTGTTTGTTAAGTGATTTCAGGTTCATAAGGCAAGTATTGGATGGAAGAATTGAAGAGAAAATCATGCAAAAGGGAGAATTCAAGAAGAAATGAGGTTTTGGAGAATTGAGGGCCATGCGCACGCGTCAAGCATGCGTACGCGTGAGTAGGGATTTTTGCCATCGACGCACACGCGTCAAGCACGCGCATGCGTGACGCTCGGCACGTGACCCACTTAAAGTAAAATTGCTGGGGGCGATTTCTGAGCTGCCCAGGCCCAAATCCAACTCGTTTCTAAGGGTATTTTATGCAGAATTGAAGCTTGAGCAAATGGGGAGCACTTAGTTAGTCATGGTGAGCCTTTAGTTAGTTTTTTAGAGAGAGAAGCTCCTTCTTCTCTCTAGAATTAGGTTAAGATTAGATTAATTTTTCTTAGATCTAGGTCCAATTTCATGTTTTCATCTTGTTTCCTTTATGAATTCTTGCTTCTACACCTTCATTCTCTTAGTTTGTGATGTTAATTTTACTTTCATGTCTCTTTTATGTTAATGAACTCATGTTGGATTTGGTTTACATTTAGTGAAATTTGAAGTTTGATGTTCTTTTATTGATGATTTGAGTTGTTGATTTACTTTTCTTGCAATTGGTAGTTGGTAGATTTATCTTTCCTTGCAATTTTACTATGCTCTCCATTTATGCCCTCCAAGTGTTTGACAAAATGTTTGGTTGGATGTTAGAGTAGATCTTGAGCATTCTTGGCTTGGAAAGAGAAATTGGATGATCTTGAGTCATGAATACCTAACTCATGTTGGCGATCTAGAGTTGTTAGTTAATATTATTTCCAATGACTCTAATCTCTTGCTAATTCAATTAGTAAGTTGGTTAGGATTTTTGGATTGAGATTAACTAGTCTTGTTTGACATTCTCTCATGGAAGATAACTTACACCTTCTTCCAACATTGGAGATGATGAAATAAGATAAATTCTTGTTTATTATTGTGACGTAATTGACTAGTCTTGTTTGACATTCTCCCTATGTGAAGATAACATGATACCTTCTTCCATTTGTTGGAGTTGACTAAATAAGATGAGTTAATCATTGTATGACTAAGATAGAAAGCCTATGATCTCAATCTTTGCCATGAATGTCTCTCTTTATTAATTGCTTTCTTTAATTGCTTGCTTGATTTATTTTTCTTGTCATTTATTTTATTGCTCCTCTTATCAAATCAAACCCCTTTGTTCTCTCATAGCCAATAATTGACCACTTCATTGCAATTCTTTGTGAGACGACCCGGAGTCTAAATACCTCGGTTAATTTTCATTGGGGTTTGTACTTGTGACAAAACCAAATTTAATTTGATTTGAGGATTGACTATTGGTTTGGACTATAATAACAACGGAATTATTTTGTGGAATTTCGAACCGGTATAAATCCTCACATCAAATTAATGGCGCCGTTACCGGGCAGTTAAAATGGTGCTATGTTATTGGCTATTGTATATATTGTGAATAGCTTGATTTTTGGGTTGTTTGATAGTTTTTGCTAGTTTTAGAATTTGGTTTCTTTGTTTATTTTTAGCTTTTGTTTTTATTTTCTCTTATCACCATGAATTCTCATCACTTTGGCTATGAGTTTGGTTCAAACTATGTTGTAGGAGATGGAAGCTTTAATGATAGCATGCGTCAAGGATTTGGAGATCAAGGTTTGACAAGAGTGCTTGGGGATATGACTACTCTCCTCACGGAGATGCGCAAGGACCAAAAGGCATTTTATGCCATCCGAGCCGTTCAAGCACCACCCCAACATGACTACTCTTCGAACTCTTATGGGTATAATCCAAATCCTAATGCATTCCAATCTAATGTATGTGATGACCCTTATTGTGATGGTCAACCACAACCATCATATACATATGAACCCCCTCCTCAGCCTCAACAACCATACTCACAAGCCTCATACCACCATTCACCTCCATATGACCCTAGCCTATATACACCATACCAACCACCATATGAACCATATCTAGAGCCACCACCATTCCAACACCAATACTCCCATGAACTACAATTTTCTCATATACCACCTCAAGAATTTCACCAATATGAACCACCTTCCAATTACAACACCTTCTCCTCAAACAATGAACCCTCTCTTCCACCACTGCCCTCCGATGAAGCCTCTATGCTAGAACTAAGGGATCTTGAATCTCATGTCCTAAGGCAACAAGAGTGGACGAAAAAGCAGTTTAAGGAGCTAGAAGCCAAGATGGCTATCATAGCGGAAGCCGTTAGCAACATGGTCTCATCCCGCCTAAGCCTATGCGATCAAGGCACTCCCATTGTTGAATGTGGAGAAGCAACCAAAGAGCTTAGTGGAGAGGTGATTTTGGAGCTCCAAGGTGAAGAAGAGGAGTTAAAGCAAGAAGTACAACAAGAGGAGGAGGTAGAGAACATTGAACAAAAGGAAGTAGTGGTTGGGTACTTAGGATATGTTGAGTACATAGAGGAATCTCAAGTTGAAAAGCCTTCTTCCATGGAGTTTAAAGTTGATGTTGAGGAGGAGAGTGCACAACCTCCAAGGCACAATGTGATTGAAGAATTGGAAGAAGTGTCTCAAGTAATAGGCCCTTCTATATATGATGATTCCGCATCAATATATGATCCTTTTGAGCTTGATGAGTCCTTCCCCACTATGCTTGGGATTGATGAGGGGGTAGATTTCACTAAACTTCCTATTTATGATTTGAGTGATGGGAAGAGATAGAAGAATTTGGTGAAGAAGAATGTGAACTTGAGGAAGCTTGGCAAGAGGTAGAGCTTGAAGAACCTTGCCAAGTGGTGGACGCCTCTAGAAGAGGATGGACGGGAGTGGATCGTGCTTTGTCAAGACTGTTGGGAACTCCTCCACCTAGGTTTCCATCTAATCTTCTATTTGAGTGGGTAAAACTTCTAACTCTTAGCCTTATTATCCCACTCGAATATGGTTTGCTTGAAACTGACGGCCAACTTAGGGCGCATTGTGGAATTAAGCGTAAGAGGAGGATGTTTAGTGGTTGGTGTTGTAAATCTAGGCTCATTATGGTTGGAAGCTCAAAATTGAGGAGCATGGATTGGTTTAGTGCTCAATTGAATGGGTCTAGGAGGATTGTTTGGTGCCTTCATGAGAATTCGGCTATTCTACCACCCGAAGGGAACCAATGTGATCAACTTGAAGACGGGTGTGAAAACAAAGTATGGGATCCAGGATTACAAGGTATGGATCAACTTTGGGAGCCCATGGTTTGTGAAGAACTCCATCAAAGCTTGGAGTTATTATCCTTGAATGAAGAAGCACAATGGAAGTCCAAGCATTGGTGGATGTTCAAGGATGGATTCAAGCACAAGCCACCTTGATGAGGAGCTCCCCATAAGTCCAACTTAAAGATAATAAACAAAAGTGTTAGGTGGGAGACACCCCACCATGGTAACATCTTTCCTTTTTCCTCTTTGTAAATATTGGTAATTTAGGATTAATTTCATGTTTTGTTTAGTTACTTAAGTTTATTTGGGAGTCTAGTAGGTTAAATAAGGTTTTATGATGTTTTGGTAGCTGTTTGGAGGTTTGGAATGCTTGGTTTGGTGCAAAAACATGAAAAAATTTTGAAAAAAAAACAGAGCACCACCCACGCGTACGCGCACTCCACGCGTACGTGTGACCCAAGTATTTTCAACCATCCACGCACACGCGTCATGCACGCGTACACGTGAATTGCATATTTTCACCCCCAAGCCTTTTTCCCGAGAGTTGTGCTTGCAGCGCGCGCGCACTATGCCTTTCGCGCAAATCTGGTCACGCGTACGCGCACCTCACGCGTAGGCGTCGCTCTCGCAATAACCCATCGATGCGCACGTGTGCCGCACGCGTACGCGTCGCGCCGATTTCACCATTCCACGCGCACGCGTGGCCTGCCCTGCATCAACCATCTTCTTTTCTTCTCTTCTTTCCATTTCTTTCCCTCTTCTCTCTTCTCTTCTTTTCTTTCCATCCTTCAAACATCATCCAACACTACCAAACACCATATAACACCATTTCTTTTAGTAGTTAGTTAGTTTAATTTTTGTCTAATTTTTATTTTTCATTATAAGTGTTGGATTACTAATCTTGTTTACTGTTTTACTGCTGCTTATTACTAATAGGATGTTAGTTTAACATCATTGTTGTTAATCGTCATTGTTGGATTTCTTTGTTGAGGTTATATTTGGTTACTTGGTTCGGAACTTTTCACGTTTAATGTCCTTGAATACCAAGTACTTGTTACATTGCCTTCATGCATCTTAACTCTTTGAATCACATGTTTTGGCCACCATGCATTCATCATCTATTGTTAGAAAATTGTACATTGTCAATGCATTGTTTTTAGGTGTTGCTTATTCATGATTGAGCCTTATTTACCTCACCTATTCCATGCATTGAGATTTTGGGAATTGTGAAATCGGATCGAAAGCTTACCTAAGTGACATATTTTTGAGCTTTCTTAGCTTTGTGGATCATGCTTGCTATGTGATTGATTTTAACTCTTATATCTCTTTTTCTAAGTTCCATAGCATCCATGTCTTCCACCTCTATGTCACTTAGGTGTTGCAACAACTTCAATATGTATAATTGATTGTTGTGTAAGTTTCATATACCACTTTGTTCACTAAGTTAACTTACACATCAATCAATGTCCATTCATTATCCAATTTCACAATTGCTTGACTTTTGGCTTGAATGCTTTCATGCTTCTTTATTGCTTGTTTGGTTGTCTTATCCTACAAGTTTAAAGCATCTCAAGCACATTAGGATGAGTGAAGTGCATGTCCCTTTTTATGTAATTGTGACATAGTTCTCTTTATGCTAGTGTGCGTTCTAGACCGCATGCATCCTAGAACTTACACACCTATCTTTCATCAATGTCACACTAATTCACTCACTTCATTCTAGTGATGTACCTCCTTCCAACAATTTACGCTTCCTTGCTTTTTACTCTCTTATCTTACGGTGCTATTTTCTATTTTTCATGACTAATGCACCACAAGCAAAAATGAAAGCGGAAGGAAGAACACGCAGCACCGGTTGACTCACCAGCTGAAGGTGGCAACTCGGAAAGTCGCCGTACCCCCTTGCTCATCTTTGAGTGCACCGAGGATGGTGCAAACTTTTATTTGTGGGGAGGTCGTCCGACCATTCGGCGCTTCACTTTTGGGTGACAAGTTTCTAATCCCAACACTTTGCATTTCATTTTAGGATTTTTAATTGCATTTTCTTATTTTGCATATGTATATAATAAGCTTAGTCAAATAATGAGATTCTCCAAGGATTTTTATCTATAGGGCACCCCAATTGATTGAAAATTTTTTTTAAGAACTTTCTTGAACTACATATTGTGGAACATGATTTTTGAGATAAGAACACAAGCATGTGAGATTTGAGTCTAATTGTGTGGTTACATCATATAACCACTTATTTTCATTCTTGTGTGCATTATTCTCTTCCTATGATTGTAATCTTTTATTTGTTTGATTCTTTATGTCCATTATTCTGTGTATACATGCATTTACATGATTGAGGCCATTGTTCAAATAGCTCACTTACCCAAATAGCCTACCTTTTATCTTCCATTGTTAGCCAATTTTGAGCCTATGCTTAACCCATTTGTTCTTAATTTTAGCACATTACAAGCCTAAAGCAAAAAACAATAAATGTCCTTAATTTGGATCTTTGATTAGCTTAGGCTAGTGAGAGTGTTTATCATTTGATTTTGGGAGAGTTGAGAATATTGGGTAGAGATAAAAGTATATTTTGTATTTGTGTTGAAAATCTTGGGAATTGGGTACATACTCATGTATTAATCATGTGTAAACCATATGCATTGATGTTCTTGTATATATTTTAGTTTGAAAAGAAAAAAATAATATATATATATATATATATATATATATATATATATATATATATATATATAAAATAGAAATAGAAAAGAAAGAAAAAGAAAAGCAATAAAAAGGGGACAAAAATGCCCCAAAGTGAAGTTCAATAATAATCAATACATATGTGTGGTGATCAAAAGAGAACGCATGAGTGTATGAAAAAAAAGTGAAGAATGGGTAGTTAGGTTTGTTTAGAATTGTATAGGTTGTTATATAGGTTGGGTGGGAAGCTTATGTTAATCAAAGATTCAAATTTCAAGCCCATTTGACCATATGCATCCTACCTTGACCCTAGCCCCATTACAACCTATGGAAAAGTCCTCATGATATTTGTATGCATGCATGAAATAATTGTTGATTGTTAGATGAAAAACAAATCTTAAAAAGCATGATTAGGGGAGAATTGAGTGAATCAACCCCATACACTTGAGTGACTAGAGCGGATACACATCCGGTGAGGGTTCGATCGCTCAATTACATGTTTCCACCCATGATCATCTTTTCTTGCAAGTTTGTAAAATCTTTCAATGATTCAATTCAATTGTGGGTTTGCTTTGATTGCTATTGCTTTAGCCCTTGTACTTGTGCATGTATCCTTGGAAATTGATTTGTTTTGACCAAGTAGATGCATTCATGTAGATAGATTGCATATAGATAAATTGCATATAGATAAGTTGCATGTAGTTAGTTTGCATTAAATAAATGTTGATACCCTTTGTTTCTTTCTTGATTTTAGCATGAGGACATGCTTGGTTTAAGTGTGGGGAGGTTTAATAAACCTCAATTTTGTGGTTTATCTTGTGCTTATTTTGGGGGATTTTGTCACCTTTTCCCATATTTATTCAATGAAATAGCATGGTTTTGTAATTCTCCCTTAAATTGTGCTTAAGTGTAAAAACATACTTTTTAGGCCCTAAAATTGGTGATTTTAATTCACTTTAAATCCATTCGATGCCTTAATGTGTTTGTTGAGTGATTTCAGGTTCATAAGGCAAGTATTGGATGGAAGAATTGAAGAGAAAATCATGCAAAAGGGAGAATTCATGAAGAAATGAGCTTTTGGAGAATTGAGGGCCACGCGCACGCGTCATACACACGTACGTGTGCATTGGAGATTTTTCAAGCCACGCGCACGCGTGACGCTCGGCACGTGACCCACTTAAAGTGAAATCGCTGGGGGCGATTTCTGAGCTGCCCAGGCCCAAATCCAACTCGTTTCTGAGGGTATTTCATGCAGAATTGAAGCTTGAGCAAAGGGGGAGCACTTAGTTAGACATGATGAGCCTTTAGTTAGTTTTCTAGAGAGAGAAGCTCCCTCTTCTCTCTAGAATTAGGTTAGGGTTAGGTTAATTTCTCTTAGATCTAGGTCCAATTTCATGTTTTCATCTTGTTTCCTTTATGAATTCTTGCTTCTACACCTTAATTCTCTTAGCTTGTGATGTTAATTTTACTTTCATGTCTCTTTTATGTTAATGAACTCATGTTGGATTTGGTTTACATTTAGTGAAATTTGAAGTTTGATGTTCTTTTATTGATGATTTGAGTTGTTGATTTACTTTTCTTGCAATTAGTAGTTGGTAGATTTATCTTTCCTTGCACTTTTACTATGCTCTCCATTTATGCCCTCCAAGTGTTTGACAAAATGCTTGGTTGGATGTTAGAGTAGATATTGAGTATTCTTGGTTTGGAAAGAGAAATTGGGTGATCTTGAGTCATGAATACTCAACTCATGTTGGCGATCTAGAGTTGTTAGTTAATATTATTTCCATTAACTCTAATCCCTTTCTAATTCAATTAGTAAGTTGGTTAGGATTTTTAGATTGAGATTAACTAGTCTTGTTTGACTTTCTCTCATGGAAGATAACTTACACCTTCTTCCAACATTGGAGATGATGAAATAAGATAAATTCTTGTTTATTATTGTGACGTGATTGACTAGTCTTGTTTGACATTCTCCCTATGTGAAGATAACATGATACCTTCTTTCATTTTTTGGAGTTGACTAAATAAGATGAGTTAATCATTGTATGACTAGGATAGAAAGCCTATGATCTCAATCTTTGCCATGAATGTCTCTCTTTATTAATTGCTTTCTTTAATTGCTTGCTTGATTTACTTTCCTTGTCATTTATGTTATTGCTCTTCTTATCAAATCAAACCCCCTTTGTTCTCTCATAGCCAATAATTGACCACTTCATTGCAATTCCTTGTGAGATGACCCAGAGTCTAAATACTTCGGTTAATTTTTATTAGGATTTGTACTTGTGACAAAACCAAATTTAATTTGATTTGAGGATTGACTATTGGTTTGGACTATACTAACAACGAAATTATTTTGTAGAATTCCGAACCGGTATAAATCCTCACATTAGTTCTCCCTAATAATCTGGGGGAGAATGAGTTTCATCCTAGTTGCCATTGTCTTGGTTGCTATTTTTAGCTCCACATTGCACAAAGAAATAGGCCTAAACTCTTGTGTGTTTTGGTTTCTCCACCTTTGGAATCATGCATGTGTGTGTATAGTACAAGGGTTTCGGGTCTGCCCCTTCATTCAAGATTCTTAGGACCGTTCCCGTGACATCCTCTCCCACGACCTTCCACATCTTTTGATAAAAAAGTCCCGGCATTCCATCGGGGCTGAGTACCTTTGTGTGGTGCATCTAGTGCAAGGCTTGGAAAACCTCCTCTTTAGTGAAGTCGGCATTTAGAATATTAAATTTTTCTTCACCAACTCTCTCCTTCACCACCTCTACAACCTCCTTTACCTCCAAAGTTCCTTCTGATGTTAACAGTGTCTCGAAAAAATCACACATTACTCTTTCAATATGCTCTTCTTCAACGTGCTTAGAGCATTCATCATCCACAATTTCATCCACCCGGTTCCTCTTCCTTCTTTGTGAAGTTTTGTTATAAAAGAATTGGTGTTTTGATCCCCTTGTTTTAGCCAACTCGCTCTTGAGCGTTGACTCCACTACACCTCTTCCACTGATAATGGCCTAAAGCGGATTAGGAATTTTTCTCAAAATAGAATTAGTGTTGCAAGTATAGTCCCAACCCAACAATCGGCCAACATCAAATTTTAAATTTTCAAATACAAAATAATCGAGAGTAATTCAACCTCAGGTCGTTCTCCCTAGGAATACAATTAAGATGTCACACTCTTGGTTGTGAGGAAAAGGGGGTTTTCAAGTATAGAACGAAAGATTAAAAGGACTAAGAAATAAAAGAACTAAGAAGTGATAAAAATTAGAATTAATGCAAGAAAAAAGGAGGCAAGATCAAAACTTAGTGAAAATGCTATAAATGCATAAAGAGCCTTGACTTGGAAATAAAAATTAAGGAATTCTATCATCGTCATACCACAACTATGGCAACTATAATGAGTCAATCTCGCTTCATCAACCCCTAACATCGAGGAGTAAGTCAAGCAAGCATAATTGACCTTAATCCATAATTGACCTTAATCTCGCTTCGTCAACCCCTAACATCGAGGAGCTAACTTACTAATTTCTTAGTAAAAAGCTAGCGTCAATGGAAACAAGAGCCAACTAACTACCCAAAAATTACCACTAAATGTTGGACATTATGACTCTAGTATCCTAAGAACTCATTTCTCAAGTCAAGGTGTGAAAATATACTCAAAATTTATAATTGGCATTTTCACAAACACCTTATGGGCATAAAAATAAAACATAGGAAATTGCAAAGGAAAATAAAAACTATAACCAAACTATTCACAAAATCAACAATAAACATTCAATCAAATATATAGAAATCATAAAGCATCAAATTCATAAACAAAAGATTCAAGAAAGCAAAATTGCATATATTAACAAAATGACTTGAACCATAAAACAAAATAGCAAAAGTATTGTAATTAAAGAGAAAATTGAAGAGTACTTACAATGAAGATGAGCAAAATCCAAGATCAAAACTTAACTATAAAATGCTACAATGGAAATTAAGTAAAACCCTAAGAGAGAAATAAAAGATCAATACTCTACACTACTCCTACTCCTACTATGTATGTAATGAGGCCTCCTAAAACTCATCTAAAACCTCATGCCTTCATATGTGTTGATGTCCCCTTCATATAGCACCTCAAACCAGCCTTCAACCTTCCAAAACTGGGCCAAGAGGCCCCTAAAATCATGAGTCATGTGCTTCATTAATGAAGTCACGCGCTGGGACCTGTGCGTATGCACACTTGCTGATTTTTCTACTTGTGCGTACGCACACTTGCTGGTTCGCCACTTGTGCGCACGCACAGAGGGTTGTGCGTACGCACACTTGTCTATGTGCTTCTCTTTTGCTTTCTTCATGTGTTCTCCCTTCTTGCATGCTTCCTTCCACTTCTATCAATCCATTCTTGCTAATTGAGCTGAAATCACTTAACAAAACATGTCATGGCATCAAGTGGCATAAAAATGGAATTAAAATGATCAATTTAAGCACAAAAACGTATGTTTTCACATTTATGTCCAAATTAGAGAGAAATAACAAAAGTATGCTATTTTGGTTATTATGTGTGAGTTTATGTGATGAAATCCATTCAATTCAAGCCAAAATTTATCGTCAAATATGGACTCATCAATTCCCCACACTTAAACAATAGCATGTCCTCATGTTAAACACAAATATGGAGAATGATCAAAAGGGTAACAACTTGTTGAATGCAACTATCTATATGCATGCAAGTATACTATATACTATATCTATCTATCTATACTATAGTATTTGGTGAAAATAAACAAACATATTTCCAAGCAAGTATATGAACATATAGGGCTAAGCAAAGAAGTAGTTCAATGCAATCAAAATCTAAAAAATTGATTCAACTCATCAAAATGAAACAACTTGCAAGAATACATGATAAGAGGTGTGGAAACATAGAATTGAGTGATCGAACACTCACTAGGTGTGTATACACTCTCAACGCTCGATGTTTAGGGTTTCACTCAAGTTTCCTCTAATCATGCTTTCAAGGATTTGCTTTTCATCTAACAATCAACAAACATGTGATGCATGAATGCAAATATCATGAGAACTTCTTCGGGTTGTAATGGGGTTAGGGTGAAGGTAGGACTAATATGGTTAAGTGAGCTAATATATTGAATCTTTGATTAGTCAAGTATCCCACCCAACCTATATCAACCTAATCACTAAAATGCAACCTAACTTCCCATTCCTCTTTTTTTATACACATTCATGTATGCTCTTTCATCCAAATCCACATATGCATTTTTTATTCAATTTTTTTTTCTTTGGGATAACTTTTGTCCCATCTTATTATTATTTTTTTATTTCATTTTTTTCTATTTCTTTTTTTTCTTTTTCTATGACTAATGCATATGGTTAAAGCAAATTGATACATGAATGTGCACCCATTTTTCAAAATTTTTAATGAATATCCAAAATAAAATTTTCCTCTACCAACACTTCCTAAAAATTCTCCCACACTTAAATAAAACACACTCCTCAACCTAAGCTAATCAAGGATTCCATTCAAGGTAAATCATGGTTTTCCACTTAAGGTTGTGATGTGGTTGCAGTTAGAACAAAGGGGATCAAAAAGCTCAAAAGTGGCTCAAAATGGTAGATATGATACGTATGGCCATATGGGTTAGTAAGCTTAATTCAAAAAACGGCCTCAATCATGCTAAATGCATTCAAGACATCAAACGTCGGAAATAAAGAATCAAGCAAAACCAAGATTGCAATCATAGAAGGAGCATAGCACACAATGAACAAAAATTGTGGTTAAAATTATGCAACCAAACATTATAGGCTCAACAATTTACAAGGTTGTTAGTTCTATCTCTCTTCTATGTTCCACAAAAATTCATTCAAGCAAGTTTAAAAAGGATTTTTCCAAATCAATTCAATAGAACGCCCTAAAAATAAATTTCTCAGAAATCTTTGTTGTTTTTCACCAAAATTATTTCCTATATATGTATGTATGATGTGATGGATGCAATTTCAAATTTTTTTCCTAGTTCTTTTCCTAATTTTCAATATGCAAAAACCATTATGAGTAATTAGGACAAAATTAAACTAGGTGCTATACTATTCACATCATCCAATCACAACTTCTATCTATAAATTATATACCATGCAAAAATGCAAATGCAATATATATATTAACTAAAGCAAAGATGCAATAGTAAAAGATACTAACAAATATCTACAAGAAACATAGTAAAAGAAAACAAAAATAAAATGAAAAGTGTTCGAAAAAGAAAATTTACGCCCAAAAATGGTGAATCCTCCCCCCACACTTAAGCGTTGCACGGTCTTCCGTGCATGAAGACAATTCGGGGAGATAGAAGTTTTTTATCCACTTTCAACTGGTGGACGTGGGGGCTCGAGTCGCATGGAAATTGCCAAGTCCAATGCATTCTCGGCCTCTCCATCCTCAGTGTCTTCCTCCTCTACCGGCTCCTTGCCTTTATGTCTCATCCTCAAAAAGAATGAATAAAGTATAAATAAGAATCATAGGACAAGTAGCACAGAAAAGCAAAGGAGGAAGCAAATACAGTGTATATTTGGAGCCAAAAGAAAAGAAACAAGCATTTAATTGACGAAGAGTGCATGGTGGTGTGGGATGATAAAAATAAGCCGGGTGTGTATTCTAATTATGTGCACGGTTAGAACACACACAACAGCCGGTTAAAATAGCATCCACACGATAAACAAGTAGGCATAAGTTCCTCAATTAAATGGCCTAAGATGCAAGAAATGGATGAGCATCAACTAAGGACAAGTAAGCTTAGGCAATCACAACAAGAGTGAATTGAATTTAGGGAATATTGGATATTGAAGGTATGCAAGCGGGAGCTCAAGATTGATAGAAAATAGCACAACAAACAATAACCAATTCAATGATGAGAAGATGACTACTTAATCATCCTCAAGATTAATGAAATAATCACATAGACAAAGTACTTGTTGCAAAAAGTGACAAGCTTGATAAGAATCAAGTCAAGTCAACTCAAACAAATGCAAAGTATTAAAAAGAAACAAGACCTTGTTATATGATTATATTGATTTAAAAACCATGATGAACAAGCAATTCAATTCAATTCACTAAATTCAATATGCACTTGTTAAAAATTTCACCAAATATGCAATCAAATGTCAATTCCCATATCAATTTGGTGTTAACAACTGAAAGCAATAACAAGTACATTATTGAAATTTCATTCCAAAATAATATCACAATCATTCAAAAGTGCACAATTCTTGAATCAAATGCCAAACAAGGATATAGTTTAACACATATGGTAGCTACAACACATGCATTAAGCAAAAAGTTCATTAAGGCATTATATCAAACACATGTTATGCGGTGCACATATTCAACAATTTCAAGCCAAAATTCAAACATCAACAACCCATAAATGAAAAATTGAACACTTGCGATGCAACACACAAACAATTAAGCAAAACTTAACCTACATTACAAAGTTAAATAAAGAAAATGAAAATTAAGCAAGCAAGTAAACAAAACAAAGAAGAGGAAAAAGAGAAGAAGAAGAAAGAAGAAGGAAGAAAAGAGAAGGAAGAAGGGAAGGAGGGTGGCGGCGGCTAAACAGAGGCGGTGGTGGCTACGGTGGTCGTTGGAGGGATGTGTGGTTCTGGGCTGCAGCGAAGAAGAAGGAAGGAAGAAAGGCGGTGGGGAGTGTAAGGCGTGACATGGAATCCTTTCCGATGCACGCCCAGAACGCGACTTATGCGTACGCACAGGGATGTGTGCACACGCACACAAGGGGAAAAAATAGGGGATGCAAACGCACAGGGTGTGGGAGTGCTCCTAGCAGGAAGGGTGTCAAGAAGTGTGCGTGCGAACAAGACTGTCCGGACGCACAGAAGACTCTTTTTTTTTTAATAGGGCAAAAAGGACCATGTGTGCGGGCGCACAGAGAGGCGTGCATACGCACAGAATGAAAATGCGCTGGGGTGCGCTCGCACAAGCAGCTACGAGCACTGTGAGCAGAGCGTGTGACAACAAGTGTGCGTACGCACGCACAGATGGAAAAAACTAGGGGACGTATGCGTACGCACAGGGCTGTGCACACGCACAATGCTCTGTTTCTACAATATTTTTAATGCCTCTAAGGCACCAACCATGACATCAATCAAAGGTTTTCAACCCCAAAACATATCATTCTTCAAAAACACATGATCAAACATAAAATGCAATTAAATTAAGCCTAGAATTCAATCAAACTAAGCTAATTAAAGAAACAAAATTCAATAAACAAAAACTAAAATAAAAGAAAAGTTGGAAGGATATTACCATGGTGGGGTGTCTCCCACCTAACATTTTAGTTTAAAATCCTCAAGTTGGACTTTTTGAGTGAAGCTTGTGTCATGGTGGCTTATGCTTCCACTCATCCTTGAGTCGTCACCCATGTTTGCTCTTCAAAAATCCTCCGGGGTCCCAAACGAGGTACATTAAGCTCTCAAGCAACCTCAAGAAAGCAATTGGGACCCAAAATTATTGATCATTGGAACTTATGCTGGGATCCCTTACTTTAGTTTCCCTATTATCCTCTTGTTGATTCTTGCTCTTGCACTTGGATGAACAACCTCCCCAAGAACCTTTGAAGCACCCAAATAAACCTTAGAATTCTCCTAGTTGAGCTTTGCACCACTTATACTTTGAACTCCATTGGCAACCAATACCCATGTCTTCATTGTTGAACACCTCAAGAAAGATCTTAAGTTGGTGATCCATTTCCAATAGCGCATATTAGTGTGGGCTTATGAAGCTCCTTGAGGATATTGCTACCCACTTAATTTGCCCTTGGATTGGAGTCACCCCATTGGACTCATGTATGAACACCTTCACTTCTTGGGTGACCACCTCTTCCTCGCCACCCTTTTCTAGCTCTTCCTCACCAACCTCCTCTAAGTTTTCTCTACTATCATTCAATCCAAGCTTAAGAGGTTGTGTGAGGTCTACTTCCACATCTCTCTCAAACTCAAAGGAAAAGGGTTCATCAAGATCATTAAGGAGATTGACCAAGGTGGACAAAAAATCATTGATGATGGAATCCTCATCTTAATCCATCTCCCTCAATTATCCATTTACCTCTTCCGATGCACTTGTTTTACCTTCCTCCCCTTATTGCAATTCTTGTCCTAGCTCCTCTTCTTTCCCTTGAGACTCCATGTTCTCCTCCTTACTACACTCATTAGTTGATCCTCTACTTTCTTCAAAAGGAATGCCTTGATTGCTTGAGCATAGTAAGGCCAAGCGGTTCACCGCTTTGGCTATGGTTGCCATGAACTCTCCTTGCTTCTTCCGAAATTCTCCTTGCTCTTGGAAAAAAGCTTGAAGGTCTTGTTGTTCTTGGGGCAAGGGTTGGAGAACTTTATCTTTGGCTGAGAAAGAAGGTTCAATGGTTGGGAGAAAGGTTGTATAGTTGGAAGGTGTGTTATGTGGGTGAGTGTGTTGAGGTGAGTGTGTAATGAGTCAATCTCGCTTCGTCAACCCCTAACATCGAGGAGTAAGTCAAGCAAGTATAATTGACCTTAATCCATAAGTCCTAGCTAACTTACTAATTTCTTAGTAAAAATCTAGCGTCAATTAAGAGTCAACTAATTACCCAAAAATTACCACTAAATGTCGGACATTATAACTCTAGTATCCTAGGAACCAGTGACGGATCTAGAAAATTTTATCAGTAGGGGCAAAATATATATAATAATAATTTTTATAATTATACTATAGTATTATAAAATATGATTATTCCTCAAATTATTAAACTAAAAAATTAAAACAATAAAATAATAATTCAAAATAATAAATAATTTAAAATTCCATTCTTCTAGGTTTCATACTTTGAAAAGATTGAATAATATTTTCATTATCAATACAATCAAATGTCTCTCTTTCTATATATGTCACTAAACAATCATTTAAAAATTCATCTCCTATACGATTACGGAGCCGACTCTTTATGATGTTCATAGCAGAAAAAGTTCTTTCAACTGATGCAGTTGCTACAGAAAAAACTAAAGTTAACTTCAAAAGAAGAAACACTAATAGATAAACAATATTTTTTCGAGTCTCAACTAATAGAATAAAATTATAAACCTAAATTAATTAATTAATTAATAAAATTAATTCACAATTCTACACAAATTGACAAAAATATCTCAATATACAAAAATAATTAACAAATAAATTACATCATCACAACAAATTCAATCACAAATTCATAGTTCCTAAACCAACTATATCAAATTATCAATTATCAAACCATGAAGCAAATGAGCAAAAACCTAAATGAAGCAACTAACCAGGGACGGTGTGCTAACTAAGTCAGTAACTATTGATTATTATTCAGTCTAATAAAAATTTAACACTCCAACTGTCCAGAACTTGAATCTCATTATCTCAATGAATATAATGGATTTGGTTAGTTGCTCATTAACAAGAACATAATCTCATTATCTCATTAACAAGAAAATCAACACGGCAACACAATACCATCTAACCTAACCAATGCCATGTTACACAAAGTCACAAAGACACAAACCATTCCTTATTTCCTTTCCTTTATTCTGAATCTCCACGACCCCACTCCCAAAATATTATTTATTTATAATATACATATGCTATAAATCTATAATTAATTGGTTACAGCCTACAAGTAAACTTGAAAATTATTTGGTATTTACCACTCTTGAAATTTGAAAGGTTGATTTGGGTTCCCAAATCCTAATTATGTACTAAGAGGCAAAGTCCAAGACTGAACTCCAAGACCAGGAAGACGACCCAGTAGCGGTGCGGCGCCAGCAGCAACAGAGAAGAGGATCGTACCCCAAGAAAGAAGAACCAGAAGTCCAAAAGAGATCGATGTTTGCTGAAGAAGAAGGTAGAACCGCAGAAGCAGAACCAGATGCCGAACTGCTGAGTGCTAAAGGAAGGAACGCAGAAGAAGAACAGCGGCAGAACCACACAAATCACAAGCAGTCAAGCAGTGACGTAGAAGAAGGCAGAACTTGAGAACCACCAGATGCGGTGCGGCGGCGATGCAAGGAGAAACCGATGGTCGACGGACTGGCAGAGATGTAGAGTGGCGGGCTGGCGGCAGTAACTCTAGAGCCTGGAGGGTGGAGGCTGGAGGCTTGGAGCAATTAGGAATTTCAAATTTGGAGAGAAAAGGAGAAGAAGAAGCGTTAGGAATTTGGAACTTTGGACTACTGGGGGCAAAATTAATTATATAGTGGGGGCAATTATGGTATTTCACTCAAAATTACTACTTATTTTTTAAAATCTCACTAGGGCAATTGCTCCCACTAGCTTATAAATAAATCCGTCCCTGCTATGAACTCATTTCCCAACTCAAGATGTGAAAATCTATTCAAAATCCATAATTGGCATTTTCACAAACACCTTGTGGGCATAAAAACAAAACATAGAAAATTGCGAAGGAAAATAAAAACTATAACCAAACTATTCACAAAATCAACAATAAACATTCAATCAAGCATATAGGAATCATAAAACATCAAATTCATAAACAAAAGATTCAAGAAAGCAAAATTGCATATATTAACAAAATGACTTGATCCATAAAACACAATAGCAAAAGTATTGTAATTAAAGAGGAAATTGAAGAGTACTTACAATGAAGATGAGCAAAATCCAAGATCAAGACTTAACTATAAAATGCTATAATGGAAATTAAGTAAAACCCTAAGAGAGAAATAAAAGATCACTACTCTACACTACTCCTACTCCTACTATATATGTAATGAGGCCTCCTAAAACTCATCTAAAACCTCATGCCTTTATATGTGTTGATATCCCCTTCTATAGCACCTCAAACCAGCCTTCAGCTTCCAAAACTGGGCCAAGAGGCCCCCAAAATTGCGAGTCAGGTGCTTCATTAATGAAGTCACGCATTAGGACCTGTGCGTATGCACACTTGCTGATTTTTCTACTTGTGCGTATGCACAGACGTATGCGTACCAAGGTTGCGAGAATCGAACCGGTCAAGTGACTGGTTCAACGGTTCAAAGGTTCAACCGGGGTTCAACCGGTATAATGAATATAAAATAAAATTATTAAAAAATTTTAATATATAATTTTAAATATTTAAATTCAATAATTTTTAAACTAATAAAATTTAAAATTTTATAATTTTACATAATAAATTGTCCATAATTTATAATTAAAATTTCATAAATAACTTCAAACATCAATCTTTATAACTAATAAAAATCAAAATGCACTTAAATCACAAAGAAATAATGTTCCACCACAAACAATTATTCCAATTTCATAAAAATTATAAAAATAAAAAATATCAATAGAATAAAAAAAATTAACAATAAAAATTATAATGTTCTACAATAACAATATCAGATTTGTTGAATACAATTGCTTGTGATGTTCTCCTTCTCATTCTCCTACAAATTTTCAAACCACATCAATTAGGAAAATCAGTACAAAAACAAAGAATAACAACAAATAAACTAAATATTCATAATCATAAATGATATAAAGCAAGAGTTATTATTATTATTATTATTATCCACTTGCATTGAGAATTTTTCACCAACATTGAAACTAGAAACTTTGACAAACCCAGTATAAAGGAACTTGCTTGGAATTTTCAATGCAAAATAATTTGAAACACTCTTTCCAGTATACTTCAAAGTTCAAAGAAGTGTATAAATTTAAACAAAAAATGTACAAGAAAGAAATGTAATTTTTGCTCCTGAAAGATGTGAAATGATGAAAAACAATTTTACCATACCACCGTCAACAATTCAGATTCAACGAAAATCAGCAACCAAAATTAACAACTCAGAATCAGAAAAACCAGCATAAACAACTCAGAATTAACATAAACAACTCAGAATCAGAAAAAATTCTAGCATTAACAATGTTCATCAACAACACAGAATCAGAAATATCAACGGCCAACAACTCAAAAATCAGAATAAATAAAATTAACAAAATAACCAAAAATAATTTGAGGCAGTAGTGCTTACTGGTAGCGAGGGAGGAAAGAAGGTGACGGCGCGGTGAATACTCCACAGCCGAGCAAAGAGACACGTCGTAGTGAGAAAGAGAGAGACAGAGAGAGCTCAGAGCCTCGAATAGAGAGAGAACTCGAAAAGAGAGATGGGAACCAACAAATCGAGAACAGACGACGATGGAGAAGCCCTTCACGGCGGCATCGCCAACAGTTCCGAACAAGCACTCGACGTCATGGAGAAGAGGATCGAGAAGCGAGCATACCTTCCACGAGCGAAGATGGAACCCAAGTCTGTCTCTGCCGGCGGCGACAACACCGTCTATCGGAAGAGAAGAGCTCGGCGATGGGATGGGATTGGGTTCCTATCGCCGTTAGGGTTTGGGTTTGCCCAGTGAGAGAGACAGAGAAAGGGGCAGAGGTGGGTGAGGGCCTGAGGGGTTCTGAATGTTTGAATTTTTTTTAACATATATATATATATATATCACTGAACCGGAAAAAACCGAGCAGTTCTGGCAGTTCACCGGTTAACTGCCGGTTTGACCGGTTTTTAAACCGATTTTTTGTAGGAAGGTTCTTCATAGCAACCGAACCGAACAAATGACCAGTTTTTGGTTAATCCAGTCGAACCGACCGGTTCGGTTCAATTTTCAGAACAATGATGCGTACGCACACTTGCTGGTTCGCCACTTGTGCGCACGCACAGAGGGTTGTGCGTACGCATACTTGTCTGTGTGCTTCTCCTTTGCTTTCTTCATGTGTTCTCCCTTCTTGCATGCTTCTTTCCACTTCTATCAATCCATTCTTGCCTAATTGAGATGAAATCACTTAACAAAATATGTCATGACATCACATGTCATAAAAGTGGAATTAAAATGATTAATTTAAGTACAAAAATGCATGTTTTCACATTTATGTCTAAATTAGGGAGAAATCACAAAAGTATGCTATTTTGGTAATTAAGTGTGACTTTATGTGATGAAATACATCAAATTCAAGCCAAAATTTATCATCAAATATGGACTCATCATCCACCTTTAAGAGCTCCTCCAAATATGCTTCTACCCTTTTTGTTCTCCTTAAAACTTTTGCACTTTGTGGTAAAGTGTTTAGTTGGTTCAGGATCTTTTGTGCCTCTCTAATCCTCTTGGGTATATTTCCAAAGTTTTCTCCCCCCAAATGTCTAGCTTTCCTCTGCATAGCTTTATCTTCTCATGGATGCTATTGGTGTTTGATTCCCAAGCTTCCTCCACCACCTTTTGGCATTCATCATTTGTTAACCAAATTTCTTCAAAACAAAATCTGTGCCCCCCTCTTTTACCTTTCTTTTTATCACCTTCCAGATCTAAAAGAATTAGACAGTGGTCTGATTTATACCTAGTGGACAACAGTTTTGGAGAACACTTCTTTTCAATCCATGTTTGCAAACACTCGGTCTAATCTTTCCTGAATATTGTTCTTCCCTAGCTATCTATTTGTCCATGTGAAAGAGTGCCCGACAAAGCTTAAATCGAGCAACTTGCTTGTTTGAACTACTTCCTGAAAACCTTTCACCTGTGCAAAAGTAACCGGGTTTCCTCCACTTTTTTCTTGTTGTCTTAGCACTTGGTTAAAATCTCCAAATACCATCCATGGGCTGTTGGTGACTCGGCCTAGTGTCCCGAGAAGCTCCCAGCTTGTACGTTTATTTTGGTTTTCTAGACAGTTATAGAAACCCGTTGCTCTCCACCACTTATCTGTTCCCTTGATCTTAACTTTCATGTCTATATGATTTGGAGACATAGACATTATATTGACCTCCAAAGAATTGTCCCATAGACAAGCCAACTCCCCTCCTCTTTGCCTTCCCTCTTCCTGATAATTGACTCCCACAATGTTTTATAGTTCTCCTTTATATCTCATCCTCATAATCTCCTTCGCCTTTTTCCTTGTCTTCATTAAAAAGATAAGGTTGGAAACTTTCTGTTTTAAGAGCTTGTGCAAAGCTCTCATTGCCCATGGGTTTCCAAGCCCACGACAATTCTAGCTTAGTATCTTCATGGTGCTCGGCAGGGCTGCCCAGCAGCCTCCGCCGTTGTGCTCTCAATTTTCATCGCCATCTTCTTTGCTTGTGGCTTTGCTCCCTCTCCTTTATCCTCCTTAGCTCCACCATTTTTCCTCTTCAGGCTCATTTCAGTCAACTTTGTTTTGTTTTCCTTGCTACGGATTGATTCCTTAGCTTGCCTCTTCAATTTCCTACTATTTTTCCTCTTCCCCTAGCTGCTGATTTGTTATGTCATTGAGAGTGTGTTTTATCTCCATATCATTTCCTTTCTTGGTTTATAGCTCCTTCACTTCTTCTCTTTTACTATTGTTGACTTCTTCTTCCTCTTTTTTTGTTGTCTTCCCATTTCCCTCAATTCTTTTTCTGTTTCTAGTTCTTTTCGTATTAGCTCATCTGAAAACTCTTTTTGTTTTATCCCTTTTTTGTCAAAATGTCCTAGATCTACTCTTAGTTAGGGGGCTGCTGTCGCAGGGGGTTGGCCAGAACCTTCTCTAATATCATGACCACTCGGATCCGACATTGTCAGGTTAGCCAACTTGTCCATAAGTTTTTCAATAAGCTTTTCTTTCAGTTTTCTATTTTTTCCTACGTTGTGCTCTGATGTTGTCTTTCTTTCCTGTTTTTCTTGCTCCACTTTCTTCCCTACCTTATCTTCCTTCAGCCATCGTCCCAGCTTCATATTACTATCCTGGCCTTCCTCCACATCTATCGTTCCTGTATCATACGCACTCTCTTCATGACCCATTCTCCCACAACAATAACAACATGTTGGTAGTTGTTCATACTTGAAGTCAACCCAGGTGAGTTCATCTTCTTTACTCCCTACATGTATCCCTTTTCCTAAATTGTGTCTCCACATTCATTTTGACGGTAGCTTTAACAAATTTCTCCTGGCCTCGTCCTACTTCGTAAATGGCACATTCCTTTATATCTCTCATACAAGCTGCTATTTTCTTCCTTAACTTAGGGGTCTTATAGTATTCAGGCAACCCCTAAATCTGTATTTTAATATCAGCCTTGTCTAATTCTTCCTCTATTTTTTGATAAACCACTATTTTATGGTTTATCTTATGCTCAATTGAGTAGATTTTATCAATCTTTCATACACTTATCCATACAAAATGCATGGTTTTACAATTTCCTTCTTGATTTTGTGCTATAATTGAAAACATGCTTCGTGCTCTTAAATTTCCTATGTTTAATCCTCTCTTATTACCATTCGATGCCGTGATATGTGTGTTAAGTGATTTCAGGGATTACAGGGCAGGAATGGCTTAGAGGATGGAAAGGAAGCATACAAAAGTGGAAGGAATACAAGAAACTGAAGGAACTGCTAAAGTTGTCCAGCCTGACCTCTTAGCACTCAAACGGTCATAACTTGAGCTATAGAGGTCCAAATGATACGGTTCCAGTTGCGTTGGAAAGCTAACGTCCGGGGCTTCGAAATGATATATAATATGCCATAGTTTCTCTAACGATAAGTGACGCGAACGCGTGATTCATGCGGACGTGTCGTAGTGACAAAAAAACAAGCGTGGCAGATTTCACAACCAGCGATTTCTGGGCTACTTCTAGCCAAATTTTCGGCCCAGAAAACACATATTAGAGGTTATAAAGTGGGGAAATCCATTTATTCATCAATCATACTTTCATATTCATAATTTTAGGTTTTAGATGTAGTTTTTAGAGAGAGAGGCTCTCTCCTCTCTCTTAGGATTTAGGATTAGGATTAGGATTTAGGATTTCTATTATGATTAGGCTACTTCTCTTCATTCCAGGTTCAATGTTCCTTTAATTTACTTTCTACTTTTAATTATTCTATTACTTTAATTGTTATTTATCTTTTCAATTTGGCTTATGAACTCCATGTTAGAATGGATTTCTTATTTAATACACATTGAGGTATTTCAGATTTATTATTGTTTTCTTTTATTTATTATATAAATAATTTAGATTTTTTCCCTTTTGGCTTTGGTTGAGTAATTGGTGACACTTGAGTTGTCAAACTCAGCTGTTGATTGAAAATTGGAAATTGCTGATTGATTTGGATCGCTCTAAAGCTAGTCTTTCCACAGGAGTTGACTAGGACTTGATGATCAAATTGATTGGTCCACTTGACTTTTCTTTATTTAGTAAGGGTTAACTAAGTGGGAGCAATAAACAATTCTCATCACACTTGATAAAGGATAACTAGGATAGGATTTTCAGTTCTCATACCTTGCCAATAATTTTTCTAGTTATTAATTTATTTTTCTTGTCATTTAAATTACTTGTTCCTTATTTCAAAAACCAAAAAATATACAATTTTTCATAACCAATAATAAATCATACCTCCCTGCAATTCCTTGAGAAGACGGCCCGAGGTTTAAATACTTCGATTATAAATTTTATTGGGTTTTGTTAATTGTGACAACCAAACTTTTGTACGAAAGGATTCTCTGTTCGTTTAGAAACTATACTTACAACGCGATTATTTTTATAAAAGTTCTTTACTAGCGAAGAAACAGTTCGTCAAAATGGCGCCGTTGCCGGGAAATTGCAAACGTGTGCCTTATTATTGGTTATTGTAAATATTTTATTTTGCTTTTATTTTTTTTTAATTTTTATTAGTTACTATGAACTCTCACCCCCGTCGCTTTGAGTTTGGTTCAAATATTGTTGAAAGGAATGGAAGCTATAACAGGAACATGCTTCAAGGTCAAACCAATCACAGATGGAAGGAGCCACGAGGATCTGATCAACCCTTTCGGCAACAGCACTTTCCAAGGTACCATGGACAACGACCATCTTACAATACATGCCAAGACAATAGTTATGGTGGACCTTTTCGTGACAACCAACCTCCACTAAATTACTATGGTCAGGAGCCATTCCGAGGTGTGTACCAAGATGATAGATATGGTAGACTCCCTTGTAGTTACCAACAAGCCCCATCATATGCCAATGAACCACCTCCTCAATATACCTTTGGACCACCACACTCACAAGCCCCCTACTACCAAACACCCTCATATGATCCTAACTGTTATCCACCATATCAACCACCTTGTGAGCCATATGAGTCATACATAGATCCACCCCAATTCTAACCCAGTTACTCCCAAGGACCACCACCTCTATATACACCACATCCATATCCATCAATCCAAGAGCCTTATGATCCTACTTATGATATCCAAGCAGAACAACAGTCAAGGGATCGTCTCAAGAAAACAGTGGATCAATTTTAAGCAATCCTGCGTCAATTGGACTGAGCGGTAAATCGAATAGCACCCGAAGCTTTCATGGCTAAAGAATCTCAACTTGAGAATAAGGAATTGAAGTGTGCTGTGCAACAAGTGAAAACGATAGAGAGTGATGAACCACCACATTCTTATTATGATGAACCACCCTCTTATCATGAACCTTTCCTCCTAAGTAATGAGCCCTCATATCCCCCTCAACCTTCAATGCATGACACTCTTGGTGTTCTTCTTCAAGGGCAAAGAGAGATGGAACGGGGAGTACTGGAATTCGCGACTGCCTTAACCGAGGTAGTAAATAAATTAGCTTCCCAACATCTGAGCACTCAAAGTACTCCCATGGCTACATGTGGAGAATCAAAAGAAGAGCGTAGCATGAAGGAGACACTAGAAACTCCGGTGGACAATGAGGAACATGGCTTTGTATTGGAACAAGTGGAGGAAGCCATAATAGTTGCAGAGGAAGAAGTGGTTGAAGGTTTAGGAGATGCTGAACCTCCATGAAAATCTAGAGTTGTAGAGTACCCATCTAATAAGATTGAAATTGATGTCAAGAAGGCCAGTGCATAACCTCCATGGCATTTTTTCTATGAAGACTTGGATGTGATAGATCAAGAAGAAAGTTCCCTTGGTAATGAGGATTATGAATCAAGCCCTTCTAGTGAGGAATTTGCATCCACAAATGAGCTCCTTGAATATGAAGACTCTTCTCTGATTGAGTCTGTAAATGATGTGAAAGTAGAAGCCCTTCGAAAAGGATGGACGGGAGTTGAGTACGCTTTGTCAAGTATGTCGGAGACTTCTCTACCTAGGATGCCATCTACTCATTCACTTGAGTGGGTAAAGCTTATATCTATTCGCTTTACTGTCCCACTTGAGTATGGTGTTCTTGAAACGGATGGTCAATGATGCCAGGGCATTTTGGCCAGTTTCACTGACCTTTTCTTTACTGTTTTTAGGTTAGCTTCATGCATTTCCTTAGGAAATAAGCTAGTTTTGGGTAGATATTCACTTACACCTTGATTCAAGCATACATTGTGCATTTTACATTATTTCATGAGGATTTTGCATAAGTTTAGTGACAAATTGTATGTTGCATTACCCATGACTTGGACTAGAACTTTGATGCACTCTATTGCTTGATTTCAGGACCAAAGGAAGCAAGGAAAGGGAGGAAACTTGCAAGGTTAATGAGAAAAGTGATTGCCAATGACAATCTCAAAGCCATCATTGCCCACGTTAAGAGTCACGTTAACTAAGTTAACGTGAACTCTAACGTGGAAAAGGGAAGTTGAGCCAATGTTAGTGACACTTAACATTGTCACTAACGTTGGCAAACACTCATGAGTGGCCACGTTAGAGCCCACGTTAACCTAGTTAACGTGGCCTCTAACGTTAAAGGGGGAAGAGAAGCCAACGTTAGTGACATTCAACATTGTCACTAACGTTGGCCTAAGGATGCAACACACCACGTTAACTCCCACGTTAACGTGGGAACTAACGTAAGAAGTGAGAGTTGGCGACAACGTTAGTGACACTCAACATTGTCACTAACGTTGGAAGCAACCACACAACCTCCCAAGGAGCCACGTTAACTTTCACGTTAACTTAGTTAACGTGGAAGCTAACGATGAGGAATGAATGATGAGCCAACGTTAGTGATACTCAACATTGTCACTAACGTTGGGATGGCTAAGAATGGACACGTTAATCTAGTTAACATGGACTCTAACGTGAGATCTAGGGGCACATTGAAACGTTAATGACAATGTTGAGTGTCACTAACATTCTCGAAGGTTGGCAAGGCCACGTTAGAAGCCACGTTAACCTAGTTAACGTGGGGTCTAACGTGAGATCTAGGGGCACATTGGAACGTTAGTGACAATGTTGAGTGTCACTAACGTTCTCGAAGGTTGGCAAGGCCACGTTAGAAGCCACGTTAACCTAGTTAACGTGGGGTCTAACGTGAGACAAAGGGGTACAATGGAACGTTAGTGAAAATGTTAAGTGTCACTAACGTCCTCGAACTTATACTTTCACTAAATGTTAACACCCCTAACGCCCTGAGCTGAAGTCTCTGCCCACTTAGCACTTTCTCTCTGCAAGTAAAGTCAAGCCCAAATGAAGAAAAGAACTGCTTCAAACTCAAGATCCAGAGGCCCAAGACTTGAAGAGCAAACTAGAAGCTGAGAAGAGTAGTATATATAGGAGTAGCTTTGAATTGTAAAAGGAGTTCTGGAGGCTGAAAAAAGGAGAACTACTCTCTGTATTTTATCTTCTCTGCATTTTCTAGTTTTATGATGTATTCTCCATCTTTGTTTTCATTTTCAAGAGCTATGAACAACTAAACCCCTCTCATTGGGTTAGGGAGCTCTGTTGTAATTTGATGGATCAATACTAATTTTCATTATTCTTCTTCTATCTTTTCTCTTGATTTTACTTGAAAGCTTTCGATCTTCATCCAATTGAGTAGTTATCTTGGAAGAGAAGCTATTCAAACTTGGATCTCTTTTGAACCTTGAAAGAGGAATGAAGAGATCAAGCTAGAAATGCTTTCTCATGCTGGACCAAATTGGGTTTGGATGGGTATGTGACTATAACCCTCTCAATACTTGATTTGGGAAATGCATGTGGTATAATCAGTGATCATACTTCATCTCTTCTCATGAGCAATTGACCAAAGAATTGGCTATTGATCAAGATTTGAGAGATTGAATTGCAAGAAATTGTAATTCAATCACTTAAGATTGCCAAGGAGATCAATGAGTGCATTAATTGAGGAAGAGATGAAAATGAACTTGATCCGGAGAATTGCAACATCTCCTAAGCCCAATGAACTCCCCATCTCTGATCTTACCCATTCTCTTTAAATTCTGCCATTTACTTTTATGAGCAAATCCCCCATTCCCATTTACAATTTTGCAATTTATTTTCAGTCATTTACTTTCAATCCTTTAATTCTAGCATTTACTTTTCTGTTATTTACATTCCTGCCATTTTATTTTCTGCAATTCTCAACCCAAATTCTGGATTCGCTCAACTAGAACATTCTTCTAATTAAAGTTGCTTGATGAATCAATCCCTGTGGGATTCGACCTCACTCTATTGTGAGTTTTTACTTGACGACAAATTCGGTACACTTGCCGAAGGGAGATTTGTTGAGAGACAAGTTTCCCCCGCATCAAGTTTATGGCGCCGTTGCCGGGGATTGATTGTGCATCAACAATGATTAAATTGGAATATCACTAGATTGAGCATTTTTATTTTGTGAATTTCATTTTCTGTTTGAGTGATTTACTTTTTGTTTTAGTTAAACTTCTTCCCTTCCCCGTCTACTCTTTTGTTCTTCTTTGTTATTTTCAATTTTGTTTGCTAACCCACTAATTGTTTGATATATTGCATCACCCACAACTAACAGTAATTCTGACACAATTACTTTCTGCACATATCTTTTCTTGCTTGCACTTGATGGTTGTATGACAGGGAGAAGAAGCGAGGCTTCAACTTCCTTCGATTCTGAACCTGAGAGGACCTTCCTTAGATTAAGGAGGGAGGCAAGAGGAAAGAAAGTGGTTGGTGCTGAGGAAGAAGAGGAATTCTTTGAAATAAACATGGAAGACAACATGAAAAACCATCATGAAGAAGAAGATCACAACCATGTGGGAGGAGGTAGAGCAAATCATGCTGGGGAGGATAGAAGAGTTTGGAGCTCTTACATCAATCCAAACCCAGGCAATTGTGGAAGTAGCATCCAAAAGCCAACAATCCATGCCAACAACTTTGAACTTAAACCACAGCTCATCACCCTTGTTCAGAACAACTGTTCGTTTGGAGGAAGTGTTCAAGAAGACCCCAATCAATATTTGACCACCTTCCTGAGAATATGTGACACAGTGAAGTCTAATGGTGTTCATCCTGACGCCTATAGACTACTCTTATTTCCATTCTCACTCAGGGACAAGGTAGCCAAATGGCTGGAATCTTTCCCAAGGGAAAGCTTGACAACTTGGGAAGACGTGGTGAACAAATTCTTAACAAGATTTTACCCTCCTCAACGAATCAATAGGCTGAGAGCTGAGGTCCAAACTTTCAGGAAACAAGATGGTGAGACTCTATATGAAGCATGGGAGAGGTTCAAGGACTTAACAAGGAGGTGTCCACCTGACATGTTCAACGAATGGGTGCAGCTGCACATTTTCTATGAAGGGCTCTCTTATGAGTCAAAGAAGGCCGTAGACCATTCATCTGGAGGATCTTTGAACAAGAAGAAGACCATTGAGGAAGTCATAGATGTTATTGAAACAGTAGCAGAGAACGACTACTTCTATGCTTCCAAAAGAGGGAACACAAGAGGAGTAATGGAGCTAAACAATGTAGATGCTCTATTGGCCCAAAACAAGCTCATTACCCAGCAGTAATCTCCACTTCATCAACAATCCAAGAAGGAGTGAATGAAGAAGCAGAGGGGAGTCAGGAGCAAGCCAACTACATTGGGAGTTCACCAAGGAAAAACTATGATCCATACTCCAAGACCTACAACCCTGGATGGAGAAACCACCCAAACTTTGGGTGGGGAGGTGAGCAAGATCAAAACCAAGACCAGAGACGTTACAACTCCAACAACAATGCAGCTCACCAGCAATTCACACAGAGGACGTCTCAACACCCCACAACAACACTTCTTCATATGCTTATCAAAACTAAAATAGCACATCTGCTCCGAATCACCCATCAATTGATGACAAGCTCTCTAAGATTGAAGCCTTACTTGAAGGAATATGCCAAGAGATTCAAGAAAATAAGGTGTTCAAAGAGGAAGTGCGAGCCAATATTAAGAACCAGGGAGAGACCATTAGGAAGCTGGAATTCCAGGTGGGATATTTAGCTGAGAAGATTCCCAAACCTACCGATAGCTTCCCAAGTGACACGGAGAAAAACCCCAAGGGAGAAGCAAAGAAAGTAAGATGGGAAGATTGCAAAATGGTCACTGCGAGTGATCAAGAGACTGAAGACAAGCAAGGCAAACCTTGCAAACAACCTGAAGACAACTCAACAAAGGAGGAGGATAGAGATCACCAAGGACCAGAAATCTCACAACAAGAGTTGCTGAAGCTCTATGCTCCCTTCCCTCAACTGCTCAATGGTGCTGTGGGAAAGAGAATATACTCAAGGTTCCTAGACTTGTTTGCATCTCTGCATGTAAACATACCATTCATCAAGGCAATTCAACAAATGCCTGCATTCATCAAGTATATGAAGGAACTTCTTTCCAGGAAAAACTCACTCAAAGAAGGCCAGACTATAGTGATGAACAAGGAATGTAGTGCCCTTATTCAACCTGAGTTGCCTACAAAAAGAAGAGACCCAGGGAGTTTTCACATCCCTTATGCCATAGGTGAAACTATGTTCGATAGAGCACTATGTGATTTGGGGGCCAGCATCAACTTACTGCCTTTATCCCTGGTGAAGAGGCTGCAGATCAATGAGATAATGCCCACAGATGTAATCATCAGACTGGCTGACAAAACTCAAAAGCAAGCAATAGGAGTGGTGGAAAATGTGTTGCTAAAGGTTGGGAAATACTTTCTCCCAACAGACTTTGTCATTCTGGACATGGAAGAGAGTCACACTCACCCAATCATATTGGGAAGACCATTCCTAGCTACGGCCAGAGCACTTATCGATGTAGAGAAAGGGGAGCTAATATTAAGAATCCATGATGAACGACTCAGCTTCAATGTCTTCAAACTCTCACAAGAAACAGATCAAGAGGACAAGAAACTAAGCACAAACGATAAAGAGATACTGAAGGAGGAGACAAGCACTAAAGCACAGCCAGTTCATTCTGAGATCCCCTTAATAGATAAACAAGGAAAACAGCAATTGTCACAACTCAAGGAAAAGTTGGAGGAACCTAAACCTCTAGAGGCAGGTGAAGACAGCATCACAACTCCTTGGAAAAAAGAGGTCACCAAGGGGAAGGCAACCTCAAAAGAAACAAAGAAGAAGGTACCAAGGAGATGGAGGAACAAGAAGATCCCTACGGAAGACTTCTCACCAGGGGATAGAGTTGTCTCAGCTTACTTCCCAGATATTCCCCCTAATCTCCCTACTGTACCATCTCAGTTACCTAAGGTCTTCACTATCAACAGAGTTCTTTCCCTGGAACATGTGGAGATCATTGATCCAACCAATGGATACAAGTCCACAGCAAGAGGGGAGGACTTTAAGCACTACCAACCACCCTGATGAAGGAAAAACGTCAAGCTAGTGACGCTAAAGAAGCGCTTCATGGGAGGCAACCCATGTTTTATAAGTTTTTAAAATAATGAATAAATCAATGTTTATGAATTTCAACCCAAACTTGACAAACATTTGGTGAAATCTTTATCATGCAGTATATAGTGAAGAACAAGTTTGGTGTTCAAAGCAAACCAAGATGCATGCTAGTCTTGGGAGCTTTGAACAAAACTTTTCATCACAATGCTTCAAACTAAGTTTGGTGTTACCCCATGGTGCCACCAAAATGCATGAGGATACACCAGTAGTTGGCTAAGTTGAAATTCATAAATATACAAACTCTTTTTCTTCTCTTTATTATTCTAGCCGAAGAGTTTGATTTTTTTATGATATTAATTTCCTTATTTTAAATCTTTATAGGAAAGGAAAAGGAGCATTAAAAGGGATAGATTGGACAACCAAACAAAGAAGGTTCGGACACCACAAGAGGAGGGGTTACACACTTGTTCTAAAGAGGGAATACATTGGAAAATGTTGCCATGCAACATTGAAAAAAATGGGACCCCTAGAAGACCGAGCAATCCCCATCATAAAGTGATGATCCTTGTCTTCTAGCCATGCATAACCCTAACCGTCCATCAAGTGACCACTTCATCAATCTACACCCTCCATTCTCGCACAACTTCTTTATATAAACGACCCTTGTCCGTACCACCCTTCATTGTCATCACACACCCTTCACCACTCTTCATTTCGGTACAATACACCCCCTATCTGATTATAAACGTTCCTTCCCTAACTCTCTTCATTGCCATAAAACCCTAAACAACCAAAAGTCTCCACAACCTTACCACCTTCACATATTAATCATCATTCATGGCATCTTCAAGTTCTAAGAGAAGGGAGGGAAAGGAACCCATGGAAGAACACCCATATGATGAGAAGAGATTTAGAAGCTTGCATCATGCATTGCAATACGGGTGGATGGTTGATAAGAAAATAATCTATGAGCTGGGGTTTCAAGTTAAGAAGACTGAATGCCCCGAAATCACAGAGAAGGTAGAAAGGAGAAGATGGGAGCTCCTCACTGACCCGGTCACTAAGGTGAATGCAAATCTCATAAGAGAATTTTATGCAAATGCAGTCAGATATGATAAGAAAGATGAGTCATATACAAGCTGTGTGAGAGGAACAATGGTGGATTTTGGTCCCATGAGTGTAATGAGGGCATTGAAGCTACGATCTATACCGTTTGAAGAAGAAAGTTATCATTCAAGATTGGACAACAACCCCAATTATGACCAGCTTTTACGAGACCTTTGTGTACCAGGAGCTGACTGGGAAAAGGGGTGCAGGAAATAAACCAAAGTTCATTAAGAGAACAGACCTCACTCCTGAAGGTAAGGGGTGGTTCGAGCTAGTGAGGAGGTCTATTCTCCCAGCTGCAAACAACTCGGAGGTGAATCTCGAGAGAGCAATAATGGTGCATTGTATACTCAAGGGAGGAGAAATCAAAGTTCATGAGATCATAGCTCAAGGCATTAGAAAGATGGCAGAGAAAAGCGACTCAAGAGGAACATTAGGTTACCCCAGCACTATTTACCGAATATGCAAGAAAGCTAGGGTGGTTTTTGAAGATGAGGACCCCGTTTGGATAAAGGAAGGCATTCCAATAACGGTCCGAAGGATGAATGCTGCAGCATCCCCCCTGCCTCAACGGAAGCAAAGAAAGAGGACAGCCCCTCAAGTAGTAGAAGGCCAAGTCTCAGAGGGTCAAGCACAACAGACCTTGGACATGCACCAACTGCAGGAGGCCATTGATGACTTGTCTAGACAATATTTGGAAAGCCAAGGAGCACAGAAAGAGCTTCAACTACAGATGATGGGGCAGCAAGAGGAAACACTTTCAAGATGGATGACTCAGCAAGGTGAGTGGCAAAGGCAAATGATGGAACAGCAACTAAGCCAAGGACAACAATGGGGAGAAGCATTCAACAGGATGGAACAAAGGTAAAACGAGCAACAAGAATCCACCCAGAGGCTAATCAACATCCAAGCACATCAAGGGGCACACATACATGAGATGCATCGAAGACAAATAGAACAGGCAGAACTATTGGACGAGCAAAGGGCATTCGCAGAAGGAGTTTACATGAGCCAAACAGGACATCATATAAACACTCAAGTCAGGCTCGGCTACTTAGTGGGACAGCTGCCAGTATTGCATCCAGGAATAGCCAAGTATGACGAAATGAAGGATGAATTAGCACGAAAGGAAAGACAAAGGGTGGAAGAGAGTCATGAGTCAGTGAGGAAGGCACTTGAGGATTGGAAGCAAGCAAGATTGGCACGGATGCAAGGAAATGCAAGAGGAAACAAGGAGGACAAGCAAGGAAAAGAGCATGGACATCCACAACAGTAAAAGGTGGTGGAGTTCCTTCTTTGTTCCATCTTTCTCTATGTCTTAAAATAAGGAAGATCTTGTATGAAATAGAACTTGCTCCCATGTTATGTTTAAACCTTTTTCAATCATGTCTTTAAAGTTTGTGGTATTGAATAGGTCTATGTGTGCTAGTCTTTATGTCGCTGCATCCTTACTTAACTTACTTGTATGCTTGTTCATTTTAAATCAAATGAAGAAGAGAATGTTTATGTTTTTAAAAGACCAGAGTAGAGTTCATATTGTGGAAGTGCATTCATGAATCTTTGGGGTAGTCATAAGTTAGCTAAGTTGGTTCAACCACAAGGTTAGGAGGACAACTATCTATCCTGAATACTTGACTTTGGATATACCCATGAGACTAAGTAGATGACAAGATCCTAATAAGAAAAAAGGGAAAGAATAATGGAAGTGAAAAACAAAAGAAAAAGAGTAAGCAATAAGGCTAGGCACCAATGGTTTGGACCTTGAGACAAGTGTCTGTGGTGCTCCTGTGTGAGGGATCTACTTGGATGAATAAGCTCTTAGGGGTGCTTTATCACTTGGTAACTTGGGTTAACTAACCCGGGATTATCAGCTGAAAATCCACTATCAAGAGTAACCCTCACTACAGAGCATTTAGTAACCCAAAGAGGTGCTGGACACCAAGGTCTCAAGAAAAGAAAATGAACAAACTATATGCCTGTGGTGTGTATGTATGGGGGAGAGACTTGAGGGAGTAAGTCCTTAGGGGTGCTTCAACACCTAGCACCTTGAACCAACTGGTTCGGGAGTGTTGGCTGAAAGCTTATCTTAAACAGTTGCCCCCTTACAGAGCACTTAGCCTAAATAACACAAATAACCCTTGAAATAACAATAAAAGGGTCAATGAATAAAAGTCTCATGGGATATAGACAAAGTAAGTGTTTAGGGACATGATAAAGGTCTAAAAGCCATTAATGGAATGAACCTAAGTTGCTATACATGAAACCACCATAAAATCAGTAACATGACTTCTACAAGAATGACTCATTTCTCTGGATATTCCATTCATCATTCTCTTGTTCCAGTACTTGCTTAGGAACAAGCAAGCTTTAAGTTTGGTGTTGTGATGCCAAGGCATCTTGGCCAGTTTCACTGACCTTTTCTTTACTGTTTTTAGGTTAGTTTCATGCATTTCCTTAGGAAATAAGCTAGTTTTGGGTAGATATTCACTTACACCTTGATTCAAGCATACATTGTGCATTTTACATTATTTCATGAGGATTTTGCATAAGTTTAGCGACAAATTGTATGTTGCATTACCCATGACTTGGACTAGAACTTTGATGCACTCTATTGCTTGATTTCAGGACCAAAGGAAGCAAGGAAAGGGAGGAAACTTGCAAGGTTAATGAGAAAAGTGATTGCCAATGACAATCTTAAAGCCATCATTGCCCACGTTAAGAGTCACGTTAACTAAGTTAACGTGAACTCTAACGTGGAAAAGGGAAGTTGAGCCAGCGTTAGTGACACTTAACATTGTCACTAACGTTGGCAAACACTCATGAGTGGCCACGTTAACCTAGTTAACGTGGCCTCTAACGTTAAAGGGGGAAGAGAAGCCAACGTTAGTGACATACAACATTGTCACTAACGTTGGCCTAGGATGCAACACACCACGTTAACTCCCACGTTAACTTGGTTAACGTGGGAACTAACGTAAGAAGTGAGAGTTGGCGACAACGTTAATGACACTCAACATTGTCACTAACGTTGGAAGCAACCACACAACCCCCCAAGGAGCCACGTTAACTTCCACGTTAACTTAGTTAACGTGGAAGCTAACAATGAGGAATGAATGATGAGCCAACGTTAGTGACACTAAACATTGTCACTAACGTTGGGATGGCTAAGAATGGCCATGTTAGAGGCCACGTTAATCTAGTTAACGTGGACTCTAACGTGAGATCTAGGGGCACATTGGAACGTTAATGACAATGTTGAGTGTCACTAACGTTCTCGAAGGTTGGCAAGGCCACGTTAGAAGCCACGTTAACCTAGTTAACGTGGGGTCTAACGTGAGATCTAGGGGCACATTGGAACGTTAGTGACAATGTTGAGTGTCACTAACGTTCTCGAAGGTTGGCAAGGCCACGTTAGAAGCCATGTTAACCTAGTTAACGTGGGGTCTAACGTGAGGCAAAGGGGTACAATGGAACGTTAGTGAAAATGTTAAGTGTCATTAATGTCCTCGAACTTATACTTTCACTAAATGTTAACACCCCTAACGCCCTGAGCTAAAGTCTCTGCCCACTTAGCACTTTCTCTCTGCAAGTAAAGCCAAGCCCAAATGAAGAAAAGAACTGCTTCAAACTCAAGATCCAAAGGCCTAATACTTGAAGAGCAAACTAGAAGCTGAGAAGAGTAGTATATATAGGAGTAGCTTTGAATTGTAAAAGGAGTTCTGGAGGCTGAAAAAAGGAGAACTACTCTCTGTATTTTATCTTCTATGCATTTTCTAGTTTTATGATGTATTCTCCATCTTTGTTTTCATTTTCAAGAGCTATGAACAACTAAATCCCTCTCATTGGGTTAGGGAGCTCTGTTGTAATTTGATGGATCAATACTAATTTTCATTACTCTTCTTCTATCTTTTCTCTTGATTTTACTTGAAAGCTTTCGATCTTCATCCAATTGAGTAGTTATCTTGGAAGAGAAGCTATTCAAACTTGGATCTCTTTTGAACCTTGAAAGAGGAATGAAGAGATCAAGCAAGAAATACTTTCTCATGCTGGACTAAATTAGGTTTGGATGGGTATGTGACTATAACCCTCTCAATACTTGATTTGGGAAATGCATGTGGTATAATCAGTGACCATACTTCATCTCTTCTCATGAGCAATTGACCAAGGAATTGGCTATTGATCAAGATTTGAGAGATTGAATTGCAAGAAATTGTAATTCAATCACTTAAGATTGCCAAGGAGATCAATGAGTGCATTGATTGAGGAAGAGATGAAAATGAACTTGATCCGGAGAATTGCAACATCTCCTAAGCCCAATGAACTCCCCATCTCTGATCTTACCCATTCTCTTTAAATTCTGCCATTTACTTTTATGAGCAAATCCCCCATTCCCATTTACAATTCTGCAATTTATTTTCAGTCATTTACTTCCAATCCTTTAATTCTAGCATTTACTTTTCTGTTATTTACATTCCTGCCATTTTATTTTCTGCAATTCTCAACCCAAATTCTGGATTCGCTCAACTAGAACATTCTTCTAATTAAATTTGCTTGATCAATCAATCCCTGTGGGATTCGACCTCACTCTATTGTGAGTTTTTACTTGACGACAAATTCGGTACACTTGCCGAAGGGAGATTTGTTGAGAGACAAGTTTCCCCCGCATCAGTCAAATTAGGAATCTTTGTGGCATTAAGCTTAAGAGAAGAATATTTAGTGGTTGGAGTTGCAAATTAAGGCTCATCAAGGTTGATATTTCAAGAGCTAGATGTAAGTGCTCAACTGATGATAATTTGGTTAGATCTAAAAGAAGAGTTTGGTACTCTGTAGAGAATTCAAATTGCTTACCACCCGGATGGAATCATCATGTTCCACTTGAAGACGGATGTAGATACAAGATTTGGGATGCGGGAATATATGAGGATCAATTTTGGGAGCTCAAAGCTTGTGAAGAACTCCCTCAAGGCTTAGCAAATTCACTTGAGAATGATGAACATTATTGGAAGTCCAAGCATCGGTGGAAGTTTCAAGACGAGTTCAAGCACAAACCACTATGACAAGGAGCTCACCAAATGTCCAACTTAAGGACTTTAACTAAAAGTGCTAGGTGGGAGACAACCCACCATGGTATATTCTTTCCTTTTTGTTCTTAGTTTTATTTTATTTTATTTTTATTCGTGTTCATTCATAATTTCTGCATATTCACCTGCATTCTGCATTTGCATCTACATATTGCATAAAAAAAAATTTCGCACGCGACGCGCGAGCGTTGTTGACACGTCCGCGTCATATGTGCATTCAGAAGAAAAGAGAATTAAACAGAAAGTCACGCGAAAGCGTGGCTGGAGGCGTGCCTTAGGCACAAACGTGCCCACACGATCGTGTCAACCACGCGACCGCGTCATTCTGTAAAAAAGCCCCCCCCCCCACGCGACCGCGTCACCTACGCGAACGCGTGGCCCTGCAAAATCAACGTAAAGATGTGTATGGCAGAGAGTTATGATGGAGCTGGGCTGGAATGATGCTAGAAGCACCAGCCCTATCACGCGACCGCGTGCCCCACGCGTCCGCGTCGTTTTCAAAATATGGCCATTCACGCGATCGCGTCACCCACGCGAACGCGTCACCCTAAATTTTGGCAAAATAAGTTTGAGACAAAAAGTTGCGCGAACGCAAGGCTGCACTCGCGCCACTAGCACAAATCAAGTCATGCGTCCGCATGACCCACGCGTTCGCGTCACTTGAAAAACATCGCACACCATGCGACCGCATGACCCACGCGTCCGCGTCGCCTGCGCCGCACAGTTTATCAAGATCAGCGCCAGATATCTTATCTTTTCTTTCCTAATCCTAATTCTTTCTTATCCCTTCTTATTATTTCTTCCTCCTTTCTTACTTTCTTCTTCTTCATCTCTTTAACTTCTCATCCTTCTTTTCTTTCATTTTATTTTACTCAATTTATTTGAATACTTTCATTCATTGTATTTTAATTTTTGTGCATATTTTTATTTTCTTTTCTAAATTTATTATTTTTCCATTGGTGTTAAATTTTCTTTTTCAACTGTTGCATCTTTTCTGGTATTAATTTGGTGATTCATGACTTGTTTTATTCTGATTGGGTATTATTATTCATAAGTCAATGCTATTCTTTTATGATACTTGTATTCTATTTGCATTGATATGAACTTATACTGTCTTTTATTACCCACACTCTTCCCCTTTGTTGCAAATTTTGCACCACTGGTATGCCATGTGCTTTTATTATTTTCTCACTTGCATGTTGTAGCTACCATATAATTGAGACCCTTATTATTTGGCATTAACTCACCCATACTTTATTTATTCTTTTATCTTTATTTCTGGGTTACTTTTCTTCCTTTTTTCTTTCAAGATGGCCACCAGGAAGGGAACCGGAAGACGTTTACATGGAGAGACAAACAAGTTCATCTGCACAATCTCTAGAGAAAAGCATCAGTTGTAGCAGTCCGTCCACCTGCACATCTCAGCATGCACCGAGGATGGTGCAATCTTTAAGTGTGGGGAGGTCGATACCGATCTCCATGGGTTAGTCATTTCCTTCTCAAACACCAATGTTTTATTTTCTTTTTTTGTTCATTGTTACATTTGCATGTTTGATTGTATATTTGTTTGGTTTTGTGCATATTCTACCACTGTTTGGTTAAAGTAATAATTTATTTTCCAAGAAACTTTTTATAACATTTCACTAATTTGAATAAAATTTTTGATAAACTTGTTTGAAGGAATATTATATTGGAACATGGTTTAGAGCTCGAACACACAAAACCTGTGAGATTTTGAGCCTATTTGAATTGGTTGTATTCTATCAACCAATATTTTATTTTTTTTGTGTGTGTTGTTCTCTCTAAAATTGTGATCTTTGTCTTGCTTAATTCTATATTTCCATTGTTTGATGTATGCATATACTTATATGATTGAGACCTTGTTTCACTGAGCTTACATACCCATATGGCCTTACCTTTCATTATCCCTTGCAAACCAATTTTTAGCCTATTTTACCCCTTTATTCTTTACTTTAGCACATCATTAACTCTAAGCGGAAAACAATAATGTCCTTAATTTGAATCCTTGGTTAG
Source organism: Arachis hypogaea (assembly GCF_003086295.3). NCBI lineage: Eukaryota > Viridiplantae > Streptophyta > Magnoliopsida > Fabales > Fabaceae > Arachis > Arachis hypogaea. The sequence continues at coordinate 24,663,909 of NC_092053.1, read as the reverse complement.
CTTAGACTAGTGACAGTGCTCACGAATTAAGTGTGGGAAAGTTGGATTTGGAAACATTTGGTTTGAGAATTGAGTATGTTAGAATTTTCTGAAAATGTGAAAGAATGTTGAGAATATGTTCATGCATTCAATACCTTAATCATATGCCTTGAGAAAAGCAAAAGAAAGAAAAATTATGAAAAAAAAGGGAAAAATAAAGGAGAAAAAGAAAAGAAAAAGAGCAAATAAGTAAAAGGGGACAAAATGCCCCAAAGTAAATGGTGAAAGCAATACATATGTACTGTACTTGAAATTAGAATGCATGAATATGTGGAAAACATGGTTAATGGATAGTTAGGTTTTGTACTTTGATTACATGGATTGTCTAAAGTTAGGTGGAAAGTTTAAGTTAATTAAGGATTCAGATTTTAGTCCACTTGGCCAAATACAATCCTACCTTGACCCTAACCCCATTACAACCCTTAAAAGACCTCTTGATATGTGTATTTTGTGCATTAAATTTTTATTGATTGTTAGATGAAGAGCAAGCCTTAGAAAGCAAGGTTAGTAGAGAATTGAGAGATCGAACCTTAAACACTTGAGTGATTAGAGTGTATACACTTCTGGTGAGGGTTCGATGCTCGATTCTTTGTTCCCGGCTTTCATGAGCTATTTTCTTCTGCAAATTCACTTGTACTTTATTTTGTGATTTGAATTAGTGAAATCTAATTCATATTTGTTCTTAAAATATTTATTTACTTTTAACCAAGTAGGTAAAAGTATTTTGCATATAGCTGCATTCATACAAATAGGTTACATTTCATACATTCTACCATTCCTCTTCACTCTTATAGCTTCTCTTGAGCTTAGCATGAGGACATGCTAATGTTTAAGTGTGGGAAGGTTGATAAACCACTATTTTATGGTTTATCTTATGCTCAATTGAGTGGATTTTATCAATCTTTCATACACTTATCCATACAAGATGCATGGTTTTACAATTTCCTTCTTGATTTTGTGCTATGATTGAAAACATGCTTCGTGCTCTTAAATTTCCTATGTTTAATCCTCTCTTATTACCATTCAATGCTGTGATATGTGTGTTAAGTGATTTCAGGGATTACAGGACAGGAATGGCTTAGAGGATGGAAAGGAAGCATGCAAAAGTGGAAGGAATACAAGAAACTGAAGGAACTGCTAAAGTTGTCCAGCCTGACCTCTTAGCACTCAAACGGTCATAACTTGAGCTATAGAGGTCCAAATGATACGGTTCTAGTTGCGTTGGAAAGCTAACGTCCGGGGCTTCGAAATTATATATAATATGCCATATTTTCCCTGACGATAAGTGACGCGAACGCGTGATTCACGCGGATGTGTCGCAGTGACAAAAAAACCATCGTGACAGATTTCGCAACCAGTGATTTTTGGGCTGTTTTTGGCCCAGTTTTCGGCCCAGAAAACACAGATTAGAGGCTATAAAGTGGGGCAATCCATTCATTCATCAATTATACTTTCATATTTATAATTTTAGGTTTTAGATGTAGTTTTTAGAGAGAGAGAGGCTCTCTCCTCTTTCTTAGGATTTATGATTAGGATTAGGATTTAGGATTTCTATTATGATTAGGCTACTTCTCTTCATTCCAGGTTCAATGTTCCTTTAATTTACTTTCTACTTTTAATTATTCTATTACTTTAATTGTTATTTATCTTTTCAATTTGGCTTATGAACTCCATGTTAGAATTGATTTCTTATTTAATACACATTGAGGTATTTCAGATTTATGATTGCTTTCTTTTATTTATTATATAAATATTTTAGATTTTCCCCTTTTGGCTTTGGTTGAGTAATTAGTGACACTTGAGTTGTCAAACTCAGCTGTTGATTGAAAATTGGGAATTGCTAATTGATTTGGATCACTCTAAAGCTAGTCTTTTAACAGGAGTTGACTAAGACTTGAGGATCAAATTGATTGGTCCACTTGACTTTCCTTTATTTAGTAAGGGTTAACTAAGTGGGAGCAATAAATAATTCTCATCACACTTGATAAAGGATAACTAGGATAGAATTTCCAGTTCTCATACCTTGCCAAGAATTTTTCTAGTTATTAATTTATTTTTCTTGTCATTTAAATTACTTGTTCCTTATTTCAAAAACCCAAAAATATACAATTTTCCATAACCAATAATAAATCATACCTCCCTGCAATTCATTGAGAAGACGATCCGAGATTTAAATACTTCGGTTATAAATTTTATTGGGTTTTGTTACTTGTGACAACCAAACTTTTGTATGAAAGGATTCTCTGTTCGTTTAGAAACTATATTTACAACGCGATTATTTTTATAAAAGTTCTTTACTAGCGAAGAATCAGTTCGTCATTTTTCTTCTTTCATTTTCCATCTATTCACTAGTAGCCAGGCATTTCTAAACACCCATGGATTTCCCTTTAAAACCCTCTCAAGATCTATCTCCTTTTTGAAAAAGAACTGGTAGAGTTTGAGTCTTACTTCTATTACTCTAAATCCCTCAGGGTTTTTCCAAATATTGGCCATAGCAATTTGGATCCAAGCTACATTAATGTGTTTGTTGGTAATGAGCTTTTCCACTATGCTTTTTTTGTAGAATCTCACTCCCTCAGAGATATCTTCATCGTCATATATTACCAGTATTTCTTCTCCTTCCATTGTTTCATTAGTGTTCTGTCGATTTTGTTCTTCTTCCTCACCTGCTATGTTTTGTTTCAAGACCAAAGCCAAGTTACCCCTTCTTAATTGATGCTTTGGGGTGGTTCACGATTAGGAATGGAGGCTTTCACAATAACAAAACAGATATTTAGCATTATATTTCCCAAGAAAGCGAACCTTGGGATTGAAAAGAGAGGAATTTCAACATGGCTATACTAATATTCTTTAAAATGATATTAGTTTCGAGCATGCGGTTAAGCTGTCTAAAAGGGTTACTAACTGTTAGTCAAGTTATAACAAATAATGTTAAAAAATTCTAATTATATATGGTCCAGATTAGGTAAATAGCTTAATTAAGTTTTTTTTTTTTTAAAAAAGAACTTAAATAATAAATATTTATATTAAAAGTAACTTATAAATAAGTTATTTTTTATTTAGTTTTTTAGTCCTAAAAGTGTTTATTTTAAAAGAAAAGTGATAAAAAGCTTTTTATTATAAGAGAAGTTATTTTTTTAACTTCTGCATAAACACTTAAATAACTTTTTAAAAAGTTATAATTTGATTTTAAAAATTACACCAAACATTAATACTATAATTTTTCATAAATTAAAAGTAAAAAAAAAAAATCACTTATAAACCTACTCAAACTGACCCAAAATCATAAAGGCATATAAAGAAATTATTCAAATACATTAATTAAATTACTAAATTAAATTAATATACATATAAGTTCACACTCAAAAAAATTTAGTCTCCAGTACATCAAAATAGATTAGTAAAAGAAAATAGAAAGTTGAGAGAAGCACTACCAAAAAATAATGATTAATTCAAATTTCAAATACATTAGGCACTCACTTTAGGGACTTTTTATTTAAATAAATTAAAAAGTATTTTATTTATTAAAATAAATAATTTCAAAAATAATTACGAAAAAAGTATAAACGAGATATGATAGTGTGAGTGATACGTATATATTTCGTTTACAGTGTAAACAAGATATGTGTAAACTTATCTTGTTTACACTGTAAACGAGATACATGTTAAATTATAATTTTACAGTGTAAATGAGATACAGTAAGATAAATTTTCAACAGTTATAAAAGGATGTGCAACCCTTGGCATTCTCCACATACATTTCATATCTTCTTCTCCTTTATTTTTCTTCCAAAAAAATAGCAAAAATATCCAATAGTAGCGGATATGTGGTTGTATGTGTGTATCTCAATTGTAGTATGAGAAACAGTTACAATGGGGTGATATTTGAGTGTGATAATCCGTTACTGTTGCGCACTCGGCGAGTAAGTTCCTTGTCCGAGTTGAAGAGTCTGATATTGAATAACTTTAGTGGTTTAGGGAGAAAAGAAATTAGAAGGGTTGGATATAGGTTGCTAGCACCGTTGGTATAGGAGTTTTTTGGTTTCGTCTGTTTTGACCCCAGGACGACGAGCATGTGCGACTCATGTTTGACATCCATGGGATAGTTAAATCTTATTGCTAACCCCATTCATCAGTAACTGATCTAGCAACAGACACCATCGGAAGACCCTCTACTCGTGCTAGTCCCTGCTCTACTGTGTCAACCCTATCAACCTGTCAACAGTTGCAAGAATAACACAAATTCAATTTACAGAACATCATAATGAGTTACAAATTCGAAGTACAAGCAAACCATAAATGATGGTTACCTCGCTGCCATAGGATATATGAAAATCTGTCGGTCAAATGGACACCACTGCGAAAATCTCTGATATATCCAAGACAACAACAGCAGCCAACTATGCCTGTCGTATCTTAGTGTGCTGCAGAACACAGCAAATGGTAAGTCCATGCAAGCACCGCTGAATCCTAAGACAGACCACAGCACGTCTGAAAGTCGGCAAGTAGTGGCAGCCACCAAAGATGGACCGGGTTGTTCGACTTGTCCATCATTAGATAACCCCGCATACTGTCAGAGTGTCTCTGGATCAGTGGTGTCAGGCATATGTCGGATTCGGTCCCGAAGCCATGTCAACTTCAACAAGAAAGACTCATTCCTTTGCACCCCCTGTTGTTGAACCACTGAAGGCTTGACACCAAATAGTCGCTCCACCAACTCCCACGTCTCGGTGCCGTACCAGTTGTAAAAATCACGGAAGCACCCCCACTGGCTCCCCATGTGCGCGTAGCCCGAGGTGATACGCAACATCTTGCAGGGTGATTGTGCACTCACTCTATGGCAAGTGAAATGTGAGTCTCTAGACGCCAGCGCTTCATGTATGCCGTGATCAGAGATTTGTCAAAGATGAAGTTCCTAAGAGGCACCGTGTAGACAAAGCCAGCCTCCCTTAAATACGGGAGTGATGGCGTCCGGTGGTGGAAGCGTGTGACTTACTTGCCGATGAAGAAGTAGGCGAGGCCTCTGACAACAAATAAATGATCACAATTAGAAAAATATTATATACGTGCATTGACATAACAAACTGAGTTAACTATTATTTACATTTATTTAATAGAAATTTATAAAAAAATGTACTAACTAAATTTATTTAAATAAAACCTTTTACGTTAATAATTACTAAGTTAATTAATAAATATTTCTTTAATACGTTAATTAAAATAAAATTTTTTAGTAAAGTAATTAATAATCTAATTAACAAATTTTTACTTAATAATTTAATTTAGTAAATACAAAATTACATAATTGTTCACTTCAAAAATAACTTTTATTTGGATAGTTAATAACTAAATTAATAAATTAAAAATATGTAATTAATAAATTAACTTCAAGGGTTGGAAAACATCTACCTCAACATTTAATATCTAAATTAATAATTATGTACTTAAAAACTTAATCACAAAAAAATTAGAACCACATTCCTAAAATCATACTCTATTAATGACCTATTACTAACGATACATTTAGCCACCTAAACCATAAATTATATTCTAGTTCTTAACAAGTATCATAATCATGGCTATACATATATGCGATAGTATAAATGTGAAGATAACAAAATTAATTGCGAAGTCGGCTGCCCCGATGACGTGCCATGTCGCGTTTAGTCGATTGATGTCCGGATCACGTGCTTCTACACACGCCATCTTAGTGTTACTCAATAATATGGTTAGAAAAAGATAGACGAGAGGAGAAAGTAATGAAAATGTTGAAAATGGAGTCCAAGACCTCGCAGTGAATGACAGGTATATGTATAGACCTCACCCAAACTTATCTCGTTTATAATAAATTTATCTCGTTTACACTGTAAATGAAAAACGAGATAAGATAAGACATACTACATATTTTTTAATTATTTTTAAATTATTTATTTTAATAAATAAAATATATTTTTAATTTATTTAAATAAAAAATCCCTCACTTTAGTACTTTATCTTTAGTTCTAGGGGTGTCCGCGGATCGGATCGGATCGGATATGGCTGAAAATTCGATCCGATCCGCACAATTTCCATCGGATCGGATCGGATATGATATCCGCACTTTTTAGTGCCGGATCCGATCCGATCCGATCCGCAAATTTGCGGATCGGATATCGGATATATCCGCATAATTTAATCTTCTCTTTTTAATCATATTTTTATGTAAAAGAATTCGATAAAAATATTTCTTTCGTACTTTTAAACTTGTTTATTCCTAAAATATTTTTAATCAAACTCTCTCTAAATAACAAAAATAAAATAATACAATATATGAATAATAATTACTAACTAAAACATACAAACAAGTAAATATAATACCAAACATATATATATTTATTTATTTTTAATTATTATAGTGCGGATCTGCGGATACGCAGATCGGATACGCGGATGTAGAGCAGATATCCGCGATCCGATCCGCAAAGGGTGCGGATCGGATCCGATCAATTTGCGTATCGGATCGTATCCGCAATTTTCGGATCAGATGCGGATATTTACCGCGGATATCCGATTCATGGACACCCCTATTTAGTTCTTTACCAATAGTGCATTCTTATTTTATTTTTTTAACTAAATTTATTAATTTCAAGAAGGGCGCGAAAGTTGAGTGAATACTGAATACAGTGATATGAGAGGCGCGAAAACCCTAAATCCTCTCTCCTGTTCTCAGCGCCTCCTTCTCTGACGGTGATTTGCTCTTTCTCTCAACTTCGCTCTGCTCTCTGTCTTCTTTTCTGATGTCTTCCGTCTTGTTTGCTTGATAATCTTCAATTGTCAATCATAAAATTGCAGGAATGATGCATTGGACGGATCAATGGCGGCGTGAATTTGATTCACAAACATTTAGTAATAATGCACTCTATGTGTTTGTTATTTTGCTTCTTAGAAATTGGAATCGTTTAATTACTTCCAGTTTAGTGTTTCAATAACTCTCTTGCATTATTTGTATATTGAAGAATTACTACTCAATTGCTGTCATGAAATAATTTACATATCTGGTTTATTACCTCTGCTCCACTTTTGCCCATTTTCTTCTTGAATTTCATGATTATGCTTTAATTTTATACTTTACTATTTTGGTTCAGTTTAAGTGCTGGGCGAGGATATGATCTGTGGCACGTGTACCACAGCTTCTAAATCACTGTAAGAACCATTTTCTTCTTAAGCTTTTAACTTCAAATCTTATTTTATTCATCAAAATTTGAGTATGGGTCTCTCCATCCCCCCCCCCCCCCTCTCTTTTATTCCAACCTTCTTTTCAGTTATACTCTTTGAAAATTATACCCAATCCATAATAGTTCTTAGTTCAACTGGTGAAAAGTTTTCTTTGGTAGAACGCAAAGGCTTGCAATGTTTGTTTTCTTTTCTTTATCTTTCTTTTTTTTCTTGAGTTCATACCATGTTCTCTATTCTTGGTGTTTATCTTTATTTTTATACTAATATTTAAGGGGTTGGTTTTTCTTTTGTAGAAGTTTCAAAGCACTATTGTTGCAGAAATCATTCAATTTTCGGGTTCAGTTCTTCTCCAATTGTTCTCCTAAGAAGCTAAGAATGGATAGTAATCTTAATTGTAGCATTGAGGGCAACAAAAAGGTGTGTAGAGGTGCATTGGTTGTCCTAGAAGGCTTGGATCGTTCTGGGAAGTCCTCTCAATGTAGCAGACTAGCCAATTATTTGGAGGGTCAAGGAATTTCTGCTGAATTATGGAGATTTCCTGACAGAAACACTGATGTTGGGAAAATGATATCTGCCTATCTTACTAACACTTCACAGTTGGATGATCATACTATTCATCTCCTCTTTAGTGCCAATCGTTGGGAGAAGAGGTTTTGTGTCTCCCCCACCCTTTCTGATGATTAATAAATGTTTACATTATTATCCGTCATTTGCTTTCTGTGTATGTTAATCAAATTTAAGGTCTTTGACTATGACAGAATTCTAGTGGTAGGTATAATAAAACAACTACACTTTTTTCTTTTTCTTTTTTGCTTCGGAGGAGGCCCCGCGGGGGGGGGGTGTTGAAGGTTTCAATGCTGTAGTGGTTTGAAAAAACATAGATAATTGAAGACTGGGCGTATAAACAATGAGATGGAGACAATACGATGGACCTTTATTGAAGTAGGAACTAGGAAGCTCAGATTGATGGTTCCAATAAACTTGTGCATTTTGTAATCTACACCATATTGTGTTGGCATAACTGATAAGAAAAAAAATCAATAACTGCGGCTTAGCTTGATGTTATAATACCCAATCTTAAGTATATGCAGGTTTTTTAGCTTTGAGGGAAGCATATCAAAGAAATCTGGTAATATATCTGAATGATTCTCATGACTACACTAATATGGCTGATATGACTTTGCTGATATTGTAACAAGATGTATATCCTGGATATTTTGTTGCACTGGGTAGTGTTTTTGGGTTACAAGTAAATTTCTAATGTTACTTTGAAATATCTTAAATCAAATCAGTTTTTATGTATTTATGATGGTTAGTTTGGACTAATACTATCTGTTAAGGTAGTTTGAAAACGTATTTGACATTGTAGGTCACTGATGGAAACCAAACTCAAATCTGGAACAACCCTCATTGTTGACCGCTATTCATATTCTGGTGTGGCTTTCTCCTCTGCCAAGGGACTTGATATTGAGTGGTGTAAGGTAAATTTTTTAAGTAATCTGTTTTCTGTTGAGGTGAAAAAAAATCAAGGGTGCAAATGAGAGCTTCCGTTCTAGTTAAGAGTTTGTGTAATGTGTTTTCTGTTAACTACACTAATAGGTTCTATCTCTATTAGTTAATCATGAACACATTTTTTAGGCTCCAGAGGTTGGGCTGCTTGCTCCGGATTTGGTAGCTTACCTTGATATTCCACCGGAGGTAATATGAAACTTCTATCCGTGTAGCCAATAGAAAAGTTCTGTTTTGGGCAAGTTTTAAGCCTCAATCCAATATTTGCTTTGTTAAAAAGAAAATTTTATTTTCCATTGGTTTCTATTTTCATTCATGCTGGGAAAACAAGATTTTTATTCTACTGAAAGAAATCCATGCTTCTTTTATGAAATGTCTTTCTCGGCTCTCTTTCTTTGTTCGATCTTGCTCGGATTTTTTTGAAGTAAAGGGAGTGTGGGAAGTTGGGACAATAGTTACAGCATACATGTATTACCGTTTTCCAAGAGGGTGTTCTGTTCTTAATATAGAGATGTATTGTGCTATACTGCTATTTCGTCTATAAAATTAACACTTTGATATAAACCTGAATGAGCTTTTGGCACTACATGCACATGGGTTTTCCGACCTCTTTCGGTGTTGTTGGCTAGCATATTTAAGTATTGGTTCATTCATGTTGGTGTACCATTGTTTGTATATTTGAATTTTCCCCATACATTCCATATATATCAGAAAGCCGCAGAAAGAGGAGGGTATGGAGGTGAGAGATATGAAAAGTTGGAGTTTCAGAAGAAAGTTGCTGAAAGTTACAAAGCTCTTCATGATGTCTCCTGGAAGGTAATGGGCTGCTTATATGACCACTGCTCCTGAAATTAATAGTTCTGACATTAAGGCTATATTTGGCAAGTGTCTTAAAACAGAAGAAAATATAGACATTAGGCAATGAAGATAATGTCTATCACAACTCTTCCTAGTATTTTGTAGACAAAATTTGGCTAATTTTTTTAGAGAGGAGATATTTTACTTGTTCCTTTACTTGTATCTGTTTCTTTCTTTGGACACGTTGGTGTCTTTTAACGTCTGTAGTATTTCTAAGGACTATTACCAATCAAGGCCAACAGATTTTTATAGCTGACTGTCACTCTGTTTTTCACTTTTTTGGCTTTTCATTTTGTTGGCAAAGGGGGTGGAATTTCATTCTAAATAAACCTTTTGTTCTTGTTTTTGCCTTTGTTCCTCTTTTTTCTCTTTCCACTGGCTTGGTTCAGTCTGTAGATGCTTGCCAACCCATTGAAGATGTGGAGAAACAGTTACAGGAGATAGTATTTGATTGTGTCACAGAGTGTCAGAAGGGGAAGAAGCCGCTCTCCCTCTTGTGGTCAAAGTAGACCTATTATACTCTTGAAAGGGATATAGACAAATATGTGAGGATCAATCATGAACCTTATAATATTCGGTTGTGTTTGTTTCATTCTTATTTCCTATGTATCATTAGTTAGACATTTGTTTTCTATATATATAATGGCAAATAGGCTTTTTGTAATCTTGGTGAGAGCACTGTATAATTAAATTTCACTGAAGTTAACCTTTATAGTTTTCTTTTTTTGGTCAGAAACCTTTATAGTTTATACACTACAATAGAGTTTCTTGGCTATGGTATTGAAGTTCATATCCACCAATTTGGCCTTTTTGTCCCCGGAATTTTTTCCTACTATTATGTATGTATTTATCTACATGCTTACGGTATCAAATTGTCAAGGCTGGAATCTACTTTTTCTTTGTGCTTTTTAAAATCATTTATTCATGTCTCATTTATGTCAATATTCTATATTTTTCATGAAAGTGCCTTTTCTTCTCATTTTTATCCTCTTGACAACATTTAAAATAATGTTTTCTTTGTTCCTGTAGAAAATTGAATTAATCAATATACTAATATAATTTTGGCTGTGTACCAAAAAAAAAAAAAAAATCAGTAATCAATTAGTTAATGCATATAAAAAATATATATTTGATGTTTTATTAATATTGTATTATATTATTTAAACAAGTTTGATTATTTATTTATTATAAATTTGGTTATTTTATTTTGATAGATTTAAATATTATAATAATCAATTATTTAGTTGAAAAAATTGTGAATTATATATATATATATATATATATATATATATATATATAATAGTTAATTTGGTGATTATTTAGTATATATAAAATATTCTTTTTAAAATAAACTATATATATATAATAGTTAATTTGGTGATTATTTAGTATATATAAAATATTCTTTTTAAAATAATCTCATAAGTTTGGTGCAATAAATTTCAAATAAATTTCTCCCTAGTTATCCGTGATAGAAAGCTTTAAAAAGTTAAATTCGGTGGCATAAGCAATGCTTGATGATAAATAGATCATAGAATCTTACATTTGAAGATACTAAATAGTAAATACAGTCAACTCTCAAAGTTCACAAGTAAGACACGTAAATTTCCAATTCCATACTTAGTGACAAGATGGTAAATATAGCAAAAATTATGTCCATTTCAGGAAGAAAAAGGATTGGCTTTGGGGCAATCTATATTAATCTCCTTTGACAAGGCGCGAAGCCATGAAAATTGAAAGATTTTCAACCTTCCATTAATAAATTTCCTATATAAATATTCTTAGGGTTTTTTATTCCCCACCCTTTTCATTTCTATTTTAACAATATTTTTCTTATTTTTCCAGCTCGTTGGTAATGTTTTTTGATTTACTAAACACATGTCATTTGTATTACTTAAAAAATTATTGATATAACAATGAATTTAGATCCTCAAGTTAAACTTTTATAATACTGCTAAGTTGACGGTTATTATGACTAGATTAAATCAAGCGTCACATATACAATATACAGTATGTAACATATAATCAATTAATGATTAATAAAACGAAAAGTTTTGGTACCAAAGTATTAAAAGTAATTTATTAGAATTAATCTAATTATTCCTTTTACCCCAATTGACTGATAAAATCCAATTATTGTCTTCGAGAATTGAGGAGGTAGAGTCTCTACTCTCTACTAAAAGGTTTCTTATTTTTAATTTTTATATGTCACTATTCACTTCCTAGAAATTGATACTTTTAATTAAAAAATTATCAAAATAGGAACTATCTTGAGCAACCAGATTTTTCACATATCATTATAGTAACACAGGTTTGAATAGTTTGGTACTTAATTAATTTTTTAAAAAAATATATAAAATAATATATAAATTTATGATAGTTAATTTTGTCTTTATTTATTATTATTTTTTATATCAATCATAATACATATACAAAAAAAATCAATTATTAATTAATCATTATATAAAAATTCGTATTTGATAATAAAATTCTTTTATTATATTATTATAAAAAAATTTATATTTTTGTATTTTATATCATATTTCATTTATTCTACTATTCTACGAGTGAATTAAACCATTAGCATATAATATATATTGAAATATAAAATATACAATAAAATAAATTAAACTGCATATATATTTATTAATAAATATATAATGACTAATTTTTTACGTTCATATAGTATTTTTGTAAAAACATATTTCATCACATATTTTATTTACAAAACTTTAAAAAATTAAAGGAAGAGTAAATGAAAAATAAAAATATTACTTACACAAAAGTGTCTTTTTACTAGAAAATAATTAAAAAATATTAAATAATTTAATATATTTAATTAAATTATTTAATATAATACATTTTAGTTATTGCCTTTACATAAATATTTTTTCTGCCACCAAAAGAAATAAAAACTCGAGATTCATGAATTTTCCTTTATAAAATAGTTTAATTTTAAATTTTTGATATACTAATAATATAAAATATTTTATTAATCATATAATTATAATTATTTTTTAAATAATTATTCACATAATTAATATAAAAAATAATTATTTTTATTAATATAATATTATGTAATTAAATCTGAGTATACTGAAAATGAAAATAGGGTTGAAAATGAAAATAGGGTTTCAAAATCGAAGTTTGAATTTAAAATTGCATAAATCCCCACATAAAAAACCAAGAGCGAGTCAGGAACCATAAAAAATTGGCTAATCGTAAATAAGAAAAAATTAGATCTTGCCGCACTCCTTCGCCGCCGATGATGAGCCGATCGAAATTGGAGCCGCCGTCTCATCAGGCGCCGTGCATCCCCAAATATGCGTCTCCCGACACCTCCAAGTCTCTCTCTATCTTTTGCGTTTTTTCTCTTTTTAGTTTTTAATTTTATTTCACTTCCTTACTCCGCTTACCTAAACAAACACCTTGAAGAAAAAAAGAAAACAAAAAAAATACTCGCTCTCTTTTGCTCTCTTGTATTTTTCATTTTCCTTGTTTCGCCGTGGAATAAATTAAAATAACAGAAGGAAAGCATATTCTTCTTCTTGTTCTCCGAAGATGGAGATGGACCCTGACGTTGTTGAAATTCTTCCCCCAATTCACCGAACTTCCAGATTGGTTAAGCAAAATCAGGTTTTTACTTTGTTGATGATCCTGCTCCTGCTCCCACTATCCTTTTTAATTTATTATTTTTTTAAGAATATAATTTTGTCCTTGCGAGGTTTCCTGAATTTGATCAAAGGTTGCATCTTTTTAATATTATTTCATCTGGGTGCTTATTTTGTCAGCCATGATCACCTATTAGAAGATCTTCGTCCTTTTTGGGATTTACTTGTTTTTGTTTGTGCCTTGTGAGCTCGTCAAGTTCTTCGTTTTTTCTCGCTCTTCTTTTTCCTCGACATTTTTGCCCCTTTTTTAGTTGGCTCTGTTGTTCATGTTTTTATTATGACATAACTCTTTGCTATCGTTATGCCACTTTATGGTAACCCTTCGTTGTTGTTTCTGTGTGTGAGCATAGAATTGATTGTGTTTACTGAGAACGTTCAGTTGTGAGTCATTGCTATTTTGCGGTTGTATCCAAATTTTTAGATCGAATTTTGGAATTGATTATGCCTTCCTGTTATGTTCTATTACCCTTTTGGGTCTTCAATAATGATTGAAAGTTAAGGGGCTTTGAAAATAGATAATGGCTATGCTATGCTTTGTAGTTTGTACAACCTTTAGCTTGGTTAATATTTTCCTATTTGGACTTTACATAAACTTTAGTGATGATCTTATTTCATTTTTACATAGGACAATATGGTTAGTTAACACCAACAATTTTACGTGCATGGTGAAGTTATGGAAGCCTGTCAGAAATCTGTGATCCATGCTATAACTTAAATATGGCAAAATTGTAATCTAAAACACTTAGGTGTGAAGGCACTGCAGCTATGTTTGATGCAAATGTTTGCTACTTAATTTGTGTTTGAATATATGAATGTTTCTGGTCTGCATTTTCCTTACTCAGATAGAGTAATTCTATTTTACTTTACTAGGCCATTCCACAGGATGTGATTGAAATTGACAACGACGATGATTGCGAGGATTTAATGATAATTGGTGAAAAAGTTGGTAAAAGTAACAAGGGGAAGACAATTGAATCTATTCACAATGGCTATGGCAATCAAGTTGTGGTTTGTATAACATTTGTTCGTTATATTTATCTTTTCCAAGATGAAACATGAGTATAACATTTTGCTTGGAATCATTTCCAGGAAAGTGGGTTTGAGACTTCTACTGGTCATTCTTCGGTACCACATAACCTAACTAGTGTTGATGCTCATGTTGCGGATCTATCATATGATGATGATGAGGATGCTGATGATGACTACATTGATTTTATTTCTGAAGAGTATGCACAAGTCGATGAGTATGCTTTATTACAGGCACACTTTGATAATGTGGATATACCTCCCGGAATTGAGGCACCGTTTACTTGGTTGCCAGAATATGAACAAGGTTTGAAGCAAACTGGGAATAGTTCTTTGCATCCTTGGTATCCTACACAATCAGATGCTGAAATTCCTCAGGTGATAGAGTCAGCTAAATCTAAAATCATAGGATCTTCAACAGGTGCTTCTAATTTTCAAATGAACATGGGTGATGTTGATCACTCCTCTGGAATAAATTTGGCTTCTCAATCTGCTCATAGTAAGAAGAAAGTAGCTAATTCACAACGCAGGGTTCGTGGTTCGCACACATTATCAGGACCCCACTCATCTAAGTCTCAATGGTTTTCAGGACCTTTCCATGTTAAAAAGACACCTGCTATTGGTTTCGTCGGCAATTCAGAGGCTGTGAAACCACCACCGGCAGGTGCACCACCATTTTGGAGGAAATTTAAAACTGCTAAGAAGCTAGGTGGCAGTAGCAGTTTGTACCATCCAAGTTTCATTGGACAGAATGGATCATTTCATCCACCAGGAATGGAATCAAAAGGCCCATGGTCAACAAATTTTCAGAATTTTATGCCAACTTTTTCTGATTACAATGCTAATTCAACTAGCTATGGTCCACTTGATTTTCTTCATCCTCCTCCTGGGCATATGCAGTTTAACACATCGGTTCACAATTCTGCCGGAGAAGGAAATAGTGGAGATAGCCCAGTTGTGGCCATCTCTGATGAAGATCGGGATGAAATCATGATGAAATTTCGAAGTTTTAAACAATTTGACACTGTTGAAGATCCATCAGATCATCGCTTTGTTGGCTATAACTCTTCCTTGAAGCAGGTAAACTTTTTGGTCAGCATTTTGATATACATTTTGTTTTATTTCTAAGGTTAATTGTTTGATAGTACCATGAATTGACTATTTTGTTTTGCCATTGATTATTTCTTGAACAGCATCCAAAGAATTGGGCTAAAAAAATCCAGGATGAGTGGAAGATTTTGGAGAAGGATTTGCCAGGTCAGTTTGTTACTGTGTTCCAGTTTCCAAATGGATGTTATATATTCTGATTCTTTCAATTTCTCCTCAACAGATACAATATTTGTCCGAGTTTATGAATCAAGGATGGATCTTTTGAGGGCCGTTATTATCGGAGCAGTGGGGACTCCTTATCATGATGGTCTTTTCTTCTTTGATGTTTTCTTCCCCAGTGGCTATCCCAATGTACCGCCGGTAAGTGGTTGATGATAAGCGAATCTAGTTCACACTATTTTGTCGTCTACTCTCTTTAATTTAAGTCTTAGACAAGAGACTTTTTCACTGCAGCAAGTTTACTACCACTCTGGAGGTCTTCGACTCAACCCGAACTTGTATAATTGTGGCAAAGTATGCCTTAGCCTGCTTAATACCTGGTCTGGCAACAAGAACGAGAAGTGGCTTCCAGGTGTTTCAACAATTCTGCAGGTTCTGGTCTCTATACAAGGTCTAATTCTCAATACGAAGCCTTACTTTAACGAACCTGGATATGCACACATGAGTGGTTCCGCAAATGGTGAAACAAAGTCCCTGCAGTATAATGAGGACACATTCATCCTTTCATTAAGAACAATGATGTATATGATGAAAAGGCCCCCCAAGGTATGATTCTAATCTTGGTAATCTTATATCTCAAACAAGATATTTGTCTTCAAAAGTTTGATTGCCATGTTTACTTGTATCATCTCTCGTCTTTGTATCAAGCTCAACTTTATGAATTTGGTTCTTCTAAAGTGGAAAAATTGCTATAGTGATAAAGTGAGGGGTTAATCACCATTGAATTTGTAACTTCCATCATAAGTGAGCTCCACTATCTTAATTAAAGGGTGATTAAATACTTACTTTTTCAATTTACCAATATTCTCACTTTAGAGGAACTTCATCCCAACTTTATGTACGGTTGACAGTTTTTGAAGATTGTTATATTTCTATGTTGTTGACCTTTAATTACCATTCCGAATCATCAATAATTATGACCTACATCTGAGAAATTGCTATGTTTACTATATTATAATGATATTCCTGGAGTTCACAATACGGAAGTTTGTCAGGTAGCGATGAAGGTAGTTTAGTATTACTTCGAAAAATGGAATTCATGTCAATGAAGAGGAATCCAGCAAGTGCCAGAATAGGCAATTTTTTCTATTGTGGATTCCTTGAACTTGTGTTTGTCCCATTTGAGGTTTTGAAGTTCAACTGTCCATTTTATTTTTGGTTTCAGCATTTTGAGAACTTTGTTACGGGGCATTTCTATAGCCGAGCTCATGATATTCTAGTGGCATGCAAAGCGTACATGGAGGGTGCGCAAGTTGGATGTTTGGTCAAGGGTGGGGTTCAGGATGTCGACGAAGGCGACAAAAGCTGCTCGAAGCAGTTCAAGGAATCTCTAACTGGATATGTGAGTATGATTGTCAAAGAGTTTGCAAAAATTGGAGTTAAGGACTGTGAGAAGTTCCTCTCCACCAAAAAAATAGTGAACAAGCCTTTGTCTTTGCCTGCAGCCTGAACATTCTCATTGTGATTACCAATTTTGAGACTTTGATACAAAAGGCTTATTAACTAAATAGAAGGTTTATGTTTAAGTGGCTAACACTTTCAGGGCACTGCTTTCTGCACATATTCTGGATGATGTATATAGTTACAGTTGCAGATAAATATTTAAAGGACATTGCTAAGGTCACAGGAGATAAATATGTCTATTCATGATCTCAATTTGGCTTCTGTCTGGTTGCTTTTGACTTTTTCCTATGTTTCTTTTAGGGTTACGTTGACAACACTGCTTTACATAAGATATTAAGATAGTGAATTTTATGGTAATTATGATTAAAGTGGTTAATGATGGCTATAATATTTTGGTAACAATTAAAAAGTGTAAGTAAAATTACGGCAATATTTTTTTACTATTTAGTAATATTTTTAAGTGATCTTCATCTTGATAAAAAAATTTTCGAATATTGTTCTTGACAAAAATATTTTTAAATAATTTTAAAATGTGTCAAAAATGTCTAGTCTTGATTAAAAAACTTGTTCTGTTAAAAAAAATTGTGATGTGACTTGTCATATAAGAAACTGTTTGTCATATCATTTTGTTACGTTTGTAAATAATTTGAGAATATTTTTGTCAATAACAAAATTTAGAGGTAATTTTGTTAGTGACAAAATAATTCGGGTGCATTTTTTTTAGTTTATTCTATTTTTAATTTGATTGCATTTTTTATTTTTATTTTAAATAAAGAAGTGTTGTTAAATAATAAAAAAAATATAATTTTAATTTTCATTGTATTTTTAAGTATTGTGAAAATTTTATAACCACTTTAATCATAATCATCATAGAATGTATTTACTAAGTTACAAACTATTCAAAGTTTTTAATACTCTTGGTGACTTTTCAAACATAGCCGGCTGTATACTCTATAACCTCTCATTTGCAATATCCAAACGGATTCTAATTAATTTGACTTGAATTATAAGGTTAAGTTTCTGTTCTTTTTTTCTTTTCCCAGTTCCCACTAGAGTTGCGAGACTTCTTTAAGAAAAAAATGAGTATTGTTAGCTTATAACCATGAACATGTGATCTAATAGTTACTTTACTTGGTCTCTTAACTAAGTGATGGAGATTCTATCCCTCATTCTTGCGAATGAAAATCATTTTATAGCCAGACTTTTAACCCTTAATTAAAAGTTTAAGGGTCCAAGTGATTAATCATTGTTTTATATATATACATATAAGAAATTGTGCATATAATTTTGTATGGTGTATAATTTCCAGGTTTTTTTAATATGAAATTATAATATTTTTCCTGATGTACCCTGTCCTAGGGGGCAACATCCTATCCGTTATTCACGGATAGATGGAATGCACTAAAAACTAAAAAGTCTTCATTGCTAACTTATTTTTTGGTCTTTGACTCCATAGTTTCTTCTGCCTTAATGAGTGATGAAGAATTATTCCAAGTCTTTGTGGTCAACCATAATAGGGAAGACAAATAAATAAATAAATAAATAATAACATTTGAAACATCCAAGAAATTGTTTTTTCGTATTCTATTATGCATGGGTTGAAAATCTCTAACGAAAGGAAACTTCCCTGAAAATGTATGAGTAGAAAGATGGTCCAATCAACGTCACAACTCTATCTTTAAGTATATTACATCCACTCCTAGTGATCTCTAACCAATAAAAAGAACCACAAATTTCATCGCAAATCACAATCATGGGAACTCGATAACATCGGAAGGAAATATATAAAAACGAAATCGTTCTGTTTTGATTGGATGTAAAAAACAAATGACTTCATTTCACCGTTATTCAAAATGACAAGAGAGTGCTAGCTCACTCCGTTTACTGAGTCATTGTTGAAACGGGATCGAGGGACCGGGATAGTGTTTGGAGCTCGACCTCGAGGACAACAATAATGCAATTGAAACCTTAGGGATCAAATCAGTACACGGCGTTAATTAGAGACCGCTTAGGGTTAGTGATTAGAACTATTATGATTATTATTATAGTAGATTATGAGATTGACTAATTTAGCTTTAAATAACTGTAATAATTACGGGTGTACATATGGGTCGAGTAAATTTGGGTTCGTCTTGGCTCTAATGTTAAATAATGACTGGGTCTATTGATTCTTACCCAATAAAATCTTACTACTTTTGGTACACACTTAAACGGGTCTAAACTGGTAAAGTCTTAGTCTTAATAAGTTTTATATAAAAAAATTATGATACACTTATTTATAAAAAAAAAAAAAAACATATTTATTATCGAAAAGTTAATATTCATATTTGAACTTAAATTTATTCATAAATTCAAATTTTATGCTTCTTTGATATATTTTCTAATTCAACAAGTGTGATTAAAAACAAGCCAATAAACTTATAATTAATATAATATAATATTAAAATTAATTTAAAACATATATACTTTTTTTAGTTTTCTTAGAGTGCTCATGAACCGGGTGTAGCCGAGTTCGTCTTGACCCGGACCCGATCCTAAATAATGATCGCGTCTATTTTTGCTTCTCAAAGGATTCAAACTTAATGCTCGGTAACTACGACTATTTAGTAGAGACATACAGAGATTATATAAGTAAACTCAATTCTTCTTTTCTCCCTCAACCACTCCTCTCTGATAACACAAACAAACTCTTGATCATTGTTATGGATCCTCTTGTCTCAGTTATCTTCTTTCTCTTCACTTTCTTGTCCATCAAGTTTGCCTCTTCTGCTTCAGAACTCTCGTATAACAACCACTGTAACTCTTTTGTCTCATACTCAACACCTTCCAACAAAAGGGTGAACACTTTCCCTCTTGGTGATACTCACAATGGTTACTTCCAAGGAGGGAAGAAGATCACTGGCCTTGGAAATGGAAAAACATGGAGCCAATTCTCCTTTTACCTTCAACCAAGAAGAATCCAAACAACTGAGGCCTCTCACTTATTCAAACTTGAAGGCCTTGTTTCATTCAGGAGCACTCTTACATGGAACTTCACCTATGTTCAAAGCCGAAGTCACCGGTGGAGGAGAATTGGTCACGGCAGTGATCTTGTAACCTCTTTTAAGCTTGAAGGGTTCTGGTCTGAATCCTCAGGGAAGGTTTGCATGGTTGGCAGAGGCACTTATTTTTCCGAAATAGGTGAATCTATTGGCCTTGAAGCTGTGTTTAAGCTTAACAATGTGTTCAGTTCAAGTAATATCAGTAGCATGGTCATTGGAAAGTTGGAGAGCTTGAGTTCTGAGAATGATAAGAGTTACTTTGAACCAATTTCTTTGTTCATGTTTCCAAAAGAAGCATACGACTATACCTTAGATTCCACAGAGGCAGATAAAGAATGCTCTTCTGGAATTGATGCTGCACAAGGTTTGTCATTGGATTCAAACTCCTTAAGTTTTTGCTCAAATTCAATCTCAAGAGCCATTGCTATGCTCCCATTGGAGTACTCTGATGAATGCAATTCTCCTAAGAATTGCACTCCTATTGATGGCAGTTCTGGACAATTGCCAACACTAATGTCTTTGAAAGCCATTCAGTGTTCTCATTCTCAGAAGCATAGGATGAGGGTTCTTCTTGAATTTTCAAATAATAGTTACTACTACTATGGTATGAACCAAGAAAAAAATCCCCAAAACATATTAGTAGGTGAAGGGTGGTGGAATAAGAAGAGCAATGTTTTGTGTGTAGTAGCTTGCCATATCAAGGAAATTTCATCTTCCGTGGATGGCGCTCGTGTTGACGATTGCTCAGTGAGATTAAGATTGAGGTTCCCCTCGACTTGGTCGATCAAAAACACTAGTAGCATAGTTGGGGAAATTTGGAGCAACAAGACTGCAAATGAACAAGGCTACTTCAAGAGGATCAAATTCAGAAATGATGAACCTCAATTGATGGTGGTTGGTCATGGCTTAGAGTATAAGTACAGCCAACTAGAAATAGCTAACAAATCATGCCACAACCAAAAACCTGTTAAAGGCCAGGGGAAAAGCTATCCAGAGGCATATTCTTATGATATGAGATTTGATATGTCAGTTAAAGAGTCAAGAAAAAGAGTAGCTTGGGGTTATTCAGCTCCTTTATTTGTTGCTGATCAATTTTATGATTTGGGGATGCCTATGTTTTTGGATTCTGTTTCAAGCTTCTCAGATCCAGTTCCTCATCCTGATATCCACAACAACAATAATGGTAGCTTGTTCAACATTAGCTACAAGATTAGCCTCACACCGCTGTCTTTCTCGGGGATAGATGACAAGAATTCTTTCTTCAGTAATAAGTCATTTGAGACAGTGAAGCTCACTGCCGAAGGAATTTATGATGCTCAAGGTGGAACCTTGTGTATGGTAGGCTGCCGCAAAGTTTCCTTAAAAAATGCTACAAATACGTATTCTTTGGACTGTGAGATTATGGTGAACTTTCAGTTTCCACCATTAGGTACAACCGATGGGAGGCGTATCAGGGGAAGCATCGAAAGCACGCGCAAAAAGTCGGATCCTCTTTACTTCAAGCCTTTAGACCTATCTGCATCAACAAATTACATGATATCATTAAGAAGGAATGCTTGGAGAATGGATATGGAGGTCATCATAGCACTGATATCCACCACTCTAGCATGTGTTTTTGTTGGATTGCAACTCTACCATGTAAGGAGGAACCCTGATGTGCTACCCTTCATCTCAATTATGATGATGTCGATTCTCACTTTTGGCTACATGATACCTCTTGTTCTGAACCTTGAAGCTCTTCTCAGCCAAAATCCTAACAACAAAAACATTGTATATGGCTTTGGTGGATGGCTTGAAGTCAATGAAATCGCGGTGAGGCTAACAACCATGGTAGCTTTCTTGTTGCAGTTCCGGCTCCTATATCTTACTTGGTCATCAAGAAAGACCAACGGAAGCAAGGGAAGTTTCTGGAATGCCGAGAAGAAGGCAACATTTGTCACCTTACCCTTGTTTGCAGCCGGTTTATTGGTCGTATTCCTGTTCAAATTGAAGAAAGGTCGAGCTCAAGCTTCTATATACGCCGGAGGGTACTACAACCGAGAACCTTCCTCTTGGGAAAACTTGAAGTCTTATGGTGGTTTAGTAATGGATGGTTTTCTCTTGCCACAGATAATTTTGAACATTTTCTCAAACATAAAGAGGGCACAAATTCTTTCATGCTCATTTTACATTGGAACTACATTTGTGAGAGTGTTGCCACATGCCTATGATCTCTACAGGGCTCACAATTATGCTGAAGTAGATGATTTCGCATACCTGTATGCAGATCCTGATGCAGATTTTTACTCAACTACTTGGGATATTGTGATCCCTTTGGGGGGTATCTTGTTTGCTATCATTGTATACTTGCAGCAACGTTTTGATGCTCTTTGTGTAATGCCTCAGAGATTCAAAGGGTCATTTGCATATGATAAGGTGCCTGCAGAAACTGAATTAGAAGGAGAAGTACAAACAACAAACATCTAATGTGCACTTTTCTGAAACCAATGTGAATTATAGTTTTTCTTTTTCTTAGTAATGTATTTAGGGGAACACAAGTAGAGTTCTCTACAAATCTATTGTGGTTATGAAATTGTGTTTTGTTGTGAGTTTACTGTTAGTCTTTGTAAAATAAATTTGGCACTATAAAAAGACTGTTCATGTGGCTGATTAGTTTGGCTAGCCTTGTATACTATGAAATTTTGAAGCTAAAGTATAAGTAGCGTTTATTTGTTACTTTTAAGAAAGTGATTTTACAACTAGGCTTTTGTATAGTTGAAAAAAGATTGAAATTTATTTTAATAAAATCTAGTTTATATAAAAGAAAAGGCAATTAACTAATACAAATTAATTATCTATTTTTTTCACTAAAAGTATTGACCTTTATCATTCTTCCAAAACTAATTTAAAGCCCCCCCCCCCCCCCCCCAAAAAAAAAACATAAAAAAAATAAAAGAGAGTACTAAGTATTTAGAAATCTTTCTTGGATTATTGTTCCGTCCAAGTTCCAATCTATGGTTGTTGACTTGCTGCCGTTGAACCCAAGTTTACATACATCAAGGGGAGTCATCATGGACGTGTCATATTTAAACTTCTCCGTTGTATTTTTAATTTTTTATCCTTGTCAATAATATCTGTAACAATGATTAAGGAACAAACATATTTTGCATATCTTCTTTTTTTGTCAGAACATATTTTGCATATCTTTTTGTTTTGGTCTTGATATTTTGCATATCTAAATGACCTAAAAAGGAACAAAGAGATGCAGGAACAAAGAATAGTATAATAACTCAACAAAAAGATACAGCCTGAAATTTTGGAGTGATCATCCAAGTGTGGCAAAATTATTGAGACACAATGTCACAATGATACAAACATAGTAAATAGCAAGGCCCAAGATGATAAAGAAAATGGGCTGGAGGAATCCAATAAGAAGAATGATCCAATTGGCAAGAGAGTGAGAAAACCACATGTGTGGATTTTTTTTTTTTGGGTTTACCCAAACAATATCCCCCAACTCATTAGGTTAAGGACTAATCCATCGCGGATTTGAGCTCCATTTAAGGGTCTGTCGCTGGCTAATGAGTTGCATGCACAAGGCGGGGTTCGAACTCCCGACACTTGCTTAAACGGACGAGTGAGCTGACCACTCGACCAACCCAAGTTGGTTAACCACATGTGTGGATGAAAGACTATAAAGTGTAACTGTTGTGCGTCGCAGGTGATAATTAGCTAGTGTTGAGGTCATAGTTGGTTACAATGGCTTGGAGAAATGGGTTGTTAAAAGGGAATTGCTAGTGTATGGAAGGTAACTATTGATAATGATTATGAATTATTAGTGCAGGATTGCCTCGTGTTCAGGGGCTGTTTTCTCTATTTCATTGCTTCTTATTTTAATTCATACATTCTTTCTCTTATTATTTTTGTGATAATTGTTATTGTGTAGTTGCTTATTAAAATTGGTGCTTTCATTGAGAGTAAATCGGAGCCATGGCAGATGGGACCAGTTTGAATCGACCCTGTCCAACAAGTAAGAGATCACCACACTCAGTTGTGGTCTCATAGAGGCAAATGAGCGGATTGCGACACTCAAAACCGGCTCACAATTGACAAGATGTTGCATCAGAATCAGAAGTTCAAATAGAAAAACACTGATTACGTCCTCGCTAGGGATGATGCCGCGAATGGTGGTGCTAGTCCTGGTTTGGACAACCTGGGAGTTGAGAAATCGTGGCCTCGAATGAGGGTGAAAGTTGCTGATCTTCCTATGTTTGACGGCGATGGGGTTGAAAATTGGGTGTTCTGCGCTCGCCAATATTTGGAAAAGTTTGAAATACCAATGCAGTAGAGGATCTGGGTATTATCGTTCCACCTTGTAGATGCGGCTTATGCATGGTATTGGTGGGGAATCAACAACAACATCACCTACAACTGGGACACATTTTTGAACACTATGAAGGTCAGGTTCGGGAAGAATCTCTTCTACGATCCTCGCACTGCCCTCAAGGAGCTGAAGCAGAACGGTTCAATGGAGGAGTACCAGAACCAATTTGAAGAATTGACTAACAGAGACAATGGGTTGAGTGAAGAGTGGATTATTTTTCTTTTTGTGGCTGGGCTTCAAGATCAAATGAAGTGTGAATTGCTCTTAGCCTAGCCCACTTCTTATATCCAAGCAGTCTCCATTGCCAAGCTGCATGAGCAGAAGAATGCTTCTACCTTAGGCTTGACCCGCATTGGAATGACTAAGCCCAATGCCCCTATAACCCGACCCGGTTCGCACTTAATCAAACCCTCAACCTATCCAAGCTCATCTCTTTGGCGCCCCTCCCCACCACAAGTTCAACAGCTTCCAATACCTTTCCAATACCCTCAATGCCAACGGCACCATCACCATTCAAGAAATTAACAAGTGCGGATATTCGAGCTCGAAAGGAAAAGGGCTTGTGCTACTACTGTGATGAACGTTATACACAAGGTCACTGCTATAAGGCCTCCTACTAGCTTCTTGTGGGAGAGGAGGAGCTCTAGGAATTGTTGCACGGATTGCCTCCGGTGCCGAAAGAGAAATCCTAGTCAGATTTAGAGGATGAAGGTACTATGGGGGAAAGGCAGGAACCTTGCATAAGTCTAAATGCTCTAAAAGGAGAATTTCATCTAGAAACTTTAAGAGTAAAAGGGATGCACGAAAACTGGCCGCTACTAATCTTGATCGACAGCGGCAGCACCCACAAATTTATCAAAAGGTCAGTAGTTAAGAAACTGAACCTAAACCTCACCCCATCCCAATGCTTCAGGTAATGGTAGGTAATGGGGATTCTATTAATTGCGTTGCGAAATGTCACGATTTTTCTGTTATGGTGCAAGGATATAGCTTTAGAGTAGATACTTATGTGCTGGATTCAAAAGGTGCTGATGTTGTGTTGGATGTGCGATGCGGTTGGGCACTATCTGAATCAACTACTTGGAATTGTTTATGAAGTTCAAGGTTTTGGGAAAATGGATCACATTCAAATGAGAGAGGCTATTAAGGGACACTAAACTGAATTTCAAAAAGGGGAAGAAGCTCAATGATAGTGGCAATATTGGCTCTCTGTTCCAACTAGAGACGGTCAATTCAGTAGCATTCCTGACTCCGAAAGTAGTTGATGGGGTTGTTCAAGAAGCGCTTGAGGCTTTTTTAGATGTTTTTGTAGAACCCACCCAATTACCACCGCAGTGCACTGTTGATAATCCAATTCACCTAGCATCGGGTGCCGCACTAGTTAGCGTCAGACCAAACAAGTGCCTTCACTTCCAAAAAGAAGAGATGGAGTGTTTAACGGCTGAAATGTTGCAAACGAGAGTAATCAAGGATAACCAAAGTGCATTTTCGAGTCTAGTCTTGCTTGTGAAGAAGAAAGATGGAGGCTGAAGATTTTGTGTCGACTATCGTGCCTTGAACACAATTACTATGAAAGATAAGTTCCCAATCCCAACCATTGATGAAATTTTAGATACAAGAATGGTTACAAATTCGAATGAGGAAGGAAGATATTGATAAGATAACCTTTCAAACTCATATGGGGCATTATGAGTTTGTTGTGATGCTATTTGGGCTCACAAATGTGCCATCTACTTTTCAAGCTACTATGAATCGGGTTTTCCAGCCTTTCTTACGACGATTTATTGCTGTCTTCTTTGATGATATTCTAGTTTATAGCCACACTAGAGAGGAACATTTGCAGCACTTGGCTCAAGAATTGCAAGTTCTCAGAGAGCATCAGTTATTTGCCAAACAATCCAAATGCACTTTCCTCCAGCAGCAGATTGAATATTTGGGTCATGTGATTTCTGGGGAAAGGGTGAGGGTGGATCCTTCGAAAATTGAAGGAATTGTCGCCTAGCCAACTCCAACCACTGTGAAGCAACTGTGTGGGTTTCTTGGACTCACAGGATACTACAAGAAGTTTGTTGCCAACTATGCCCAGTTAGTGTTTCTTCGTACTGAATTACTAAAAAAAAATGTGTTCCATTGGACAATGGATGCTGATCATGCCTTTAATCATTTGAAACAGTTAATGGTTCACACTCCGGTATTAGCCCTTCCCATTTTTTCCCAACCTTTTGTCATGGAAATTGACGTGTCCAATATCGGGGTTGGCATAGTTTTATCCCAAGTGGGTTACCCAATTTGTATTAATAAATTCATATTTTATGATAATTTTTGGGTTGAAAAGAGTGGAATCTATCAACTTAATTATCTTGCACTTATTCCTTGAAATTACATGGTTTTGTGAATTTTCTCCTAATTGTGCTTAATGGATTAAGCATGCTTTTTATGCTATAAAAAAATGTCAAATTAATTCTATTTTTATTCCATTCGATACCGTGATAAGATTTCTTTAAGCGTTTCAGGATTCAGATACATCAACAGCTTCAAAGGATCGAAAAGAATGCATAGAAGAAGGAAATTCGGGAAGCGATTCAGAGTGGAGATTGCTGGATGCTCGCATGGGCGAATTTCTTACGTAGGTGAGCAATTCACGCTTAGGTGAGTTTTTTGCGTGGGCTACCATTTTTCCCGTGCGCAAAAAAGTGCCTGGTTTAATGAAATACGTGCATCATCGTCTTTGGGGTTTCCAAAGGCCCCAATATCCATTTCTGATGGTATATGAAGCCAAGATAAAGGAGAATCAATCAAGTAGTGATAGTTTAGGTTTTTATGATGTTTTAGTGAAATTCTAGAGAAAGAAGCACCAACTTATCTCTAGAATTCTTAGCGTTTTACTTAGTTTTCTCTCTAGTTTTAGTTTATAATCTTATTTTAGTTAAGTTTTATTTACATTTTCTTATTCTACTATCTTAGTTTACTAGAATTCTCTTGTTAGTTTTTCCATTTTTGCTATTTTAGTTTAGGTTTAATTACTCAGTTGGTCTCTTTAGTTTCACGAAATTTTTAATTAGGTCCCTATACTTTTTTTCATTTTAATTGAGTCTTTGCACCAATTTGTTTTTTAATTGGGTCCCTATATTTTTTTTCCTTTTATTTGGATCCCTGCACCAGTTTTTCTTTTTTCTTTTTTTTAGTTGGGTCTCTATACAATTAAGCCAATTACTGCTAAGAGGGACCTAATTGAAAAAAAAAATTTTGGTGTAGGGATGACGTTAGGATTTTTGCCAGTAAAGAAGTTCATAAAAACAGTCGCGTTGTAGATATAGTCTCTAAACCGACAGAAATCCCTTCGTACAAACGTTTTGGTTGTCACAAGTAACAAACCCCTTTAAAATTGATAACCGAGTATTTAAACCTCGGGTCGTCTTCTCAAGGAATTGCAGGGAGGTATGTTCTTATTATTGGTTATGAGTTTGTAAATTGGGGTTCTGGAGTTTGGGCAATGCGCACAGGTATATTTTCAAGCAATAAAAATAAATAAATAAATAACTGTAAAATAAACTCTTGGCAAGGTATGAGAACCAGAAGTCCTATCCTAGTTATCCTTATCAATTGTGATGAGAATTCACTACAAGAAAAACACCCATTCAGGTACACTTAAAAAGTGTAGCCAAAAGTAAAAAAAAAATGATGCCTTAGGCTACGGCTACGCTTTCTGGGCTACGGCTACGCTTTTTATGGTGATTCCTATTCGGCCGTTGCCTATTCTCAAAGGCTACGCTTGTCTTCACCAAGGGCTACACTTTTGGCGTTTGGGAATAGGGTATGCTTTTTAAGTGATGCTGTCCAAGACCAAAGGCTACACTTTTCAGCTTCTATTTTTGCCAGAATAGGCTACGCTTTTCAACGCTACTGCATCACCTGTAAAGCGTAGCCACATTATATACCATGACTACTTTTTATAAGTGTAGCCTTAGGTCCCTCATTGTTTTTTTTTTAATTTTCTATATATATATATATATTCTAATAATTTTTTGTACAATATAATATTTAATAATATGATTACATATATAATTCTGTATTTTTAATTAAATGAGTTAAATCTTATAAAATAAAAATAAATACACAATTATACTAAATTAAAAAATATTCTAGCAAAGCATAGTAAATACATTCTAAAGATTCACAAGCATTATAATGATATAGTATATTAGTACATAAAACAATAGATCCAACTATCCAATTGAACAATCATTCAACAATAGAGAAAAAAATGAAACATATCTAAAGTCTAAACTACTAATTTCCATGTATCAATGAATATAAAGAGGATTACAAATTAAGTCTAAAATTAAAATAAATAAAAGAAAAGAGAATAAACAAAGACTTTAGTGCCCTGAGTACTAAGTTCCTATCAGTTGTGTGTGCCTGAAAATCATTTGAACATACCCCACAAAGAAAGAGGATTTTTTTTGTTGAAGCCACTTATGTTGCCTGCTAGTACCTTTACAAAGTGCTGAATAAATTCAGAGTGCCCTTCATAAGTGGCGGCAGTAATGAGATTACCATCCACCACTGTTGCTAGTGTCTGGTTCAACCCAATGAGCACCAGAGGCAACCGGTGCTGGTTTAACAGGAGGAAAAGTGGTAATCTTGTGATCTTTAGCTACACCTACAGCCGCCAGAATCAACTGTCCGAGGCAAATGGAAGCAAGTGCTTTTCCAGAACTGAAAAGCTTGATCACCAGTGCCACAAGAGGATCATGAGCAAGATACTCTGGCGCTCTTCCACCCAGTAACATCACATTGTCATAGTTTGCAGCATCAATTGAAGTCTGGTGGGAAGATATGCATATAGAAAAATTAGGAATAAGGTAGAAAAACTAAAGCAAAAGTGTCAATGCACATTGGTTATCTCTATAAAGCAATTAAATAAATCAATGCAGATCAATTAAATAAGTGCCGTATCTGAAATAATGAACAAGCCATAAACTAAAGGTACAGTTCTGATCAAGCCCAGAAAAATATAAGTTAATAACAAGAAATTAGCCTTATTAACCAAAGCTGGAAGTTCAGAAGAAACAGAAGAAAAGTCTGCATATATATCAGCAGGTAGGAATATTCACAAAGATCACAATAAAAGTCTGCATATATATCAAAGCTGCAACTGAACTGAGAGATACCACTTCAAAGTGATTTCAAATTCAGAAGCAATAATATTCACAAAAGAGAAAAGTACACTCATGCCACTCAAAACAAATTGCTGTCAATCAGAAATTCAATATTCTTCCTTTAATCTTCTTTTGGCGCGAGTGCAGCCTCGCGTTTGCGCAGTTCTCTGTTCGAAACTCTTTTTGCCAAAAATCTGGGTGACGCGGTCGCGTGGGTGACGCGATCGCGTGAATGGCCTTATCTCCAATATGACACGAACGCATGAGGCACGCGTTTGCGTGGGAGGGCTTGGGCTTCTAGCACGAGTCCAGCCCAACTCCAGCTCAACTCTCTGCCATGCACCCTTTTTACGTCGATTTTCAGGGCACGCGGCCGCGTGGGTGACGCGGTCGCGTGGGAGGCCAAAGTTCCCACCTGACGCGGACGCGTCAGCGACGCGGTCGCGTGGGGTCAAATTATGCTAAAGGCGCACCTCCAGCCACGCTTTCGCGTGACTCTCTGTTCGTCTTCTTTTCTTCCCATTGCACTGGTGACGCGGACGCGTCAGCGACGCTGCTGCGTCGCGTGCGTGCTTTTTTTTTTTTTATAATCTGAAAAAAAATGTAGAATGCAGTGTTAATATGAATGTGATGCAAAACTCCAGGTTCAATATAAAATAGAACTCGAAAACAATTAAAACTAAATAAAAATGAAAAAAAAAGGAACGATCATACCATGGTGGGTTGTCTCCCACCTAGCACTTTTAGTTAAAGTCCTTAAGTTGGACATTTGGTGAGCTCCCTGTTATGGTGGCTTGTGTTTGAACTCATCTAGGAATCTCCACCAATGTTTGTATCTCCAGTAACCTCCGGGATCCCAAACTAGACGCAGAAAGCCTTCAAGTAAGTTAAAGCAAGTGACAAGGCCCCAAGAGTGCTGATTTCTAGATTGAATTCCGGGGTCCCAGATCTTGCTTTTGCACCCATCTTCAAGTTGATTATCATGATTCCATCCGGGTGATTCAGCTTTAGAATTCTCACTGAAGTGTCCAAACAACTTCCTAGACCCATTCAATTGAGCTCTACACCAACCCTTGCGTTTAAACTTAAAGCTTCCAACCATAATGAACTTTGCAAGACAGTTCTTACCACTGACCATCTTCCTCTTACTCTTAATGCCACAAAGAGTTCTAAGTTGACTGATGAGTGGATAATTTATACGCTTTTTGGCATTGTTTTTAGTATGTTTTTAGTAGAATCTAGTTACTTTTAGGGATATTTTCATTAGTTTTTATGTTAAATTCACATTTCTGGACTTTACTATGAGTTTGTGTGTTTTTATGTGATTTCAGATATTTTCTGGCTGAAATTGAGGGACTTGAGCAAAAATCAGATTCAGAGGTAGAAGAAGGACTGCTGATGCCGTTGGATTCTGACCTCCCTGCACTCAAAGTGGATTTTCTGGAGCTACGGAACTCAAAATGGCGCGCTTCTAATTGCGTTGGAAAGTAGACATTCAGGGCTTTCCAGAAATGTATAATACTCCATATTTTGACCGAGTTTAGACGACAAAAATGGGCGTTGAACGCCAGTTCTACGCTGCTGTCTGGAGTTAAACGCCAGAAACAAGTTACAAACCAGAGTTGAACGCCAGAAATACGTTACAACCTGGCGTTCAACTCCAGAAAGAGCCTCTGCACGTGTAACATTCAAGCTCAGCCCAAGCACACACCAAGTGGGCCCCAGAAGTGGATTTATGCATCAATTACTTACTTCTGTAAACCCTAGTAACTAGTTTAGTATAAATAGGACTTTTTACTATTGTATTTGACATCCTGGATTGTATTTTGATCCTGTGATCTCGTTTTGGGGGCTGGCCATTCGGCCATGCCTGGACCTTTCACTTATGTAATTTTAACGGTAGAGTTTCTACACTCCATAGATTAAGGTGTGGAGCTCTGCTGTTTCTCAAAGATTAATGCAAAGTACTACTGTTTTTCTATTCAATTCAACTTATTCCGCTTCTAAGATATTCATTCGCACTTCAACCTGAATGTGATGAACGTGACAATCATCATCATTCCCTATGAACGCGTGCGTGACAACCACTTCCGTTCTACCTTAGATTGAATGAGTATCTCTTGGATCTCTTAATCAGAATCTTCGTGGTATAAGCTAGATTGATGGCGGCATTCATGAGAGTTCGGAAAGTCTAAACCTTGTCTGTGGTATTCCGAGTAGGACTCTGGGATTGAATGACTGTGACGAACTTCAAACTCGCGAGTGCTGGGCGTAGTGACAGACGCAAAAGGAGGGTGAATCCTATTCCAGTATGATCGAGAACCTCAGATGATTAGCCGTGCTGTGACAGAGCATTTGGACCATTTTCACAAGAGGATGGGATGCAGCCATTGGCAAGGGTGATGCCTCCAGACGATTAGCCATGCAGTGACAGCGCATCGGACCATTTTCCAGAGAGGATTAAAAGTAGCCATTGACAACGGTGATGTCCTTACATAAAGCCAGCCATGGAAAGGAGTAAGATTAATTGGATGAAGACAGCAGGAAAGCAGAGGTTCAGAGGAACGAAAGCATCTCTATGCGCTTATCTGAAATTCTCACCAATGATTTACATAAGTATTTCTATCCTTATTTTATTGTTTATTTTCGAAAACTCCATAACTATTTTATATCCGCCTGACTGAGATTTACAAGGTGACCATAGCTTGCTTCATACCAACAATCTCCGTGGAATCGACCCTTACTCATGTAAGGTTTATTACTTGGACGACCCAGTGCACTTGCTGGTTAGTTGTATCGAAGTTGTGAATGAAAAATGATTTATTAAGACGTGCGTACAGAGTTTCTAGCGCCGTTACCTGAGATCACAATTTCGTGCACCAAGTTTTTGGCGCCGTTGCCGGGGATTGTTCGAGTTTGGACAACTGACGGTTCATCTTGTTGCTCAGATTAGGTAATTTTATTTTTGTTTTATTTTCAAAAATTTTTCAAAAATTTCTCATCTGTTTTCAAAAATTTTTTTTTTAAAATCAATGTTTTCAAAAATATATTTTTCTTCAGAATTTTTAAGAATGAATTCTAGTGTTTCATGATGATTTGTTGAATCCTGGCTGGCTGTAAAGCCATGTCTAAATTCTTTTGGACCGGGGCTTCAACTAATCACCTCAATGGATGTAATTTACATGCTAAAGCTTGACTGGCTTTTAAGCCATGTCTAACCCTCAGATTGGAGCTTTAGACTAAGAGTACAAAGATTCCTGGAATTCATATTAAAAATTTTGGAATCCTTATTTTTCTTTTTCATATAATTTTCGAAAAAACCAAAAAAATAAAAAAATTCATAAAAAATCAAAAATATTTCATGTTTCTTGTTTGAGTCTTGAGTCAAGTTGAAAGTTTGGTGTCAATTGCATATTCATCTTGCATTTTTCAAAAAATTCATGCATTCATAGTGTTCTTCATGATCTTCAAGTTATTCTTGGTAAGTCTTCTTCTTTGATCTTGATGTTTTCATGTTTTGTGTCTTTTCTTATTTTTCATATGCATTCTTGCATTCATAGTGTCTATACATGAAAGATTTCTAAGTTTGGTGTCTTGCATGTTTTCTTTGCATTAAAAATTTTTCAAAAATAAGTTCTTGATGTTCATCTTGACATTCAAAGTGTTCTTGGTGTTCATCTTGACATTCATAGCATTCTTGCATGCATTCATTGTTTTGATCTAAAATCTCCATGCATTGAGCATTTTCATTGTTTTTCTCTCTCATCATTAAAAATTCAAAAATAAAAAAATATCTTCCCCTTTTTCTTCTCATAAATTCGAAAATTAGATTTGACTTTTTCAAAAAATTTTAAAATCTAGTTGTTTTTATGAGTCAAATCAAATTTTCAATTTAAAAATCTTATCTTTTTCAAAATTTTTTTCAAAAAAATCAAATCTTTTCTATTTTTCTTAGTTATTTTCGAAAATTTTAAAAATATTTTTCAAATATATTTTTCTTAATTTTATATCATAATTTTCGAAAATAACATCATCAATTAATGTTTTGATTCAAAAATTTCAAGTTTGTTGTTAAGAAAGATTTAAACTTTAAGTTCTAGAATCATATCTTGTGATTTCTTGTGAATCAAGTCACTAATTGTGATTTTAAAAATAAAATCTTTTTCAAAACTAATTTCAATCATATCTTTTCAAAAATATCTTCTTATCTTATCTTTTTCAAAAATTTGATTTTAAAATATCTTTTCTAACTTCCTATCTTCTTATCTTTTCAAAACTGATTTTTAAATTTGTTTCAACTAACTAACTAACTAACTCTTTGTTTGTTTCTTATCTTTTTCAAAACTACCTAACTAACTCTCTCTCTCTAATTTTCGAAAATATCTTCCCTCTTTTTCAAAAATTCTTTTTAATTAACTAATTATTTTAATTTTTGATTTTAATTTTCGAAAATTACTAACCTTTTTCAAAAACTATTTTTGAAAATCACTAACTCTTTTTCAAAAATTATTTTCGAAAATTATCTCTCTCTCTCTCTCTTATCTCCTTCTATTTATTTATTCATCTACTAACACTTCATCTCACCCAAATTCGAACCCCCTCTTCTATCTGTGTTCGAATTTTTTTCTTCTTCTTTTCTTCTACTCACACAGGGACCTCTATACTGTGGTAAAAAAGATCCCTATTATTATTATTTTTCTGTTCCCTCTTTTTCATATGAGCAGGAGCAAGGACAAGAACATTCTTATTGAAGCAGATCCAGAACCTGAAAGGACTCTGAAGAGAAAACTAAGAGAAGCTAAATTACAACAATCCAGTAAGAACCTTTCAGATATTTTCGAACAAGAAGAGGAGATGGCAGCCGAAAATAATAATAATGCAAGGAGGATGCTTGGTGATTTTACTGCACCTAATTCCAATTTACATGGAAGAAGCATCTCCATTCCCACCATTGGAGCAAACAACTTTGAGCTGAAACCTCAATTAGTTTCTCTGATGCAGCAGAACTGCAAGTTTCATGGACTTCCATCTGAAGATCCTTTTCAGTTCTTAACTGAATTCTTGTAAATCTGTGATACTGTTAAGACTAATAGAGTAGATCCTGAAGTCTACAGGCTCATGCTTTTCCCTTTTGCTGTAAGAGACAGAGCTAGGATATGGTTGGACTCTCAACTTAAGGATAGCCTGAACTCTTGGGATAAGCTGGTCAAGGATTTCTTAGCTAAGTTCTTTCCTCCTCAAAAGCTGAGCAAGCTTAGAGTGGATGTTCAAACCTTCAGACAGAAAGAAGGTGAATCCCTCTATGAAGCTTGGGAGAGATACAAAGAACTGACCAAAAAGTGTCCTTCTGACATGCTTTCAGAATGGACCATCCTGGATATATTCTATGATGGTCTATCTGAATTGGCTAAGATGTCATTGGATACTTCTGCAGGTGGATCCATACACCTAAAGAAAACGCCTGCAGAAGCTCAAGAACTCATTGACATGGTTGCTAATAACCAGTTCATGTACACTTCTGAGAGAAATCCTGTGAGTAATGGGACACCTATGAAGAAGGGAGTTCTTGAAATTGATACTCTGAATGCTATATTAGCTCAGAATAAAATATTGACTCAGCAAGTCAATATGATTTCTCAGATTCTGAATGGAATGCAAGCTGCATCCAACAGTACTCAAGAGGCATCTTCTGAAGAAGAAGCTTATGATCCTGAGAACCCTGCAATAGCAGAGGTAAATTATATGGGTGAACCTTATGGGAACACCTATAACCCATCATGGAGAAATCATCCAAATTTCTCATGGAAGGATCAACAAAAGCCTCAACAAGGTTTTAACAATGGTGGAAGAAACAGGTTCAGCAATAGCAAGCCTTTTCCATTATCCACTCAGCAACAGACAGAAAATTCTGAGCAGAATCCATCTAGCTTAGCAAATTTAGTCTTTGATCTATCTAAGGCCACTGTGAGTTTCATGAATGAAACAAGGTCCTCCATTAGCAATTTGGAAGCACAAGTGGGCCAGCTGAGTAAAAGGATCACTGAAATCCCTCCTAGTACTCTCCCAAGCAATACAGAAGAAAATCCAAAAGGAGAGTGCAAGGCCATTGACATAGTCAACACGGCCGAACCTGGAGAGGAAGGGGAGGACGTAAATCCCAGTGAGGAAGACCTCCTGGGACGTCCAGTGATCAATAAGGAGTTTCCCTTTGAGGAACCAAAGGAATCTGAGACTCATCTAGAGACCATAGAGATTCCATTGAACCTCCTTATGCCCTTCATGAGCTCTGACGAGTATTCATCTTCTGAAGAGAATGAGGATGTTACTGAAGAGCAAGTTACCAAGTACCTTGGTGCAATCATGAAGCTGAATGCCAAATTATTGAGACTTGGGAAGATGAACCTCCCTTGTTCACCAATGAACTAAGTGATCTGGATCAACTGACATTGCCTCAGAAGAAACAGGATCCTGGAAAGTTCTTAATACCTTGTACCATAGGCACCATGACCTTTGAGAAGGCTCCATGTGACCTTGGGTCAGAGATAAACCTCATGCCACTATCTGTAATGGAGAAACTGGGAATCTTTAAGGTGCAAGATGCTAAAATCTCATTAGAGATGGCAGACAATTCAAGAAAACAGGCTTATGGACAAGTAGAGGACGTGTTAGTAAAGGTTGAAGGCCTTTACATCCCTGCTGATTTCATAATCCTTGATACTGGAAAGGATGAGGATGAATCCATCATCCTTGGAAGACCTTTCCTAGCCACAGCTATTGACTCTAAGTTTGGTGTTGGGGAGTCTCAACAATGCTCTGAACATCTGTGAGGCTCCATGAGAGCCCACTGTCAAGCTATTGACATTAAAGAAGCGCTTGTTGGGAGGCAACCCAATTTTTATTTATCTAATTTTATTTTTCTTGTTCTTTCATATTTCATTAGGTTCATGATCATGTGGAGTCACAAAATAAATATAAAAATTGAAAACGGAATCAAAAACAGCAGAAGAAAAATCACACCCTGGAGGAAGAACTTACTGGCGTTTAAACGCCAGTAAGAAGCATCTGGCTGGCGTTCAACGCCAGAACAGAGCATGGTTCTGGCACTGAACGCCCAAAATGGGCAGCATCTGGGCATTTGAACGCCAGAATTGCACCCTGGAGAAGAGCTGGCGCTGAACGCCTAGAACAAGCATGGTTCTGGCGTTCAACGCCAGAAATGGGCAACAAATGGGCGTTCAACGCCCAGAACAAGCACCAATCTGGCACTGAACGCCCATAGTTGTGTGCAAGGACATTTTGCATGCCCAATTTGGTGCAAGGTTGTAAATCCTTGAACACCTCAGGATCTGTGGACCCCACAGGATCCCCACCTACCTCCACTCACTTCTTCTCACCCCTCTTTCACACAATCCCATAAACACTCTTCCCCAAAACTCTTCACCAATCACCTCAATATCTCTTCCCTATCACCACTTAACCACTCACATCCATACACCCACCTACCTTCAAAATTCAACATCTCTTTCCCACCCAATCCCACCCATATGGCCGAATACACACATCCCTCCATCTCCTCCATATCTTCTTCTTCTTCTTCTTCTATTCTTTCTTCTTTTGCTTGAGGGCGAGTAACATTCTAAGTTTGGTGTGGTAAAAGCATAGCTTTTTTGTTTTTCCATAACCATTAATGGCACCTAAGGACAGAGAAACCTCAAGAAAGAGGAAAGGGAAGACAATTGCTTCCACCTCCGAGTCATGGGAGATGGAAAGATTCATCTCAAGGGTCTATAGCTCAGTGGTAGAACATGTGGCTACAAATCAAGAGATCCCTGAGATACCTCAGGGGATGCACTTCACTCCACATAAATATTGGGAGCAAATCAACACCTCCCTAGGAGAATTAAGTTCCAACATGGGACAATTAAGGGTGGAACATCAAGAGCACTCCATCATCCTTCGTGAAATTAGAGAAGATCAAAAAGCAATGAGGGAGGAGCAACAAAGACAAGGAAGAGACATAGAAGACTCAAGGACATCATTGGTTCCTCAAGAAGGAAGCGCCACCATCACTAAGGTGGACTCATTCCTTGTTCTTACTTTCTCTGTTTTTTGTTTTCTATGTTAAGTGCTTATCTATGTTTGTGTCTTCATTACATGATCATTAGTATTTAGTAACTACGCCTTAAAGTTATGAATGTCCTATGAATCCATCATCTCTCTTAAATGAAAAATGTTTTAATTCAAAAGAACAAGAAGTACATGAGTTTCGAACTTATCCTTGAACTTAGTTTAATTATATTGATGTGGTGACAATGCTTTTTGTTTTCTGAATGTATGCTTGAACAGTGCATATGTCTTTTGAAGTTGGTGTTTTAGAATGTTAAATATGTTGGCTCTTGAAAGAATGATGACAAGGAGACATGTTATTTGATAATCTGAAAAATCATAAAAATGATTCTTGAAGCAAGAAAAAGCAGCAAAGAACAAAGCTTGCAGAAAAAAAAATAGCGAAAAAAATAGAAAGAAAAAAAAAAGCAAGCAGAAAAAGCCAAAAGCTCTTAAAACCAAGAAGCAAGAGCAAAAAGCCAGTAACCCTTAAAACCAAAAGGCAAGGGTAATAAGAAGGATCCCAAGGCTTTGAGCATCAGTGGATAGGAGGGCCTAAAGGAATAAAATCCTGGTCTAAGCGGCTAAACCAAGCTGTCCCTAACCATGTGCTTGTGGCGTGAAGGTGTCAAGTGAAAACTTGAGACTGAGCGGTTAAAGTCAAGGTCCAAAGCAAAAGAAGAGTGTGCTTAAGAACCCTGGACACCTCTAATTGGGGACTTTAGCAAAGCTGAGTCACAATCTGAAAAGGTTCACCCAATTATGTGTCTGTGGCATTTATGTATCCGGTGGTAATACTGGAAAACAAAGTGCTTAGGGCCACGGCCAAGACTCATAAATTAGTTGTGTTCAAGAATCATCGTACTGAACTAGGAGAGTCAATAACACTATCTGAACTCTGAGTTCCTATAGATGCCAATCATTCTGAACCTCAATGGATAAAGTGAGATGCCAAAACTATTCAAGAGGCAAAAAGCTACAAGTTCCGCTCATCTGATTGAAGCTATGTTTCATTGATAGTTTGAAATTTATAGTATATTCTCTTCTTTTTATCCTATTTGATTTTCAGTTGCTTGGAGACAAGCAACAATTTAAGTTTGGTGTTGTGATGAGCGGATAATTTATACGTTTTTTGGCATTGTTTTTAGTATGTTTTTAGTAGAATCTAGTTACTTTTAGGGATGTTTTCATTAGTTTTTATGTTAAATTCACATTTTTGGACTTTAATATGAGTTTGTGTGTTTTTCTGTGATTTCAGGTATTTTCTGGCTGAAATTGAGGGACTTGAGCAAAAATCAGATTCAGAGGTAGAAGAAGGACTGCTGATGCTGTTGGATTCTGACCTCCCTGCACTCAAAGTGGATTTTCTGGAGCTACAGAACTCAAAATGGCGCGCTTTTAATTGCGTTGGAAAGTAGACATCTAGAGCTTTCCACCAATGTATAATAGTCCATATTTTGACCGAGTTTAGACGACGCAAATGGGCGTTGAACGCCAGTTCTACGCTGCTGTCTGGAGTTAAACGCCAGAAACAAGTCACAAACCAGAGTTGAACGCCAGAAATACGTTACAACCTGGCGTTCAACTCCAGAAAGAGCCTCTGCACGTGTAACATTCAAGCTCAGCCCAAGCACACACCAAGTGGGCCCCGGAAGTGGATTTATGCATCAATTACTTACTTCTGTAAACCCTAGTAACTAGTTTAGTATAAATAGGACTTTTTACTATTGTATTTGACATCCTGGATTGTATTTTGATCCTGTGATCTCGTTTTAGGGGCTGGCCATTCGGCCATG
Source organism: Arachis hypogaea (assembly GCF_003086295.3). Taxonomy (NCBI): domain Eukaryota; kingdom Viridiplantae; phylum Streptophyta; class Magnoliopsida; order Fabales; family Fabaceae; genus Arachis; species Arachis hypogaea. Next base: position 24,624,390 of record NC_092053.1, on the reverse strand, counting down.
CCTGGACCTTTCACTTATGTAATTTTAACGGTAGAGTTTCTACACTCCATAGATTAAGGTGTGGAGCTCTGCTGTTTCTCAAAGATTAATGCAAAGTACTACTGTTTTTCTATTCAATTCAACTTATTCCGCTTCTAAGATATTCATTCGCACTTCAACCTGAATGTGATGAACGTGACAATCATCATCATTCCCTATGAACGCGTGCGTGACAACCACTTCCGTTCTACCTTAGATTGAATGAGTATCTCTTGGATCTCTTAATCAGAATCTTCGTGGTATAAGCTAGATTGATGGCGGCATTCATGAGAGTTCGGAAAGTCTAAACCTTGTCTGTGGTATTCCGAGTAGGACTCTGGGATTGAATGACTGTGACGAACTTCAAACTCGCGAGTGCTGGGCGCAGTGACAGACGCAAAAGGAGGGTGAATCCTATTCCAGTATGATCGAGAACCTCAGATGATTAGCCGTGCTGTGACAGAGCATTTGGACCATTTTCACAAGAGGATGGGATGCAGCCATTGGCAAGGGTGATGCCTCCAGACGATTAGCCATGCAGTGACAGCGCATCGGACCATTTTCCAGAGAGGATTAAAAGTAGCCATTGACAACGGTGATGTCCTTACATAAAGCCAGCCATGGAAAGGAGTAAGATTAATTGGATGAAGACAGCAGGAAAGCAGAGGTTCAGAGGAACGAAAGCATCTCTATGCGCTTATCTGAAATTCTCACCAATGATTTACATAAGTATTTCTATCCTTATTTTATTGTTTATTTTCGAAAACTCCATAACTATTTTATATCCGCCTGACTGAGATTTACAAGGTGACCATAGCTTGCTTCATACCAACAATCTCCGTGGAATCGACCCTTACTCATGTAAGGTTTATTACTTGGACGACCCAGTGCACTTGCTGGTTAGTTGTATCGAAGTTGTGAATGAAAAACGATTTATTAAGACGTGCGTACAGAGTTTCTAGCGCCGTTACCTGAGATCACAATTTCGTGCACCATTGACCATCCATCTCCAGTAGCCCATATTCAAGTGGAATTAGAAAGCTAAAGGATATGAATTTTACCCACTTGAATGTTGTGAAGGATGATGGAAACTTAGGGGGAGGTATTTTTAATGAAATTGCAAGCTCTACTCCCTTGTGCTTTTCTCTGATAATTACCACTTCTTTACAAGCTTCTTCAATTTCAACCTCTTCCTCTTGGTAGCTTTCTTCCAATTCAATTTTCTCTTCATTGCTTTCCAAGGGCATGGGAGGTTGTGCTTCTTCTTCTTGAATCTCCATCTCTTGATCAACCTCTTCCAAGTCTTCAATTGTGATATGCCTTGGAGGTTGTACACCCTCCTCAGCATCAATTTCAAACTTCTTGGAAGGGGGTTCTATGACTGGACTTTCCCATGGAGGTTCTGCGTCTCCTAAGTCTTCAACTACTTCTTCTTCTTCAATAATTCCGGCTTCCTCCACTTGTTCCAGTACAAAGTCGTGCTCCGTACTGTTCACTGGAGTTTCTAGTATCTCCTTCATGCTACATTCTTCATTAGATTGTCCACATGAAGCCATGGGGGTTCCTTGAGTGTCCGAATGTCGGGAAGCTAATTGAATTATCGCTTGCTCCAATTGACGAATGGTTGCATGAAATCGATCCACTGTTTCCTTGAAACGATCCTTTGTCTCTTGATGCACTCAGCTTTCATAAATAGGATCATAGTGCTCTTGGATTGATGGATATGGAGATGGTGAATATTGAAGTGGTGGTTCTTGTGAGTAATTGGGTTGGAATTGTGGTGGTTCTATATATGGTTCATATGGCTCATAAGGTGGTTGGTATGGTGGTTGAGGGTTAGGGTCATATGGAGGTAAATGGCGGAAAGGGGCTTGTGAGTTTGGTGGTCCAAAGTTATGTTGAGGAGGGGGTTGTTGATAATCAAAAGAGTGCTCACCATAGCCATTGCCTTGATATGCATCACAGAATGGTTGTTGATAGTCCATTGGAGGTGGTTGTTGCCATGAGGGTTGATCAAATCCTTGTGGCTCCTCCCAGCTTTGATTTTTCCAATCTTGATGCCTGTTCTCGTTATAGTTTCCATTCCTAACAACAACATTGGAATCAAACTTGAAGCGAGAGGGGTGAGAACTCATAGTTAGTTAATAAAAATTAAAAACAAAAATAAAAACAAATTTAAATTTTGAAATTTGAAATTTGAAAATTTGAAATTTGAGATTTGAAATTTGAAAAATTTTTAAAATTAAATTTTGAAATTTGAGTTTTAAATTTTGAATTTTTGAATTTAATAAGGAAAGAGAAAAACAATAAAATGACACCAAACTTAAATTTTTTTAGATCAAAACGAAGAAAACAACTAAGAACGACTTGAAGGTCAAGATGAACACGAAGAACAACTTGAAGATCAAGATGAACACCAAGAAAAAAATTTTTGAAAATTTTTTTAATAATTAAATAAGAACCAATAACCTCTTAATTTATGAAAAAAGCAAAAATAAAAACAAAAATAAAAACAAATAAACAAATAAAAAAAAGCAACTATTTACAATAACCAATAATAAGGCACACGTTTGCAATTCCCCGGCAACGGCGCCATTTTGACGTTAGGATTTTTGCCAGTAAAGAAGTTCATAAAAACAGTCGCGTTGTAGATATAGTCTCTAAACCGACAGAAATCCCTTCGTACAAACGTTTTGGTTGTCACAAGTAACAAACCCCTTTAAAATTGATAACCGAGTATTTAAACCTCGGGTCGTCTTCTCAAGGAATTGCAGGGAGGTATGTTCTTATTATTGGTTATGAGTTTGTAAATTAGGGTTCTGGAGTTTGGGCAATGCGCACAGGTATATTTTCAAGCAATAAAAATAAATAAATAACTGTAAAATAAACTCTTGGCAAGGTATGAGAACCGGAAGTCCTATCCTGGTTATCCTTATCAATTGTGATGAGAATTGGATTTTTCTCCCACTTTGTTAACCTCTAACTATGAAGGTAAGTTAAGTGGATGAATTAATTCTGATTCCTCAAGTCCTAGTCTTTTCTTAGGAAAAGTTAGAGTTAGTGGAACTCGAATTAATTCTTGAAGAATTCCAATTTTCAATCAACAATGAGTTTGATAACTCAAGAGTCTCCAATTATTTAACCAAGGCCAAAAGGAAAGAAAGTCTACTTGAATGAAAATAACTTGGATAAACATAGAGCATTAATAAATTAAAGAGAGCAATCCTAAGTATGAAATACCTCAAATTATATTAAATAAAATATTCAAATCATAACATGAAAAAGTTCATAAATTAAATTGGAAAAATAAATAAAAATAAAGAACATGGGATTGAGAGTCACTCCTAAAACTAAGAGAAGTCCTAAATCCTAATCCTAAGAGAGAGGAGAGAACCTCTCTCTCTAAAAACTACATCTACTCCTAAAATTGTGAATGTGAAAGCCTTCCTCATGAATGAATAGATTTTCCCACTTTATAGCCTCTAATCTGTATTTTCTGGGCTGCAAACTGGGTTGAAAACAGCCCAGAAATCGCTGGAGAAGAATTCAAACACGCTGATTTCTGTCACTGCGACGCGGCCGCATGGGTCACGCGGTCGCGTCGCCTAGCGTCAGGGAAACTATGGCATATTATATATCAAATCGAAGCCCCGGACGTTAGATTTCCAACGCAACTGAAACCGCGTCATTTGGATTTCTGTAGCTAAAGTTATAGCCGTTTGAGTGCGAAGAGGTCAGGCTGAACAGCTTAACAATTTCTCCGGCTTCTTGTATTCCTTCCACTTTTGCATGCTTCCTTTCCATCCTCTGAGCCATTCCTGCCCTGTAATCTCTAAAATCACTTAACACACATATCAAGGCATCTAATAGTGACAAGAGAGGATTAATAATAAGCAAATATAAGATCAAAGAAGCATGTTTTCAATCAAAGCACATAATTAGGAAGGCAAATATAAAACCATGCAAATAGTATGAATAAGTGGGTAAAGAGTAGATAAAAACCACTCAATTGAGCACAAGATAAACCATAAAATAGTGATTTATCAAGGGATCCAATTAAAAGAAAAAAAAAGTATAGAGACCTAATTGAAAATTTCACAAAACTATAGGGACCAACAGAGTAATTAAACCTTTAGTTTATAAATACTTGTTAAATTCTCACTTTCTATTAATGAAATTTGATGTTTTATGCTTGATTGTTGCTTAATTGAGTTGTTATTATTGCTTTCTTACAATTGGTAGTTGTAGATTTTACTAATTCTTACAATTTATGATGCTTTATATTTATGCATACCAAGTGTTTGATAAATTGTTTGCATTAGTTATGAAGTAGTTTTTTTCATTCTTGGCTTGGGATGAGGACTTAGGTGACCTTGAGTTATTGATGTCCAATATTGATTGGTGATTTAGGGTTGTTAATTAATCTTGTTTCAGTTGACGTTAGTCTTTTACTAATTCAATTAGTAAGTTAGTTATGACTTATGGATTAGGATTAATTATGCCTACTTGACTTTTCTCAATGTGAAAAAATTGAGGAAGGAAGTGGGATTAACTCTTTATAATTGTCATGTTTGTAGTTAGTGACAAGGATAGTGATCTTTGACTCTCAACCCTTGCCAAGATCTTTTTAGCATTTGAATTTACTTTTGCTTCTTTAGTTAATTAGTTTAATTGCTCTTAGTTTAATTTCTTGCTTACTTGTTTACTTTCTTGCTATTTATATTTTGTTATTTTGCTCAAACCCCCAATTTCCCCCATAGTCAATGATATGCACTCAATTGTGATTCCAAAGGAGAATGACCTAAGATTAAAACTCCCGATATTTGATTTGAATTGTGACATTCTAAACTAAACTTTGAAGAGCATTAAATTCCGATTTAAAGCTACAACGATATTGAGCTTTTAAACTTGTGAATTTTCTAAATTGGTGTTTAGCGCTCATCACGTATTTTAGTAAAAAGTTGGGAGTAAGGATGGCGCAAGCCTCGTCGTACATTTGGGAGCTTTATGCCGTCACTTAATCAGTGGCAAAGTGGAGTGGGAAGAAGGTTCCTCATCAAGCTGACCATCAAGGGCTATGAGAACTCATGATGCAAGTGATTCTCACGCCAAAATAGCAGCATTATCTCTCCAAGCTATTGGGTTACAATTTTGAGATTGAGTATCGGCTAGAGAGATTTAATACATCTGCGGATGCTCTCTCAAGGCAAGATGAAGAGAGCATTACCCTTGTCTCCAAGCTTTCACCACAATACAATCTCGCCTCTTACCCAAGTTGTTGCGAGCTAATCGGGAATCAGAGGAGATGTTACAGTTGCAAGATCACTTCAAGAATGGAGATTTAGGCTCCAACTATCTATTCCAAGATGGTTTACTACTGTACAAGGGGCAGATTTGGATACCTCAGTTTGTTGACTTGCGTGACACTCTCTTGCAACATTATCACTCGGTATTGATAGTAGGCCACGGGGGAATTTTGAAGACGTACAAAGGGTTGAGTGAGCTATTTTTTTGGCCAGGAATGCACCAAGATGTCGTGCAGTTTGTCAACCATTGCGTGGAGTGTCAATATACAAAACACAGCATCGCTAAACCTCAAGGCCTCCTTCACCCCTTCCTATTCCGGCAAAACCATGGGATGACATTAGTTTGGATTTTATTACTTGGCTTCTCAACTCCAATGTGTTCCCAACAATCTTAGTAGTGGTGGACAGATTCAGTAAAATAGCTTGGATTGCTCCTTTGAAAACGGGGTTTACGACTAAGTTGGTGGCTTAGAAATTCATTACTTTGGTGGTACGGTATCATGGCTTCCCAACTACTATTGTTTCAAATAGAGACCCTCTATTCTTGAGTCATTTTCGGAAGAAATTGTTCTTGAATTGTGGAACTAAGCTACTCTATAGTACATCATACCATCCTCAAACAGATGGCCAAACGGAAGTATTCAACAAGACACTGGAGCAATATTTGAGAATTTTCAGCCATGCCAACCCTGCCAAGTGGTCTCTTTATCTCAATTGGGCTAAATTTTGTTATAATAACCTCTTCCACTCCACCATTGAGATGTCTCCAAATGAAGCCCTGTTGGGATTCTCCATTTGAACCATTCTCGGATATGTGCACCACTCATCTACGGTATAAGATGTTGATGATTTGCTTTGTGTGTGCAAGTCTCTAGATTTGGAGCTCTGCTTTTGTCTTCAACAAGTCCAAAACCGTATAAAGCACTTGGCTGATCACCATAGACGTGAGAAGGATTTTAATGTGGGCAATTAGGTTCTTTTGAAGCTTCAACCGTATCGACAAGGATCGTTGGTGGCTTGTGGTAGTCTAAAGCTAGGCAAGAGATTCTATGTTCCTTTTAAGATTATCCAACGTGTAGGCGTTGTGGTCTATAAGCTGGACCTTCCAAGTTGTAGTGCCATTCACCTAATTTTTCATGTATCCCTATTGAAGGAATTCAAAGGGGATCCTATGCAAGCAGATGCTATTGCAGAACCTTTGCTTTCTCTTCCCTTTGAACCTGTTCCAGCAGCAATCATTGACAGTAAAAATTGGCAACTTGATGATGGCTCCCAAGATGTTCAAGTTTTGGTCAAATGGCAAGGAGCACCCCGGGAGGAGGCTACTTGGGTGAGTTGGGCTAAGTTGGTAAAAATGTATCCTATTGAAATTATTAAGGATAAGGTCATTGCAATGAGGGGATTAATTGATAAAAACATAGCCAATAACAAGGCCCAAGAGGATAAAGAAAATGGGTTGGAGAATCCAATAAGAAGAAGGATCCAGCTGGCAAGAGAGTGACCTATGTGGATGAAAGACTATAAGGTGTAGTTGTTGTGCGTCACAGGTGATAATAAATTGCTAGTGTATAGAAAGTAGCTATTGATAATGATTATGAATTGTTAGTGCAGGGCTCCCTACTTTTTAGGGGCTGCTTTTACTGTTTCATTGCTTCTCATTCTAATTCATACATTCTTCTTCTTACTATTTCTGTGATAATTGTTGCTATGTAGTTGCTTATTACACAAGCATACATTGAAAGTAGCTTCCTAAAAAGCAAGAGAATAATGCAATTATTTATGTTCCGATTTATATGAAATTATGTACAACACTATAAGTTAAGATTTGTCACCAATTTATAACAATTTAATTGACTATGACATTGTGATTAGGGGTGGAAATAGGCCAGGCAGCCTGCAGCAAATAGTCTGTTGGGCCTGCAAATACATATATAAAGTTTTATTATACTAGTAAAAATGCTTTTGAAAGGATTTGAGCTTAGGTCTTATTTCATATGAAAATTCTTTTATCCACTAAGCCATTTGTCTCTTTAATTATACATGTGTATTTTTATTTTCTTAATATCTTTAATCTTTGATATTGGAATATCAAAAGTAAATCAAATAAAATAATTCTAAAAACTTTCCCTCCACATTAATAAAGAAACAAACATACACACAGTCATTTTCTCTTCTCTTCTCCACTCTACACGCTCTTCTACCATACTACCATCCTCTTCATCTTCTCTTCCTTTGACTATACGTACTTTTTTTTCTTTCTCATGTCATTATTTTTATTTTATTATTTTTATATTTATTGTTATAATGTTAATTATTTTTTCATCAATTAGGGTATTATTCTGTCATAGATCTTATTTTAAGTTCGATTTTTTTGTTTGTGTTGTGATATTATTTCTATTTTTTCGAACATAAAATTTTATCAATTTTTTTCTTCATTAAAATGTTCTTACTTTATGCCAATGATATAATGAAAGTAAAAAAATCATGAGATAATGTTGTCTGTTAATTTTTGTTTAGGCTTTAGAAATGGCTGAATTTGTAATTCCAAGTGATCTATTGGCCAATTCTATTTCTTTAAATGGAGAAGAAATTAATCCATCAGTACTAACAATGCCAATAACAGATACTGGCATTGCACCATTATTAGCTTTTATTTGATGTTATGTTTAGTTAGTTTGTTATAACTCTTGATATTGATGAAGTCTTTTATTTTGATATATTACATATTTTGGAAGTAGCCAAGTGGAAAAATATTCATATATATTATCTCTTTTTTAATCAATGCTAGTTATTTATCGATATTTTGTCTTTATTTTGTATTAATATTGTCCATAAATTTATTATTTTATATTTTATAATTTTAAAAATTAAATTATATCTTAAATTTAATTATTATTAAAAAAATAAGCATATTGACAGGCTTTAGGCCAGGCCAGATTTATCAACAGGCCAGGCTCATAACTCATTAAAAAGCCTATACTAGGCTATAGGCCAGGCTTAGGCTGATATACTCTATTACAGGCCTGGCTTGTTAAGACTAAAGCCTGGCCTGTTTTCACCCCTAATTGTGATTAATAAGGCATATTTATATTACTAAGACTCTAACATTTAAGATAAGAGCAATCTTAAACTCTAACTTTTGCTTCTGCATTAGATCATTAACCTCAACCTCAATGGTTATGTTGAAGCATATGGTAAGAACAAAGAAGATATGTCATCCAGAAAGTTCAAAATAACTAGAAAATCATGCAGATACAAATACAAAATTAGAAATATGAAAACTATCTAAATTTCTCTTTCAGTAAGTTTCTTTCTCAAGCTCCTCATCTGACTCTCTTTGCAGAAGGTCTAGTTCTTCATCAAAAGTAGTCTCACATCTAGCTTCCTCTTCTTTTTGCTTGCATGTATCCATCTTGCATACAAATATATAACTTGAATTATATATAACTTGAACTCAAATGGATAGATATAGAATAGAATTGGTTGTAATGGAGTTCTTTCTTCAATCATAGAGAAGGCATAAGTACATACTAAACCTACTAATGAGTGAATCAAATGCAAACATTATAAAATCTAAGGACCTTGCACCTTTTCATGTTATCATTTAGATTGAACTTGTATTGTATATCAATAAATCATAGAAGCAATACTCATAATTGAGACTTAGAGAGCCCGTAGAAGACGAGTGCATATGAAAATGTTGAGGTGAATGCAGAATGAGTAATGCTAGGAAACTAACATTTTTTAGCTAACATTAGTAATTTTTTCTTAAAGTTATTTTACTTATTATAAATTTTAGCCTCTAAATCATAAATCGATAATCATGTATCCTAAACCCTAAAGTTGACTGACTAAAAGTTAGTTCCCTATACTTTCCCTATAAGCATTGTAAAATAGAAAGAAATTTCTTAAAACTTCCACTCCATTTTTAAATGAATTATGTTTATGATATTGTTCAAATGTTCAAAATCTTAAGAAAAACTTGTAAGTTGTGTCTAGAAACTAAAGATCAACATTTTTTATCAAAGTTGCAACATTAGCAACTATGACATCCGAGGTAAACAAATAAGTAACGTACATACTGCTCATCAACATAAAAATGATAACCAGCAAATAAAATCAAGAAGAATAGTTAAACAAGGAATCAAGGAAAAAGGGAAGTAGTGCGTTAGAGACATAGAGCATGGTTGTCGATGTGGCGCTGGTCCTGTAGAACATTGACGAGGTGGTCGTTCCATGAGATCAACTTCTCCACATTGATGGTTCTAGAAGGATCCGCCATTGGTAAGGGAGTGTGAAAAAGGGAAAGGTTTTTTTTTTTTTAATTTTCTCATGGTATCCCCAGCTCCATTGAACAAAAACTAATCCATGGTATATCTAAGCTCATTTAAGACTTTGTTGACTAATAGATTGCAGTATGTACGTTGGAATTCAAATCTCTACACTTGCTTAAGTGGACTAATGAATTAATTACTAGACTAACTCAAATTGATTAAAAAAAATTCTTTTATTCTTTCCTCTTCAAAGTACCAAGAGTAAATAATAGCTCACTCCAATAAAGATGAGTACATCAAGCAAAAAAAAAATCATAATTCTCCTCATCAATCTGAAGTATGATGCAGCTGAGGTTTTAGTTGAGTGGTGCTTTTTAATATACTGCACTCAGGTTTGAATCGTGACAATGGTTAAATAATGGATAGAACTTTTACATGTGTGTGAATGTATAGTGTGCATAAGTTTATAATGTTTAGAATTAGAGATTCTCCAATCCATTTGTCTAAAAAAAAATATAATGAATGATGAACGAATCATAATCATGGTTCTAAAAGTCTCTCCTTTCCCGTACCGCTTACTACCCTTTGGTGGAAATTCTCTTATAGGAAATATAATTAGAGGTAATTTACATTAATAAATTTAATAGAGACCAATATTATAACGATGTCCTGAATAGAAATTGGTTATACATCTATCTTAAATAAATCTATGTAAATTGAATCAAGTGAACATGAACATATATTTAAATATAGGTAAATCAAACTCATGATTTGATTTACTAACACGTGTGCGCACGCGCGCGCACACACACACAGACACAGATAACTTCGGTTTAGGGTTCATAACTTTCCCCTATTTTCATTAGTTATATTTTTTATGAATATATTTCATTAATTGAAAACAAAGAGTCAATATTTGATAATTGAGGTCATTTTTTTCTTTAGATGATTGGATAATAGTTAAGAATTTATATTTACTTGTGTGAATTTATATATTATATGATACCAAATTCTATGACTGTTCATGGTGGTTTGGATCAGTTTTAAGTAAAAAATTCATCCGATTCGAATACTAATTTTACTTGCGATGCAGTTTGGATTAGATTGTATTTGCAGTTTTGTATATTAAAAAATTTAAATATACATAATAAGTCTCAACATAAAATTTTAAATAACCAATATGACTTAATCGGAAGCAAGACAAATATTGAGAATATATTGATTTAATCAAACAAGAAAATTCATGACCGAGGGCGATGGTGATATGGAAGGGATCCCTTTTGTTCAGACACACCTCTCGTCATAGGAGGATTATTTAGCTGCGAACCATCTCCACCTTTATGATGGAAACCCAAAATCAGCCTCAAATTCTCCAGACCCAAGAGCGGAGAGGTCAATTTAAGACCTTAATAATGGAGCGAAAGCTTCAAGTACTCCCGAATTGGAGATAGCTTCTAATTGTATGGTGGGGGGAAATTCTATCTCTATACAATAATTTGTCTAGTAATTATTTATTGTGTTTTTTTATGCCATATTTTTCTTTATTATTGTTTTATTATGAATATAATAACTTGGAATTGTAGAAGTGTAGGCTCAAAGGGTTTTTCCAGATTGATTAGGGACTAATGTGGGAGATTTTACACAAATTTGCCCTGTTTGCTGGAAACTAATGTATCTAGAGTAAAAGCAAATATAATAGCAAGCTCAATTTTTCTTCTTGTCATTTGATGGAGGGTTTAGGCTTCTCAGGTGGAATTTGGGTTCTGTGGAACGATAATTATTGGTTGATTGAGCATCTTGAGTCTCATAGATAGTTCTCTCATCTCAAATTCTCTTTTCAAAATGAAATGTCATGGTTCTTGACTAATGTGTATGGTTCACCTCATATTGGACCTAGATCTAAGTTGTGGACTAATATTCAAAGATTAACTGATCAAATGCAAGGAGAATGGTGTGTTGGGGGTGATTTTAATTGTGTCTTATCTAGTGCGGACACTGGAGGAAGCTCTAACATCTTTGGAGATCAATCACGCTTTGCTGCCTGTTTGCTTGATTTAGGTTTGCAAGATGTTGGCTTCCATGGTCAACTTTTTACTTAGCAATGAGGTACAGTTCTTAGGAGATTGGATAGATATGTGGTTAATAATTTGTGGTCACTTAGATTTTTCCAAGCCTTGACTAAGCATCTTCCTAAATTGAAATTTGATCATGTGCCGATCCTCTTAGATATAGGAGAATCGGGTAGCTCTTTATCCCGGTCGTTCATATTCTTAGTTGTTTGGCTTGCTCATGATGATTTTCAGAACTTGCTTATAAACAACTAGAGCAAAGAGAATCTTCTTAAGGATAATGTATCTTCTTTCATGTCTGCTACCAAGATTTAGAATAGGAAAATTTTGGAAATCTAGCTAAAAGAAAATCAAGGCTTTTAGTTAGACTCTAAGGCATCTCTGCAATGCTGTATTTTTGAGTTAAATCATTTTCTGGAGAATTTGCAATCGTCATTGTGAAAAGATATGAAAGCTTTATTGATCCAAGAGGAGGTTTAGTGGAAGTAATATTTCCAGTGTAAATCGATTAATTATGGAGATAGGAACACTTTTTATTTTCATAGTTTAGCCACTACTAGGAGAAGAAGAAACAAAGTCAGTATGCTGAACAACCAGCAAGGGATCTGGATTGAGGATGACCAGCAATTGAAGGAGATTAGTGTTTCTAAATCTCTATATGGATAATAGTGGGTATGAGAAGTTGGAAGCTCTGGGTTTGTCCCTTATGCTTACGGATAAATAAAATGAGCATTTAGATAGGGCTGTCTCGCTTGAAGAAATCAAAACATCTCTCTTCTCTATGGGCATTTGGAAAGCACCAGGTCCGAATGGTCATCTGTCTGTTCTTTCAAAGTAATTAGGATTCAGTGAAAGACTCACTTATTAGTTAGGTAGAAAGGGTTTTTCAAAATCTTCAGAAGATAAAGGTAGCTAATAGTACTTTTAATTCTCTCATTCCGAAGGTGGATAACCCTGAAAGGCTGAAACAATAGCACAATTATGGCCTATTAATTTATGCAATGACTCATACAAACTTATTACTAAGATGCTCTTGTAAAGGTTAAAGGAAGTTATGCCCAAGCTTATTAGTTCCTCCCAGTGTAGTTTTGTTCCTGGGAGGCACAATGCATATACCATCTTAGTGGCACAAGAGGTTCTTCATACCATGAGATCAAATAAGGGGGAATAGTGGTTTTATGACCATTAAAATTGACCTCGAGAAAGCCTACGATCGTCTTAACTGGAAATCTATCAGAGATACTCTTTCTGAGGTGAATGTTCCAGAGAACTTGGTTAATTTAATCTTTCATTGCTATTCTTCTGCAGAAATGAAGGTTCTTTGGAATGGTACTCCTGCACCTTCCTTTAATCCCACTAGAGGTGTGCACCAGGGTGATCCAATTTCTCCTTATCTATTTGTCCTATGTATTGAGCATCTTTCTCAGTTAATTTCTTTTGCAGTTGATCACAATTTTTAGAAACTGATCACGCTTGATAGAGGAGGTCCAAGTCTATCTCACCTTTGTTTTGGTGATGACATTGTTCTGTTTCCTAAGGCAACTACGAATCAGGTACAAGTGGTAAGGGGCATTTTAGATCCTTTTTTGCCATTGCTTGGTACAAAAGGTAAATTTTGCAAAGTCCTCTGTCTTCTTTTCAGAGAATATGAACTTGGAGAGGAAACATGCTTTTAATAATGCCCTTGGGATAAGACTTACAAAGGATTTGGGTAAGTATTTGGGAGTACTTCTACTACGTGGCAGGTCAAAGAAGGAGGGTTTCCAATTCATTATTAACAGAATGTCGAAATGTCTTGACTCTTGGAAAGCCCGAATTTCTTTGACAGGTAGAGTCACTCTTGCTCAATCAGCTCTATCAACTATCCCATGTTATGTAATGGAAACCACGAAGCTACCGTTGAGTATTTGTGATTGAATTGACGGCATATGTCACAATTTTGTCTGGGAGGGAGCTGATTTGGTTAGAAAGCCACATCTTCTTAAGTGAGAAACTCTTTGTTCGCCTAAGGCGCAAGGATGCCTTGACTTTAGACCTATGCGCACTACAGAAAAATGGAACATTTGTAACAAAAATTTTGTGTCAAATTTAGAATTGTTACAAAAAGATGATTTTTTGTAATAGTAATTGGTGATTGTTACAAGTTGTTACAAAACATGCTAATATTTTGCAACAACCTGGCTTTTTTTGTTACAAATTATGTTAGCTTTTGTAACGAACTGTTATTTTATTACAAAATTTTGTAACAAAGAAAGAAGTAGTTGCCAAAATTCGAAATATTTTGTAACAAAATATCTTTTTGTTTCAAAAACTCCAATTGGTTTGTAACAAAAAATTAAGTTGTCACAAAATTCAACATTGTTTGTAACAAGTTATTTGTTTGTCATAAGATGTAAGTATATTTTGTAACAAAAAATTATTTCAAAATGTTATACACTTTGAGAGTAAAAAAAGATTTATATAATTCTTTTTAGAATAATTTTATTTTGTTTTAAAAATTAAAATTTTTTACATATTATTTATATTCATTACTTTTTAAAGATTGTAGATATTATTTTATATTCTTTTAAAAAATTAATATATAATTTTTATTAATAATCATATTTTTAATGTTAACTAAAAATTAATTTATGAAATTTAAAAAATTTTAATTAAATTATAAATATAAACAACAATAATTAAATATAAAAGGTAAAAAAAAAAACTAAGATACCAAAAGTCAAAATGTAAAAAATAATAAAGTGAAGCTGTAAAAAAACCATAATTCATCACTCCCTCACTCTGAGCCTCACTCAACCCTCGTCTCTGCGCCTCCAACTCCACTGAACAACAATGGAGCTCCTGCTGGAAGAAGAAGCACCGGCGTAGCCTCCATTGACTGGTCTGCCTTGTCGTCGTCTCCTCTGCTATCATCTTTTCCTCTGTCATCATGTTGTGGAGGGCATCACCATGATCTATTATTGTGTATTGGCTCCTTCAGTGGTCTTCGTCGTTCCATGTGCGCCGTCGTCGTGTCGTGTGGTTGTCATTGTGGTGGTCTTCGACTCTTCGTGGTGGTGGTCGTCGTCGCGGTGTTCGTGGTGGTCATCATCGTCGCTATTCGTGGTCACCGTTTTGTCACATCTGCTCCTCTGCTTGTCCTGTGCGTCGTCATCTGCCTATGTTGGTCTGGTTCGGTCATGCTTTCTCTACTACTGGTCTGGTCTGATTGCTTGTCTACTGAAGGTAAGTGCAGTTTATTTGAATATTGTTGTTTATATTGTTAGTTGATTCTGCTGATGTTGTTGTCGATGAAAATATTGTTGTTTAATATGTTTGATAATCTGATTATTGGTTATTTGGATAGTTGATATTTGATGCTATTTTTTTGTTTTTGTGTTCTATTATTTTGATTATATTTTTTGCTTTTTCTTTTTGGTAATTTTGATTCAATTTTTTCTTATATTTTTGTGTATGTGAATTGAGTGTGTTAGGAACTACATTATCCTTATTAACATAGAAATATTAATTGAATTTTGTTATTAATTTTGTGTTCTGTACAATGCATTGAATTAGGATATTCCTGCTTCTCTGCTCGTCCTGCGTCATCCTTTGCCTCTGCTGGTTTGGTTCGGTCGTGCTTCCTCTGTTGTTGGTCTGGTCTAATTGCTTCTCTGCTGAAGGTAAGTGCAATTTATTTGAATATTGCTACCTATATTATAGTTGATAATCTGCTGATGTTACTCGAAATATTGTTGCCTATATTGTTAGTTGATTCTGCTGAAGTTGTTGTAAATGAAAATATTGTTGTGTAATATGATTGAAAATATGATTTTTGGTTATTTTTGGAGAGTTGATATTTGATTCTATTTTTTATTTCTGTGTTCTATTATTTTGATTCTATTTTTTGCTTTTTTTTTGTGATTTTGACTCTGTTTTTTTCTTATATTTTTCTGTTTGTGAATTGAGTGTCTTAGGTAACTACATTATCCTTATTGACATAGAAATATTAATTCAGTTTTGTTATTAATTTTGTGTTTTTTACAATGCATTGAATTAAGATAGTTTGTATTGCGGAGTTATAGAAAACCGCCTCGGAATTTAGTTTAGATAGAACTCTTTGAAAGTGATAGTCGCTGTGATGCTAGGTTATGTCTTGCTGCTCTTTTTTTCCACTCGTTACATCCTTCTATCTATTCTCATCTCCTGCAAAAATTAGTCCAATGGTCAATTATCATAAATATTGAATTAATTTTGATAGGCATACTCTTGAGTTTAGGAAGTGCCTCGATGAATTATTTTTGGATATTACGTTCTCTCAACCCGGTGTGAAAAATCAAATACGTTATCCTTGCCCCAAATGCAACAATTTTTTGTTCAAACTTTGAAATGAAGTTCATCATCATGTGTGCTAATGAGGGATAGTGACTTCATATAAAACATGGGTGCATCATGGTGAGAGTCTTCAAGATACATCAACTATAGATGTGTCTTATCTAAATGAAATTGATTGTGAAAAGGAGAATGATTCTGCCACTTATGAGATGTTGTATAACATCTTTAGAGGAGAAACACTAGGGGAGACGCCGAGATATTTTGCTGTCAACGTAGATGACAATATAGCAGAAGAACCTCAAGAGGGGGCAAAAAAGTTCCAGAGGCTAATGAGGGATGCTGAGCAAAGCCTGTATCAGGACAGTGGGATTTCAAGATTATCTTTCATTGTTAAGTTATTTCAAATGAAATGTCGCTATGGATGGAGCAACAATTCAGTTGATGCTTTGTTGCTCTTTCTAAAAAGCATATTTCCAAAGGACAATTCTTGTCCTACTTCATTTTATGATGCTCGAAAAGTGATTCGAGATTTGGGATTAGATTACAAGAAGGTAGATGCTTGTGTGAATAATTGCATTTTGTTTTGGGGGCAAGCATATGCTGATCTTGATGAATGTCCAAAGTGCAAGCAATCTAGATGGGTGAAGGGGAAGGGGAATGAAAAGGATGATGTAACACCCTACCACACAGAGTCTTATGCTTAAGTCATAAAACAGAGGTGGCGAGGTATTACGACTTCTAAAATAAAATTTAGTATATATAGTAGTATGAAAGATGTTTATAACACTACAAGAAAAAGCAATATTTGTAACAAAAAAATTGTTACAAAAAATCGAAATTTTGAAACAAAAGGATTTTGTAACAAAAAAAGGGACTGTTGCAGTATGTCCCGTTACAAAAAGTTTTTGTAACAAAAAATGGAACTATTACAATTCAAAGTGATATTTTGTAACAAATTTTCCTGATACAAAAAATCAGAAGTCGTTACAAAAGTGGTAACAAATTTTGATTTTCAAGGTATTTTTAGTGACAATCTAATTTTTTCTATCATAAAATTTTGTTACAAAATGTAACTTAATTTTGTAACATTTTTTTATTTAGTTACAAAAGCAAAATAATTATTTTGTAACAATTTTTTTAATACAAATTGCATGCATAATTTATTAAATTATTTTTTAAATTAACTAATATATTAACTATTTTAATAAGCAAGTCTACATTATATAATATGCAAAAACATACATAATTCAAATATGCCTCATTTAGCTAAAATTGTTTTAAAACAAAATAACCTTAGTGAGTACATTGATAAGTTCTACAAGTTATATGTCTTGCATAAGTTCAACCAAAAATTAAAAATTCTAACATAGATTAGTGTCTCTATGAATCAAAATATTCTTGAGCCCTCAAGGTAGCATGTGGTCACCATTTCAGCACTCCTGTAAATAAGAAAAACCGAAACAAAATATTAGAAACAAGATATAACACTAATTATAATTTTTTTCCATTAAGTTTTATCCAAAATGTTTAGAAAAATTTTGAAAGAACCTCCCCTAAAACTTGGATATTTTCACCGTCTATGGTTCTAACAAAAACAACCAATTCACAACTTATTTCTCAACCATGACACAAGTAAAATGTCATAAATAGATCCATATACAAATTAAACTATACTAATAATATAGAAATCATCTAGGAAAATGTATTAAAACCATAAGCAATTTTAGGAGTACCTTTAGGGTCTAGTTTCTTTCATTGTCAAAGCGCGCTATGAAAGAGTTTACAGCGGCTTGTTAAGCTTCCAATTGAGCTTTCATTTGAGCTAATTCTTCCTCTTTCCGTGTTCGTTTCTCTTCAAGTTTTTTCTTTGAGCACATCTATTTCCTTTAACTTCCATGCAACAATAAAAGGAAAAGGTTAGTAATGTTACATCAATTTGTTTAGAAACCAACGAGCTTAGTATCTTTGAACTTGTACAACATTTACTACATAACCTCAATTAGGCTAAAATTTAGTTTGGAGATTCCTAACTTATCTGGCAACAAGTGTGCCTTAGTTGCAACTCAATCGCTATTCAATTTTAAGAGTTGCAAGCATTGGAAGTTGATGCATATTTTGTTGAAAACTGATTCTTTCTAGCTTTGATCACCAATTTTTAAAAATTCACAATTCCCAATCCTTAACTCCTAAAATTCTGAAATTTTAGAGCAATAAACCAAGTTAATCAAATTTTAAAACAAAATTAGTTTTGCTCCAAAACTCAGCTCGGAGAAGCCGCAACAAGATAAACAAGTTGCTGCCCTGTTTGAACTCTTCTTCTGCAGGACAGATTTGATGACTCAACTTTAAAAATTTGCCATAAATTGTGTATTTAACGAAAAGACCTCAAATTTTCCAGTCCAACTCCACATATTCCAGTTTAACCCATACTTGGTCTCAAGCAATTCCAATCACCACGGAATTAGTTATAGCTTTTCAAAGTTTCTGACTTCATTTAAAAGTAAAGCAGAAACTCAGATTTTATAATTCAACTTTAAAAAGTCATAACTCAGTCTCCAGTTAATACGAAACCTTCAAAATTGAATATTAATAACTATACTTGTTGTAGTTTGCTTAGCTCTTAATCTCATATCATTCTAATCTCTATTAAGTTGCTGGTTCACTTTCAAAGTTGCCGTTTCATTTCAAAACTCAGATTTTCAACAAGTAGTTTAGTGTTTCAAAATTCAACCCCTTTAGTACCTCTCAAAATCAAATCTCAAAGCAATCACCAATCAATTCTATCACCATTACAATATATTTACTAACCAGTTCAACAGTAATCAACCAATACAATCCATCAAATTCAGCATTCACAGCAATTATTTGTCAAAAAATTCACAATCCACATAATCAATCAAACACTAAATCAACAATTCCAAATCACAATCTCAACCATTCCAATCGCAATTTCAGCCACAATTCAACATTCACATAATCAATCAATTACTCACAGCTATTAAATCTATTTGTAGTTATTCAATAAATTTTGTAGGCATTCTTAAATTAAAATTGTTTAAGTTAAACCCCCTACCTCGATGTCGCAATTAAAAGAAAACTCTGATGGTTCAGCAGCAACCTCAATTTTTGACATGCAACCCCATAAAATTAACTTTACACATCTATACATCAGAATTCTTAACTGCAGATAACTAGAACAATTATAATACGAGTTTCAGAGCACCAGCAACTTACTGTGAAAGAAAGAATGACGGAAGTGGAGCAGCAGCTCTGATGACAATCTCCTACAGCAATAGCACCATTCCTAGCGGCCAAAAGCTTAGTGACAGCAACTGTAACAACCACACAGCGACAATAATCGTTCCGAATCCCATAAGAACAGTGACCAACCTACAAGAATAGAGACCAAACTAAAAAAAAACCCTTACCGGCAACGGGCCTCAACTATGGCAGCGCCGCTTTCCGGCGACACAGGCTCGGCAACCCACCTCCAACAGTGGCGACGGAGCTTGCGACGATGGCGGCTGGGTTCGACCACAACGGCGACACCATTTGCGATGATGACGACGATGGGACTCGCGACTCCTCATGGCGGCGACATGGGCAGCTTCATCCTCTCCCATTTGCGACAACCTCGACCGTGGTGGAAGCTGGTGGCGACGGCGACAGATCCAGCGGCGCAAAATGGCGGTCTTTCCTGCAGCGGCTCTGGACAGAACGGTGCGCCTTCCTCCTGATTGTGAACCTCCATGGACGGCGGCTCGATGGCGACGTCTTCTTCCTCAGCTCCTTCACGCGGCTCGCTCCCTCTACCTCAATCGACGCTCTCTCTCTCTCCGGTGATGGTGGCGCGGCGACAGCACGCAGCACGTCCCCTCCTCTCTGCCCAATCTCCCTTCTCCCTCAGACTCTCCTCTTTCCCTCTCCTTTCTCCCCTGCTTCTGATTTCCCCCTCTTTTCTTTCTTTCTTCGATGGGTGAGAGACTTTGGGGTGAAGGGCAGCTGTGTATGTTATGTTTAGATTAGGTTAGTTTTTAGGAATGGTATAATTAGGATAAAATTAGGTTTAGAGTTAAATTTGGGAATATTTGGGTTAATTAGGGTTTGATAATTTTAATAACATTGGGGTATAGAGTATTAATTTAAAATCTTATTTAATTTCTTAAAATTATATTAGAAAAATATTACTTAATTATCGATTGCTAATTAGATTTTGATCAAGTATTCTAATTTAAAATTAGAGATAATATAATTTATTTTCTGTTTATAAAAATTAAAATATTAAATTCTAAAATCTTAATTATTTAAATTAAATCATATAAAATTCTTATTCTTTTACAATCGTTAAATTGTATAATTTAAATATAGAAAATTATTCAATAATTATGAGATTAAGTAAAATTTTTAATTCAATTATCAAAACTTAATTTAATTATTTTTAATAAAATAATTTCTAAAAATAAAATCTT
The DNA here is from genome assembly GCF_003086295.3 of Arachis hypogaea. NCBI lineage: Eukaryota > Viridiplantae > Streptophyta > Magnoliopsida > Fabales > Fabaceae > Arachis > Arachis hypogaea. The sequence goes on along the minus strand of NC_092053.1, from coordinate 24,603,940 downwards.
TAATGAATAAATAATTTAAACTTAACTCATAATAATATTTTTTCAAAAATTCTAGATCTTACAATGAACATACTAATCACATTTTATAAAATATGGTTAAAATCCGAAATATCAATTATTTTTAAATTTAATTATATGACCTTTCATTATTTTTCTATCACAACTTTAATTTCAATTTATATAAAATAACTAATTAAAATAAAAATTGTGCATAACTATTAATTTAAACTTAAAGTATTTAGAAAAATCAATCTAATCATTTCTAACAAATTAATCTCTAAAAACTCAATTTAATAAAACAAACCATAATTCAATCATAATACAAATTTCTTAAATTAAATTGTATAATACTTCTATTATTGAATTTTAATTTCAAATAACCAATTATAAAATTTGCACAAAAATATTAATTAATTTAACTCCAAATATTAATAAAACTAATTTAATTACTCTTAATAGATTAGTTTATAAAATAAGAAGTTTAAATTAATAATAAGTCATAACCTTTTCATGATAAAAGTTACTTAAATTAAGCTATACAATTCTTTCTTATTTTTCAATTATTAAAATTACGCAAAATATTCAATTATAATAAAATTACTTAAGAATCTTAATTGATTTATAATGAAATTATCTCCGAATCTATTTAATTATTTCTAATAAAATAATTTCTAAAATTATAAAGTTTAAACTTAATAAGATAAAATTACAATTTATTTATATTTAGATTTTCAAAAATGCAGGATGTTACAAAATAAAATTATTTTAAGAAAAATATATACACACTTTTTTTTACTCTTAAAGTGTTTAACATTTTGAAAAAAAAATTGTTAGAAAATATATTTATATTTTGTGACAAATAATTAACTTGTTACAAACAATATTGAATTTTGTGATAAATTAATTTTTTGTTACAAAATAATTGGAGTTTTTAAAACAAAAAGTTGTTTTGTTACAAAACAATTGGAGTTTTTGAAACAAAAAACAAAATTTGTTACAAAATATTTTGAATTTTTGCAACTTATTTTTTTTGTTACAAAATATTACAATATTTTGTAACAAAACACCATCTCATTACAAAAACTAACATAATTTGTAATAAAATAAAACAAGTTGTTACAAAATATTATCATGTTTTGCAACAACTTGTAATATTGTTACAAAACATTATTCTTTTGTAACAATCACATATTATTATTACAAAATACTATTTTTTTTGTAACAATTTTAAATTTGATACAATTTTTTTGTTACAAATGTTCCATTTTCTTGTAGTGTAACTAGGAGCCTTTAGAGAAAAAGGGGTAAATCAAAAACCGTTAAATTGAAAAGCGCAACACTTCGATCGATAACGTAAACGAAGCAGATAAGGTAAGCTAACGTGAGTATATATACAAGAGAGTGCCAAAAATATAGATATCAAATCTCAAGACTCGGTTTGCAAAGAGAACCGGTCCGAGCATAGAAGTATATATACATATATAAAGTAGAAAATCCCAAAATAAACCCAAAAGACAAGTTACAGAACCTATTTCTCCAAAATACCCTCTAAGAGGAGTTAAAACAGTGCATATATATATATATATATATAATGGAGATAATAAGTATCTAAGCAAGTACATAAAACCAAAATAAGTCCCAAGAGCCAAGGATCTTTGCTAAAACAGAAGTCTCCAGCATGCCTCAGCGAGGAGCCTCACATCCTGCATTTGAAAATCACAAAATCTGTATGGGTGAGAACCGGAGGTTCTCAGCATGGTAACAGTGCCCAAATATCTAACATATAATGTCCTGGGAAAGCCGAAGGCAATCCTAGAACTCCCAATTCATAATCAAAGCGTATAAATATAACTAAACCATGAGAAATGAAAGTAGGCGACTAACTAAGGATCTTCAGTCTAACTAAAACTCTCCGTTCCAAATCCTTCGAACCTCCTAACCGCTACCAGTAATTTCATATGCAAACACAATTATATCAAACAAAGAAATGCACAAATAGGAAGCAGATACGGCAGTTAGACAATTAGCAAGTAATTATGCAGTCAATTAGGCATTCCAAAAAAATCACATATAATGCATATGATGTATGCCTGTTCTAGTGGCTGATGAGTCTCATCTGTCGGTTATAAAGCCAACTTGACAAGTCCTGGTAGCTAACCATTGGACTGTCCCTCTGTCGCGCATCCCCAACTCGAGTTATTCACAACATAATCATAATTCACATACAACACCCTCACTGGTGTTTATTCACGGGGACGAGCTCATCCGGAACTTTTACAGTGTCCGGTCACACTTACGACATAGGGTCAGTAGAGTATCGAGTCTCAACGTGGAGCACATGGTGGCTAGCCACTGCTTTCATCCAGGGTAACTCTTATCTCAGATAGGTGGAGTGCAATAATCATAATATCAATAAATCAGCATATATGCATTCATTCTCAGCCATAAATCAACATTCATCTCAGCCATCCGGCTTAAAATCATAATTCATTACCAGCCCAAAATCTATGATCACATACAGCCATTCGGCTCATATCATACACAGCACTCCCACCATCCTCCTCAACAACTCATACAATCATCATTGGCCATAATACCTCAATATTTCCATTTTCTTCATCCACAAGTTACCCCCTTCCCTAGCTTCTTCTTAATTACTAGGCATTCTATATTGATTTAGGACTTAAAGGATGAAAATGGGGGTTTAGAAGTTTGAAACAGGGTCTCGAAAGATTACAAGCTTGCTGGGAAGGTGAAACATTTAAAAACAAGGTTTTTATAAGAAAACAGGGCAGTGTGCGTACGCACAGGGGTGTGCATGCACACGCCCAGAAGAATTTTCAAAATGTGTGCGTACGCATAGAGGTGTGCGTATGCACAGGAGTAAATTTTTCCAATTCTATTTGCTCGCACAAGGCATGCGAACACCCTCAATAGAATACACTTCCCAACGTGTGCGCGCGCACAAGACTGTGCGTGCGCACAGCTTGCAAAACTTCGTTGGTTGTGTGTGCGCACAAAGAGTGTTAGCGCTCCCCGCAGTAGCCATATCCCTGTGTGTGAGTGTGCACAAGGCTGTGCATGTGCACAGTTTCAAAAATCCACTGGGTGTGCATGCACACAAGCTAAGGCTGTGTGTGCGCACACATACCAGAAATCACATTCTGCAGCATTTACAGAATTCAGATTCCAGACACCAACTTTCAACGATCATATCTCTTTTCACAGAATTCAGATTTCCACCAAATTTAAACCATTTTAAAGCTTGTCAAATTATCTTTCATTTGATATAAAAAGCATTAAATTTCAAAAATAATAGCTCAAGATATGATCCGTTGAAGTTCAGCAAAAATTCATTTTTACCAAAGTTCACAAACTTCCAATTTTCCAAAACATACACCTCCAAATTCATTTAAAACCAACCAAAACTCAGCCATTCAATATCAAGCATTTTCCAACTTCTCATTCAATCCTCAACCCACCAATTCTTCCACTTTTAACCAAATCTCAATTCAATAAATTCAATTCATAATCAACATTCCATATCTCAATTTTCAAACAAATATTCAATTTCATCAATCACTATATATATATATATATATATATATATATATATATATATATCACATACCAAATCATGCTCACCAACAAGAGCCTTAACCTTACCAACAATCAAGCATATCAATCCATATCACTTACAACGTTACATGCTTTATCAACAATTAGCACCACTCACAAGCATTCAACCATTATTCATATATTCAACTCAATCTAAATCATCTAACAACTACATCAACATTTCAAAATCCTATCCTAGGGTCACTAGTCTAAGTTTTCACAATTACATTACATTTTAGATACAGGAAACTGAAACCATACCTTGGCCGATTCCCGTTCAACCCGAAATACTTCCAATTTCACTTTTTCCTTAACTTTCAATGTTCCAACACCCTTCAAACAGATTTTTCAGCACAAAAAGCCCCTTTCCAAACTTTCTAAGACTTCAATCAAGCTCCAATACATATATATATATACACTACCTAAACCACAATATCACATCCAAATATGATAACTCAATACCCAAATGCCTTAATTCAACAAATTTCACTAGGGTTGACATCTCTTACCTTATCCAAGGATCAAAGAGGCAAGAAAAAGCTTTTTCTTCAAGCTAATTGGATCCTATAACATCAAAACTCAAAAATCTCAACATTTTACCTACAAAATTTTCGAAATTAAGGGCTGAGGAAACTGAAATGAAATCGTAGCTTACCTCAAGAACAATGTTGTGGGCTTTGTAGAGCTCGACGTTGCGGTTGCGTGGCCACAAACGGTGCGACGATCGGAGCTTCGGATCAAAAGTTATGATCGAATGAAGATTGAAGTAAATGAGGGCAAAGGTTTCATGCTCCCTCTTCCCCTTTCAACGTGTTTTGTTTATGTGGGGAAGAAGAGGGTGCTGAACCCTTTTGTTTAATGTGGCTTGGTTGGGCTTTGGGCCCAATATGGGTCTGGTTGGTCCGGTTCGGCCCGTTCGACCCAATCTTGGGCCGATTTCTTTAAATTTTGTGTCAAAATTTTCGTTTTAATTTTCTCTATCATATTAAATCATAAAAATCATGTTTCTAATTTTCTAGAATAAATTTTTGTTTATGAATTAATTAGTCATTAATTAACTGGATTTTACAGATGACTCTTGTAAGAAGGTGCCCCAGAAGATACTAAGATACTTTCCGTTGAAACCTAGGCTTCAAAGGATCTTCATATATGAAGAAACAGCACTAGCAATAAGGTGAAATAAAGAGAAATGGCTTGATGATGGAGTCCTAAAACACCCAATAGATTCTATAGCATGGAAGAAATTTGATTAGGAACACGAAGTATTTGCACGTGATGCTAGAAATATCAGGCTTGGAGTTGCTAGTGATGAATTCAATCCATCCGGCAATATGAACATTTCCTATAGTACTTGGCCAGTTGTTCTTATTCCATATAACTATCTTCCATGGATGGTTTTGAAACATTCAAATTGGATGTTATCCTTACTTATTTCAGGCTCTAAATTCCCTAGCAATTCTATTGATGTATACTTACAACCGTTAATTGAAGAGTTGAAAGAATTGTGGAAAGATGGTGTTGAAACATTTGATATGATTCAAAAACGGAATTTTCAGTTGTCTGCTGCAGTTTTATGAACAATAAATGATTATCTAGCTTATGCCATGTTATCTGGTTGGAGCACTAAAGGTGCACTAGCATGTGCATGTTGCCACAGAGAAACTAGTTCTGAAAGACTGAAACATGGACACAAGCATTGCTATATGGGCCATCGCCTCTATTTGCCGCATCATCATTCATGGCGGAGGAATAAGAGTTCTTTTGACAATAACAGGGAACTTGATGAAGTAGTTAATATATCTGGTAATTAAAAAAATAATTTGGTAAATTATGTATGTAATTTGTATTAAAAAAATTTGTTACAAAATAAATATTGTGCTTTTATAACTAAAAAAAATGTTACAAAATCAAGTTATGTTTTGTAATAAAATTTTATGATAGAAAAAAATATATTGTTACCAAGAATCTTTTGAAGATAAAAATTTGTTACACTTTTGTAACGAATTTTGATTTTTGTATCAAAAAAATTTGTTACAAAATATTACTTTGAATTGTAACAGTTTCATTTTTGGTTACAAAACCTTTTTTTAATGGGACATACTGCAACAGCCGTTTTTTTGTTACAAATTCCTTTTGTTTTAAAATTCTGATTTTTTGAAAAAAAAATTGTTACAAATATTGCTTTTTGCTGTAGTGGCGGGTTCTTAATAATGTAAATTTGATAAAATTAGCCTGAAAAGTTGTCCATAATAGAGAAGATCTTTGGGTTAAAATTCTCTGAAGTAAATATAGATGTGGTGAGACTGCTCTTCACGTTGTTAAAAAGATCAAAACAGCTTCAAATGCTTGGCAAGGCATCCAAAGGGTTTAGAAGAATTTTCAGAATAATATCATATGGAAGGTATGATCCGATACTGAGATTAATTTCTAAATCGACCAATGGATTCCAGGTATTCATAAATTTGTAGATTTTGCTCAGCCAGAAGTTACCAAAGAGATGCTGGAAGAGCGAATTTGGGATTTTGTTATTAATGGTTATTGGGACAATGACTGGATTGGTACCATGCTAGGAGAGGATTGGTATTCTATTTTTGTTTCTATTAAACTACCTAAACCTAAGTTAGGAGTCGATAGCCTGGCTTGGCTTCCGGTATCGAGTGGTGCCTTCTCGACAATATTGGCTTGTGCTATCTTTTTGGGGCATGTGGATGACTCAAATGCTTCTTTATTCTCGAAAATATGGAAGTTGGAGGCTCCGCAACGACTGCGGTCTTTCTGTTGGCTTGTAGCGCACCAAGCCCTTTTGACCAATGCAGAACATGCCAGAAAACATATGACGGAGGAAGATAGTTGTGCCATTTATAGTGTATCCCCTGAATTTTTGCTCTGTGTGCTTCGTGATGAGCATTGATAACAGTTTAGTTTTGGGTAACTTCTTTAACTCTCCTCTTTGGCTTGGTTGTTACAGAATTTATCTACCAAACCTTCCTATCAATGGCAGTTTTGGCCCCTTCTTTGTTACTACGATGAATTCCTTATGGTATCGATAAAAAATTTTGTTTTTGATATTGATGATATTATTGAGAAGGAGAAGTTTCTCCCTTTGCTGTTTATCTAGCAAAGGACTTTCAGCATGCTCAAGCTAAAGTGGGCCGAGTTATGTAGTTGGTTATTATATTGAGAGGTAGATTAAATCGAACCCTCTAGAACCTCCTTTTATTAAGCTAAACACAGACGGTTTTGCTCTACATAATAGAAAAGCAGCTTACGGAGGGATTATTAGAGACATGGATAGAAAATTTTTAGCTGTTTAGTGCAAACTTAGCTTTTACCTCGGTTTCTTCAGAAGAGCTTCGGAGAATTTTAATGGTGTGGGCCTTACTATAAACTTTGGGTATAATCATGTGGTTATGGAGGTAAATCCAGTTGCTGTAGTAAGACTTGTTTTTCATGATGATATTGATTTGCATTCTTCTCGTGCCCTTAATTAGCAATTAGGGAAAGGTGCAGCAGACAAATCAACTGGAGAATACAACATCAGTTCTGGGAAGCAAATTCTTGTGCAGATGGAATAGTTAATTTTGGTTATAGTTTACCTTTTGGGTGTCATGTGTTCTTTAATTTACCTTCTTGCATCTCTCTTCATCTTGATGCAGATTCTATCAGCATATTATTTTCAAAAACAGTTGTCTTTTAGTTTTTTTTTGGGCTGTAAGTCCTGTTGTTAATAAAAAAATAATAGCATAATAATTCTCAACAATATCTTGAAAAACTAACAACAAGATAACAATAAAAATAAAATTATAGCTTAATTAAAATAAATAAATAAATCTCATTTTGAACATAAAGTATTTATTAAATAATAATACATGATTAATATAAAAATGTATAACAAATTGAACATATTATAAGTAAAATTGTAATAAATATAATAATAAAATAATAATATTATAGCACATTGTGTGATTTGGATTGGATTGGATCGACTTTAAATAGATCCGAAATCCGACCTGATCCATGCAGTTTGCAAAAAACAAAATCCAATCAAATTCAAATTAGTGCGATTTTAATTGATTTTTAGTTTGAATTGAACTGGATGATCAATTTAATTTGAATCGATTTAATTTGGCTCTAAACACCCCTACTAAATTCTATATAACTCAACTTAATATCGGTTCACACAAACACACGCACCTCAAATTATTTTCAAGTAAATAACAAAAATTCTCTTTATATTTGTTGAAGATAGAAAATACTTTTTTAATTGTATTTAAAATAATTTTAAAATATTTTTTCTCAATAAATTAATATATGTTTTTATTCAATAATTTAATTATTAAATAGAAATTTAGGCTATTTAATTCCTCTATCTACTTTTCTTGGATTAAAGTCGTTACTTTTTGTTAGCTAGAACATAGTTATTATAAATTCTTAGTAATTTAAAGAAAAAAAGACTTCCATTATCAAATATTGACTCTTTGTTTTTAATTAATAAAATATATTAATAAAAATATAATTAATGAAAATTTGGAGAAGTTACAAAATTCCTGAAGTGAAGTTGGTACTTGGTAGTAAAGTTATGAGAAGGAACAATCAATGCTATTATTGCTAACCATAATAAGTTGTCCCTCCGGTCAAATATATATAGAAATCCATAAATGTTAATGCAAGCCCTTCTCTCTCTCTCTCTTATAAAATTAAATCATATTAGTTCGATTTACCTAAATTTGGATTGGTTCAATTTATTTATATATACATAAATCAAATTTACCTGATTTATTTTACAGGATAATTATTTTAACTTTTAATCTTTGTTTTTGTTCTTATATATATTGAACACGGAATGAATGACCATTCGATTAGGTTTATCACATATATAGGCCATAGCAAAGTTCGTTCCTTATTAGGTCCTTTCGTAATTGCTAGCACTTTTATTAGTAACCAAATAAAAAAACAAGTTACATACATGAATAGAACACGAAGTTATCATTATGTACAAAGATATATATTTTTACATCGTAATTAATATGTACAATTCTTTACAATTATTATGCTAATAATAATCATCTTGACACAATACAACTACGACAAACTGGGCATGTTAGCTTCTTCTTCAACCAACTATCTATACAATTTGAATGATACATGTGTTTGCAAGATGGAAATATTTGGCAAAATTGGCCAGCATTAAAATCTTCCAAGCAAATGGGACAGTCATTATTTTTTGTTGTACCATGCATTCCATATCTCACCAATGGGGGCAATTTCATCAACGCTCTAAGCTTTGGTCCTCTATCCTTGTCGAAATCACCTTCCTCTAAGATATCTGCCATATTCCAACTATTGGTATGGATGAGAACTTCGAAGAGGGTAACATGGTTATTACTGGGTGCAGCTCCGGACGTTAGATAATTTGCTCCTTCGAGATCAAGCAACTCGTTATTCAACCGTAGTTCCAAGAACCAAAAGAACATGCCATGGAATATTTGGTAGAATATGAAGAAGAACAATGTGACTATGACACAAACAACCAATATACTTTGAAAATTAATTGTGAAGATGTATTGATACACATACTTCAATTCATCTAGCTGTTTTCCCATTGGGAATAGTTCTGTGAACTCAGCCATATTCTTTTTGGTGTTGAAAATCCTTATACAATGAAGAAACTTTGCTGAGTGTGATGATAGAAATTAAATGTCATGGATTTTATATAAATGGCTCTTAAATAAACCGGTATGATTAATGACTCTGACACAATAAACATTGATTCAGATATTGGTTGTTTATTCTAATTATAGATAAGTAGGTATTCTACTTTATCCTTGGAAGTTAGCAATGTGAGTATGTAACACATTATATTCACTATTATTATTAACCTGTATTTGGGTGGAATATTGTTGAATTAACACCTGTATTATATTGGAAATATTACATATGTTAACCGTAACCTAGGTTAGTTACCCTTTGTAGATCATCATGGTTCGTTAAACATAACATATGCAATAACAAATTAGTGTCTTATCCATGCAACTATTAATTTTTAACGATAGATAACTAAAACTAGATAAGACCCGCGTGTTGTGCGGACTCAAATAAAGTATAGAAACGACAAATAATTATTATAAATAATTTTAAATATGTAATTATCAATATGAATAATTTTTTTTGAATAATGAAAGTTTAATCACATAAAAATATACATTGTAAATTTATAAAATTTTTAAAACTCGTAATTATTTAGATAATGTCCAAGACTACTTTTTACTAAAAATGTTATTTATATAAAAAATCAGTTACTATGTATTTGAAAAATACTTGTGTTTTTCATTTTTAATGTGTATTTTATATTTTAATATGTATTTTATGCAAGTGATTTTTTTTGTGTGCATGTAAAATTGTTGTATCTTTATCAATTTCTATCTCCAAAATTAAAGCTTCATATATTTATATTATTAACTAGTTTGAAAAGTACAAATAAATTGTATTTTCATGGATAGAATTAAAATATAAATATTAAAATAAAATAAAATAACATTGAATGACTACTTGAATAAGTTCAAAAATTAGTTTTTTAAGCTATATATTATTATTTTTATTGATTTTTAAATGTGAACTTATTTTTTGTATCTTTGCTAGTAATTTTATATAATATTTTTTTATTCTCTTATTTTAATTATCTTATAACATGTAATGCTTTACATTATTATTTTAAAGTAAATGTCCTTTCTAATCTATTTGTTTGAAGGATATAATATCCCTCTACAATTCAAAATCATAATCGATTCTTAACCATCTAAGTAATGAGTCTAAGTAGCTGTTATTATGGGTCTAAGTGGCCCCTATAAATGGTAATTTATTGATGTGTTAGGGACTACTTATACCAATAACAGAAGTCGTTTAGACTTATTACTTAAATATTTAGGGACCGATTAAGAATTTTCGAAATTTGGAAGAGTTCTTTGTCTTTCGAGCAAATTAGTCAGGGACCAAAAATAATATTTACTCATCCTCTTTAGCACTATTTTATTGAGAGACTCCAATATTTTTTAACATTTATCATTATTATTATGACTTCAAATATTACCTCTAATGTGCATATATATGCATATAAATTATATGTTTTAGAAAAATATGAACTGAATAATTTAGAAGACAATTAATATTATCAAGAGAAGATTTTAGTTATAGGGATCGCTTTGTTAATTATTATAAGAACTGTTACAAAATATGAATGGAATAATTAAGAAAATATTAATATTGTTAAGAAGAGATTTTAATAACATGGACTACCTTACTAATCATTGTGAAAAGTGTTATAAGAATTAATATTGAGGTTGAAAGGAAATATATATATGTTTAGTTTCACATAATAAAAAGGAAAAAAATCACAAGAAGGACAGTAGATCAAATACATCACAACTGAACATTTGGCATTTATTGGAGCAGCAAGGACAGTTAGATTTGTAGTGTAATGATTCAATTTTCAGTATGACATGCTCATACCAAAATATCGAGTATCACCAACTTAAAATTACATTAACACTGTTATTAATAATATTAAGATTGTAATCGGATTAATAGAACTCGATTTTTATGAAAAACTTTTTTTGAAGAAAATAAAATCGCAACCAAAACGATAAACAAGTACATACACAAACAGGATAGTAAACTATATACAACTCAAAACATCTCCGGGATCTGATCCATATAGGAAGCCCCTATTCTAACATCCAGACTAGCTTAGTCTTCAAACTTTGTCTCTCGAAAAACAAAAGTGAGAGTTTAAAAAGAACATTAAATCAGAGAGATGCCAAAAGAAAATGCTGATGCCAGTCAAGTCCATGATCTTTATATCAATCTCCAGATCCTCGTCGTCCTCAAAAGTCAGATCCACAATCTCTATCTCGTTGACATCCTCGTCGTTAGGAATAACGATGACCTCTGATGTAGTCATCGATGATAGGGCCAGGCTCAGGCACCGCCTAACCATCCTACTGTGAACAGGACCTCCATGCATGAAGTCAAAAGGATGGTGGAGAGAATCAGGATATAACCACGACAACGGAAAAGCATACGGTGCATCAAGATCAAAGAGGGGTGAAGCTAGCGAGTATTAAAAAGGATGATCTCTAACTACGTATTTACGGACTCGAGTCTCCAAGGCCACCACATAGAAGCTGTGAAGGACAGGATCCTCGTACACGTAAGGCTGCTTGAGCTCATAGAAAATGACACCCTTCTCCATCAGAAGGGGTAGGAAGATAGGGGGTAAGAACTGAGGAGTTCTTAGTAGGGTCAGGGTGGAACAAGTTAAGTTGCTTTTTTATAAATCGGCCACGTGTCCCAGATCAATCAGACCACAACAAAGGAACATAGATCAAACAACAATCAAGAGCAAACATCACATAATATACAACCACAAGAATGAATTCAAAACACACAAGAAATATGCACAAACAAGTATGATGCATGTCTAGCCCTAGTACAGGTAATGGGTTCATTCGTCAGTTTTCGACTCGTGCTCGACATTACATTCTTACGGACGTTGTCTCTCGTTGCCATCGCTTCGGGTTATAGTACCTAGTACACTCTTGGGTTATAGCGCATGCACGCTCTTAGGCTATAGCGCTCGTACTACTCCCACGATTAAAGTGACGGGTCACACTCTTGTGCTATAGCGCTCGTACCGTTCTTCGGGAATCCGCTGGATAAATCAATGACAAGAAGAGTCATTGGTGTTGCCTTTCCAAACCTCAATCATCTCATCACATAATCAAATACCTTTCAAGATATAATAATTCTTTATTCATAATACCACAATTTCTCCAAAATAATAAACTGAAATTGAGCTGGTCATGAAATTGAACTTTAGAATCACTTTTTCAAATATCTCAGAGTTATCCTTAAATTTTATAAACACTTTTAAAAATATGCATCAATATGTCTACGGAAATAAAATACATAAATATGCTTAAACTTTAAAAAATGACATATTCTGTAGGTTATTTTAATAAAATTGACGTACTTTAAAATGGTTCTAATTAACTCTGAACTTTTATAAAAGAGACCCAGTTTTCACTGGTTACTTTATAAATTATTCAAAATATTTTATAAACTTTCAAACACCCAAAAATTCATTAAAAATAAGTAAGTTGGGAATTGTTCTTTCATTTTCAAAATAAAATCTTTTTCGTTCAATCAAAATAATATTTCTCCCAAAATCGTCTTCTGCTTGAAACTCTTTATTGCAACCCATTATTTTTCTTCAAAAACCAAATTCAATTAATTTTCGATAAAATTCATATATTTATAAATAAATAATTTTATTCATTAAATCTTTCTCAAAAGCCAAGCCTCTGCTCCTTTTTATTCGAAACTTCCGTTCAAAATACTCATTTATTTATAATTAATTCCAAATCAAAATCTAACCTTTAGAACTCAGTTGTATACTATCATATAACTCAGATTTTAGCCAATTATTCAACAACAACATCTTAATGCCTTATTTTTCATTGTGGCCGAACGTAACAACAAATCCAACAGCAATTCAACTAATTTTCAACACCCAACAATCACATATTTCAGCAATAGACATCAACAGACAATAATCCAACCACATATATTAATTAATTCATAATTTTAACTAATTAAAGAGTCAAACCCTACCTCTGTGAAACGCAGAACACAACAAAATATACCTGAGGAGATTTCTGATCGGTCAAAAACGGAGCGAAAATGTCGAAAACTCAGTAGTTTCTCCCCTCCTTTGGTTCGGCCGAACTGGTCCCTGGCAGGGGCAGCTCCACTTCACGATTCCACCTAACAAAATGCATGTCACCATGTAGAAGATGAATATACAGTCACTTCTATCGGATCAGAATTTTTGTAGGGTTCACGAATCTCAAGAAATCGAACTTAGAAAGTCATAAAATTAACAAAACCTCCCCTTCTTTTCCATGCATGGCTTCGGCTGAAGTATGAAGGAGAGAGAGAATTTTTTAGGCTTATATAATTTGTAATTAGTGACTAATGTCACTTAATTAAATGGGGAAGGCATGCGTCGTGACATGTGGAGCATTAAGCGCTGCGTGTCACGATTTTGAGCTGCTGAGTCAGCGAGATTAAATTTTTAAATATCTTGCAGGTAATTAAGGTATATGGATATGGTAAAAATTCAAATAATTATCTTAAGTGGTAGTATTTAATTAGAATAAAGATTGGGTAAATTACTAATGTAAATAACATTAGTAAAGCCAAGCTTTTTAAATCTTTTGGACCCAATATCAAGTGACCGTCCTTCGTCAAATAAAATTAAATAATAACATAATATTTTTTTTTAAAAAAATGAAAGTTTAATCACATAAAAATATACATTGTAAATTTATAAAATTTTTAAAACTCGTAATTATTTAGATAATGTCCAAGACTACTTTTACTAGAAATGTTATTTACATAAAAAATCAGTTACTATGTATATGTGTATAAATACTTGTGTTATTTTATTCTTAATGTGTATTTTGTATTTTAATATATTTTATGCGAGTGAATTTTTTTTGTGTGCACGTAATATTGTTGTATCTTTATTAATTTCTATTTCCAAAATTAAAGCTTCATATATTTATATTATTAACTAGTTTGAAAAGTTCAAATAAATTGTATTTTCATTGGATAGAATTAAAATATAAATATTAAAATAAAATAAAATAACATTGAATGACTACTTGAATAAGTTCAAAAATTAGTTTTTTAAGCTATGTATTATTATTTTTAATGATTTTCAAATGTGAATTTATTTTTTTTGTATCTTTGCTAGTAATTTTATATAATATTTTTTTATTCTCTTATTTTAAGTATCTTGTAACATGTAATGCTTTACATTATTATTTTAGAGTAAATGTCCTTTCTAGTCTATTTCTTCGAAGGATAAAGTACCCTACCACAATTCGAAAATTCATAATCGATTCTTAACCATCCAAGTACTTAGTCTAAGTAGCTTCTATTATGGGTCTAAGTGGCCCCTGTAAACGGTAATTTACTGATGTGTTAGGGACTACTTATACCAGTAACAGGGGTCGTTTTGACCAATTACTTAAATATTTAAGGATTAAGAGTTTTCGAATCCTAGAGGAGTTCTTTGTCCTTCGAGCAAATTAGTCAGGGACCAGAAAGGATATTTACTCATCCTCTTTAGCACCATTTTGTTGAGAGACTCCAATATTCTTTAACATTTATCATCATTATTATGACTTCAAATATTACCTCTAATGTATATATATTACTACAAGAAAATCAACTTTTTGCCACGCTTTTAAAGCGTGCCGATAGCTTTTCGTCACGCTTTTTAAGCTATCGACACGCTTTTGAAAGGGTCACATATGCGAGTGTGCCGGTTGCTCTATCGCCACGCTTTTGTCGATCTATCGGCATGCTTTCTTTTTTACCACGCTTTCACCTATTAGCACACTTAAAAACGTGGCCGTATGTATAACCCTATAGCTATGCTTTAAAAACATATCGAAAAGTGTACATATAGCCACACTTTTGAAGCGTGCCCAGAAGGTTGGTTTTGGGTACACTTCAAAAGCGTGCCAATAGAGAAAGATACAGCTATGCTTTTTAAGCGTGCCAATAGGGTGATATATAACTACACTTGATAAGCGTGGCTGTTAATGACAACAAGAAGATATGGGTACACTTATAAAGCGTGCCAATAGTTACATAAATCCTTAAACCCTTCACTAGGCCACTCCATACTACTTTTAATATATGCATGTAAATTATATGTTTTAGAAAAATATGAATTGAATAATTTAGAAGACAATTAATATTATTAACAGAAGATTTGAGTTTTAGGGATCACTTTGTTAATTATTGTAAGAACTGTTACAAAATATGAATTGAATAATTAAGAAAACATTAATATTGTTAAAAAGAGATTTTAATAGCATGAACTACCTTACTAATCATTGTGAAAAGTGTTATAAGAATTAATATTGAGGTTGAAAGGAAAGATATATATGTTTGGTTTCACATAATAGAAAGGAGAAAAATCACAAGGACAGTAGATCAAATACATCACAACTGAACATTTGGCACTTATTGGAGCTGCAAGGACAATCAGATTTGTAGTGTAACGACCTAAATTGCAGTATGGCATGCTCATACCGAAACATTGAGTGTCACCAACTTGAAGTTACACTGATACTGTTATTAATAATATCAAGCCTGTAATCGGATTAACGGAACTCGATTTTTATGAAAAACCTTTCTTAAAGAAAATAAAATCACAAACAAAATGATAAATAGATCCATACACAAACAGGATAGTAAACTATAACTAATATATATATATATATATATATATATATATATATATATATATATATATATATATATATATATATATATATATATATATATATATACAGAGCACCTAAAAGATGAAAAGTTAGTTACTCCCTCACAGTTATATACATATATACAACTCAAAACATCTCCGGGGTCTGGTCCATATAGGAAGCCCCTACTCTGACACCCAGACTAGCTTAGTCTTCTAACTTTGTCTCTCGAGAAACAAAAGTGAGAGTTCTCAAAAGTGAGAAGCCACTACCTAGTCACTGTTAGAAGTCAAATTCATGATCTCTATATCCATCTATGGATCCTTGTTGTCCTCAAAAATTAGATCCACAATCTCTATCTCGTCGACATCCTCGTCGTCAGGAATAATGATGACCTCTGATTTACTTTGGGGACTACCATCACTGCTGTCACCTGCGGAAGGTGTACCACTAGGAAAAACCTCTGCAACTGTTGAGGGATGACCAGAAGTTGCGGCTGAAGTCCTGATAGGCTCTATGGCGAAAGGAACATCACATAACATAGGGCAAACAACAATCAAGATCAGACATCACATAACATACAACCACAAGAACGAATTCAAAACACACAAGAAATATGTGCAAACAAGTATGATGTATGTCTAGCCCTAGTGCAAGTAATAAGCTCATCCGTCAGTTTTCGACCCGTGCCCGACATTACATCCTTACGGACATTGTCTCTCATTGCCAGGCTTCAGGTTATAGCACCCGGTACACTCTTGGGTTATAGCGCATGCACGCTCTTGTGCTGTAGCACCCGTACTGCTCCCACGATTAAAGTGACGGGTCACACTCTTGTGTTATAGTGCTCGTACCACTCTTCGGCAATCCGCTGGATAGATCGATGACAAGAAGAGTCATTGGTGTTGCCTTTCCAAACCTCAATCATCTCATCATATAATCAAATACCTTTCAAGATATAATAGTTCTTTATCCATAATACTGTAATTTTTCCAAAATAATAAACTGAAACAGAGCAGGTCATGAGATTTAACTTTAAAATCACTTTTTCAAATATCTCAGAGTTATCCTTAAATTTTATAAACACTTTTAAAAATATGCCCACGGGAATAAAATACATAAATATGCTTAAGCTTTGAAAAATGACATATTCTGCAGGTTACTTTAATAAAATTGATATACTTTAAAATTACTCTAAATAACTCTGAACTTTTATAAAAGAGACCCAGTCTTCACTAGTTAATTTATAAATTATTCAAAATATTTATAAACTTTCAAACACCCAAAACTTCATTAAAAATAAGTAAATTCGGCATGGTTCTTCCATTTTCAAAATAAAACCATTTTCGTTCTATCAAAATAATATTTCTCCCAAAATCGTCTTCCGCTTGAAACTCTTTATTGTAACCCATTATTTTTCTTCAAAAATCAAACTCAATTAATTTTTAATAAAATTCATATATTTATAAATAAATAATTTTATTCATTAAATCTTTCTCAAAAGCCAAGCCTCTGCTCCTTTTTATTCGAAACCTCTGTTCAAAATATTCATTTCTTTATAATTAATTCCAAATCAAAATCCGACCGTCAGAACTCAGTTGCATACTATCATATAACTCAGATTTCAGCAAATTATTCAACAACAACATCTCAATGCCTTATTTTTCATCGTGGCCAAAACATAAGAACAAATCCAACATCAATTCAACTCAAATTTTCAACACCCAACAATCACAGATTTTAGCAACAGACATCAACAGACAAAAATCCAACCATATATATCAATTAATTCATAATTTTAACCGATTAAAGAGTCAAACCCTGTCTTTGTAAAAGCGCAGAACACAACAAAAGATACCAGAGGAGGTTTCTGATCGGTCAAACGGAGCGAAAACATTGAAAACTTGGTGGTTCCTCCCCTCCTTTGGTTCAGCCGAACTGGTCCCTGGCAGGGACAACTCCACTTCGCGATTTCACCGAACAAAATGCATGTCATCACGTTTTCAGCAGTAATACATAAGCAAGCTACAATTTGTAGTAATTAGGGAGTTAGTTATACTTAATTAGAACTTAAAAGAAGACTCTAGAAGCAGTTAATTAGCTTTCAGTTAGCTAAGTCAGTTACATTGCCAACTATATATAAAGCTGTAGCACCTGTAAAAGTAACTGAGGCAAATTCATTTTTCTCATAACACAAATCTGTTTTCTTCTCCTTCTCTCTGTTTACTCTGCACTTTTCTACACTTCAGTTCGTCATCATCATCTCTTGCTTGATACCTCACATGGTATTAGAGCTGCAGATCCATGGAGCACACACCTCAGTTCACCACCAACACACCTGTGAGTGTACCAAACCAGAATGCATTCGCTGCATTCTCTGCAACCAAACTCAACAAAAACAACTTCAAAGCGTGGAAAAAGCAAGCTCTTGCGTGCATCAAGATCAACAAACTACAAAATCACCTCAATCCTGCAAAGATTCCAACAAGGTTTAGCTCATAATCAGATTGCAGAAATGAAATTGAAAGTCAAGAATATACAGAATGGGAAGTTCAAGATCAATGGCTAGTTGCCTGGCTAATTGCATCCATGGAACCAAGCTTTGTCAATCGAGTAATCAAATGTGAGTATGCATACTAGATATGGATCACGCTAGAGGAGTATTTTGCGGCAAGAGTGAAAACAAGAATCAAACAGCTAAAAACTCAACTAAGAACACTCAAGAAGCATGGTTCAACAGTAACAGAGTATATGTCAAAGATTAATCAGGTGGCAGATTCACTGAAGCGCTGGAAGCACCGCTCTCAAGAGAAGAATACATTGAAGCAGCCTTGGCAGGACTTGGTGAAGAATACAACACATTTGTTATTATTGCAACAACAAGAATAGATCACACCACTGAAAGTGAGTTTGAAACACAACTCTTGACTCAAGAAGAGCTAATTGAGAGGTTTAGAAAAACGGAATTGGGATCAATGCAAGTGAATATCGCTCAGAGCAATGAAGGAATTAAGAAAATTCCCAAAGAAGAGGCTACAACAATTACAACAGCAGAGGAAGCTTCCGAGGCTCCAGAGGTAGAGGACAGTTCAGAGGTGGAGGCGGCTACTCCTCATGGTGGCAAGGTAGTAGACCACAATGTCAACTCTATGGCAAGATTGGCCACAAGGTTGTTCAATGCTATCATCGTTTCAAGACTTTATGAATCCTTAAATTCAACCTCTAAACACAGCTCAACCTCCATCTCTTGCTTTTCACAACAACTCAAGTCCAAGAACCTCTCAGAAGCATCAACAATCTTAAAATGCACTACAACCTACTTCGCCCAATCCTCAAGCACTCCTCACCATGCTTTCATCAATAAGACACAGCGTGGTACCCTGATTCGGGAGCTTCTCACCACATCACCTATGACTCAAGGAACTTAGCCACATGAACAGATTATGATGGCACAGAACAGGTCTTTGGAGGTAATGGTCAAGGTATGAAAATTAAGCACATTGGAAGTACATTAAGGCATGCATCGTTATCAAACAAACCCTTTCAGTTACAAAACCTACTTTATGTCCCTACCATCTCCAAAAACCTAGTAAGTGTAGCTAAGTTTACATTAGACAACTGTGTCTATTTTGAATTCTGGCCTTACTTGTGTAATGTGAAATGCTAGATATTCAAGAAAGTCCTTCTTCAAGGATTGCTTAAAAATGGACTATACAAATTTGAGGGAGTTCAAATTATTCTAAGAACTCTCAGCCTCAATAACCACAGTATAACCAAATCAACCTGTTATAACATAAGCACTCTCTCCAACAGTAAAACAGACCAAACAATCAATCCTACCACCCCTCCTACAACACAGAACCCAATTACCAACCTTAATTCTAGGGGTGGCAAAGCGGGCTGGCCCGCCCCAACCCGCCCCGTCCCGCCTAGGCCCGCCCCATTAACGGGGTGGATCGGCCCGCCCCGTCAACTAAAATGGGTTCAAAATGCTAGCTCGCCCCGCTTTATGGTGGATTGCGGGTCGGCGGGCTAGCCCGTTTGACTCTTTTTTTTTTTTTTTTTAAAAATAAAATTCATTAAAATTTAACCAAAAAATAATAATTAAAAAATTAAATACAATAAAAAAATAGTTAAATTATAATATAATTTTTTTATTTTTTTTATTTTTAACTTCATTAAAATTATTCAAATAATATTTGTCAATAGAATCATCTTTATTTTAAAAAATAAGTCACATAATTTGACCATATATACGAAATTATAAAATAAAATAAATAAAATTAATAACTATAAGAAGAATAAAAACAAAAAATAAAAAAAAGTGTTTAAAAATCTATAATTATTAATTTTATAATAGTAATCACTCTTTTATTTAATAAAAAAAAGAAAAATAAAAATCTTCGGTCCAGCGGACCGGCCCGCCCCGCCCCACCAAAACCCGCCAATTTGGCGGTGCGGTTCGGCGGGTTTTTTTTAATTTGGCAGGCTCAAAATCCTAGCCCGACCCGCCTTTTTTAGCAGGTTTAGCGGATCGGCCCGACGGGTTTGACCCGTTTTGCCACCCCTACTTAATTTACCCTTACACCTCACACCACAACCCATATCAGCACCCACTAAACCACAAAAGGCCCCTACTATTATTGCAGATAAAATCCTCATTGCTAACAACCCCTCCACAACACAGCCCTCTATTACCAACCTTAATTCACCCTCACAACTCACATCACAACCCATATCAGCACTCACTAAACCACAAAGAGTCCCTACTGTTTTCACAGATAAAGTCCTCACTGCTAACAACCCCTTTACAACACAGTCCCTCATTACCAACCTTAATCCACCCTCACACCACACACCACAACCCATATCAGCACCCAATACTGTAGAAAACTAAAATACAGTCCCCACTACTAATACAATATCTCAGCCAATGTCACAGCAAAAGCAATCACACAACAAGCAATCAAGTACTCATAGCACAATCCAGCAGTCACCAAAGAAAGCTAATCCTACTAATGTCTTACCATCTAAATGTGTCAAGTGCAAATGTGTTAATAGCTTGTAAAAATATAAATCTTACTGCACAACTATGGCATAGAAAACTAGGCCACCCATCTGAAAAAGTCACTTCTATTGTAATGAAACAGTGCAATGTAATTGACAATGATTCAATCAATAAAAAAAGTCTTGAACCCTCATTGTGTCGTGCTTGCTGCATCAGCAAAATACATCAATTACCTCATTTTGACTCACACACCAGCTATGCACCCTTAGATCTGATTTTCTCTGACCTCTAGGGACCTGATCTTGTGTACAGTAGAACTGGCTGTAGGTACTATATATGCTTCATTGACGTCAGCACAGGATACTCCAGCATCTACCTGCTACAAACAAAAGGACAAGCCTTTATTGCCTTTCAAAAGTACAAAACAGCCATTGAACTCAAAACTGGACTAAAAATAAAAGCATTACAAACCAATAATAGAAAAGAATATCTCTCTACAGAATTTACCCAATTTCTTGAAACCAGTGGATACAACACAGGCTTACCTGTCTTTACTCTCATCAACAAAATGGGAAAGTAGAAAGAAAGCACAGACACATAACAGAAACTACCTTAACCCTCTTTGCCTAAGCAACCTTTCTCTTAACCTTTTGGGGTGAAGCAGCCCTCTCAGCCACCTACCTCATCAATCTACTCCCAAATCCCAAACTAAACAATATATCACCTCATGAATCCCTTACCAACACCAAACCTGATTACTCCTTCCTCAAATCTTTTGGCTGCACTTGTTATCCCTTCCTCAGACCGTACAACCAAACCAAATTTAACCACCAATCACAGAAATATATCTTCATTGGCTATGCTGCAAATAATAAGGGATACATTTGCCTCTCTTCAAATGGAAAAGAATTCACTTCCAGAGATGTTATTTTCAATGAATATGAGTTTTCCTACAATGAACTATTCCCTCCTCAGGCTACTGCCACCCCAATAGCTCCCTCATCCCAGACCCCTCCTTTCCTCTATCTACCCTCAGTCGCTACCTCAGCAACCCTCCCTCCCAGACCTCATCCTTCACCACAGCCATCCCCACCCATTCTGCCCCCACAACCCACCCGATCCCCGCTACCCAGCCCCCAACTACCCATGCATTTATTACATGATACTTCTAATATAGTTAATTCAGTACCTGATTCATTATCTACTTTACCTATTTTTGTAACTCATGATTCTGTTTCTGAAATTGCTAATGCCCCTGTCAGTGCTTCCTCTTTTTGCACAGGTACTCTCCAGCCCGGTTGCATTGAAGTCGTGCTGCCACTTCCTCCCCCTGCCCCAATCAATCATCATCCTATGCAGACTCACAGTAAGATAGGGAACCTCAAGCCCAGAACCTATGCTGCAGTCCTCACCACCCATGCTTCTGACCTCACTAACTCCCTGTCTCCCTCTGTTTAATAGGCGCTAGCCAGTCCCCATTGGAGACAAGCCATGCAAGAGGAGTTTGATGCCCTGACACACAATAAAACCTGGCAGCTGGTACCCAAACCCCCACCACACACTGACCCAGTAATTGGCTCCAAATGGGTGTTTCGCATCAAAAGGCACCGAGATGGCACCATTCAGAAGTATAAAGCTTGCCTCGTCACAAAGGGGTTCCACCAGCGAGAAAGGATCAACTATGACCAAGTTTTTAGCCCTGTCGTCCATCCACCCACTGTCCGCATCATGCTTATCCTGACACTCTCCAAGGGATGGTCCATTCGGCAGTTCTACTTCAACAACGCGTTCCTTAACGGGGATCTACATGAGACCATTTTCATGTCTCAACCCGAAGGGTTCACCTCTCTCACTCAACCCCATGTCTGCAAGCTCCAGAGGTCCCTATATGGCTCGAAGCAGGCTCCCCGTGCATGGTTCGCAAAGCTTAAAGGCACTCTCAATCGATTTGGCTTCACAAAAACCAGATCTGATACATCCCTCTTCACCAGGTTCTCTCACTCCTCTGTTATCTATATTCTGGTATATGTGGATGATATCCTGGTCATTGGGAGCTCCCAAGCTGAAATTTCCAACCTAATTGCTCAATTGAATGATGTGTTTACACTCAAGAATTTGGGAGAAATGAGCTATTTCTGTGTATTGAGGCTGTGAAACTCAATGAAAGTGACACGCTCCTGTGTCAAACTAAATACATTCAAGACCTGTTAATTAGGGCAGGAATGCGTGATGCCAAAGCTGTACCAACCCCTATGGTATCCAGTCTCTAGTTGTCAGGTCATGGTAAGGATGTCCACCATGTAAGAACCGGCTTAAGCACTTTAATAAAATAATAATTTAATTGCCCGAAATAGGTTCTAAAATATAGACATGATATTTGAAAATAAAAAGGTGAAATTGATTTCAATGAATTTTTCTGAGTTGGAAAATGTATCTTTTGTGAAAGATTTTTTTGTAAAAATGTATACCAGTGCTTAAGTCGGCAGTACCGGCTCTAGTATGTCCGGTACTGTATTTTGAGAAAAATAAGATTTTAAAAATTTAATTTATTGTTTTGAAAAGGCAAAAATAATTTAGAATCGAAAACCGGGCGCTAATCTTAAAGGTTTTGGCCTAAAGTGGGCCAAACGGACCTAAAACGCTAACGGATTGGATCGGGCCCAAGTTGGGCCCAAGGCCCAACATATATAGGTGAGTTAATGAGCAACTCAGCTCATTTTCACCCTCCACAAAGAGAGAAACGCAGACTGAGAGAGAGGAGGTGGTGGTACTATTCATCACCATCTTCCGGGAGTCATAACTTGAGCTATGGAGCTCCGATTGACGAGCCGTTTGCAGCCACACAAAAATCTTGCCGATCCCGTCATTTCTAGCTAAGTTTTGTAGGTAAGATCTCAAAAATTGTACTCCAATTTTCAGCCCTAGAATTTCTGCATTTTTGGGTTTGGTTTTTTAGGAGATTTTGTGATTTTGTTTGTTTAGGGGTGATCTAGCATTGGAGTATTGTTGGGTTTCCCCTAATCTCTTTGGATAATGCAAGTCTCTTCAAACTCTTGTGGTTTGATGTTTTGGTTAGCCATAGTGTTGATTTTTGGTATGTTAGATGTGTATAGCTTGATAGTTGGTGAGTTTTGGAAGTGATGTTGGTGTTTGTGGCTTGTTGATCTTGTTAGAATCAAGTCTGGTGTTTGAGCATATTGGGAATCAACAAAGGTATATTTTCGGTTTTCTTTATATAATATGTAATGTTTCTTGACACTTAGGCTAGTAGACCTTAGGATATGATTGAATTGATGTAATTGTTGGTTGTTATTGATTATTGTGGGTAATGATGATTGTTGGAAATTATTGGTGTTGATGAGTATTGATGGTGATCGGTTATATTGATGATCCATGAGGATTATGAGAATTTATGGTAATAAGTAACTGTACAATATTTGTGATGTGTGGAATTATGGATATGTGATTTATTAATTGTTGAATGGATGGTTGGTGGTAATGGAGATTTGTGATGTAGGAATTGTGGGAGAAATAGAGGATTTGAAAACTAAATGATTTAAGTATGGTGTAATGGTTGAGTGAATTACGTGTGGAATTGATGGAAATGGTATGAAATGGTAAGTTGTTGTGTGTGGTGGTGTTTTATGATGGTTGAGTAGGCTTTGAATTGGTTTTAAATTGAGAGTTTTGGTGAAATTGAGTTATTAGTGAACTTTGGTAAAAATAGATTTTTGGTGAACTTTGACGGATCATATCTTGAGCTACAATTTTTGAAATTGAATGAATTTTATATCAAATTAAAGATAATTTAAAGAGCTTTAAAACGGTATAGATTTTGTAGAAATATGAATTTTTTAGAGAAAGATATGATCGTTGGAAGTTTGTGTCAGGAATTTGAATTCTGTGAGGTTGCAGAATTTATGATTTCTGGTTTGTGTGTGCACGCACACTGCTGTGCGCGTGCTCTGGCCAGTGGCTATTTTTGACTTGTGCGTACGCACAGCCTTGTGCGCACGCACACCTTGTGAGGTTTTGAAAATGTGCGTACGCACGCTCTCGTGCGCACGCACACACAGGGATAAGCCTATTGTTGGGAGCGTTAGCACACTCTGGTGCGCACACACATCTTACGGAATTTGCAAGTTGTGCGTACGCACAGTCTCGTGCGTACACACACGCTGGGAGTGGCAGTCTGTTCAGGGCGATCACACGTATCTGTGCGCGTGTTTGAAATGAAAACTTTTACTTTCTGTGCGTGCGCACACTTCTATGCATACACACTTCTTAAAAATCTTTTTGTGCATGCATACGCACAACCCTATGCGTACGCACACTACCATGTCTTTAAGAAAACCTTGTTTTCAACTGTTTTACTTTCCCGACAAGATTGCAAACTTTCGTAACATTTGTTTAAAACCCTTTCTGTTAGTTTTTAGACTTTGAATCAAGGGAGGATACATTAAGTGAATGAAAGCGGTATTTTTTGTTATGAGTTTAGAAGATGGAGACTTAGGGTTCTGAAGTTGTGGGTGAGCGGGCAAAATAATATATTGGGGATGACTAAGAGGACTTGAGAGGTAATGATAGTTGATGGTAAATTTGAGGAAATGGAAATTGATGATGGTTATGATGAGTTGAGGACTCAGAAAGGAATGATAATCTTATGGAATGTTGAGAGTCTGTCAAGCACTATATCCTTGGGTTAAGTACGATAGTGTACAGGGTATTATATCCCTGGAATAATTTATGATGAAATACATGTTGTTGTTATTTTCCTTCTCTACCGCAAGAGTGTGTCAGGCACTATATCCTCGGAATGAGCATGCAAGTGGGCCAGGCACTATATCCTCGGAACGATAGTGTGCTGGGCAGTATATCCTCGGAACAAAAGCGTGCTAGGTGTTATATCCTCGGAAGTGGTAGAAAGGCGACATCCAAAAGGATGTGTCGGGTTGGCATTTATAGACCGACAAGTGATATCACAGCCAATAGGACATGCATTCATCATATGCATCTCTTATGTGCTTATTTGCTTTGATTACTTGTAGTTTGCCTAAATGTATAATATGCCTACTTGCTTCTTGAATTACTTGCCGTATATGTATATTACTTGTGAATTACTTGCTTGCATTATCTGTGTTTGACTGATGCTGAGGAGGTTAGGCAAACAGTGGCGATGGGATCGCATGGAGGGTAGGTTGGCGAAGGCTGTGGGATACAGTGGCGTATTTGGTATTAGTTAGAAATCCCCAAAGTTTAGATAACCCTGCTTATGGTTTATGGTTTAAGTTATTTATTTTTGTTAAGCTTGAATATCCGTTTCCGATGTGAATTTCTAGGATTGCCTTTCGCGTCCCGGAACCTTACATCTTATATATTGGGAACTGTTACCATACTAAGAACCTCCGGTTCTCATACCATATGTTGTTGATTTTCAGATGCAAGTCATAATTCACCTCAGTGAAATTGCGAACATGGTGATAGAGAGGAGTATGGTTCCTTCCTTGTTTACTTATGTTTTACTTTTGTTGTAGTACTCTCTCACCTTTCGTATATTTAACTTTGTTGCCTTAGAGGCTCTATTTTCTGAAAATTTTGAGAGATAGGTTGTTGCTGTTTTAAACTTTGAAACTCTGTTGTATTCAGTTTGACTAGCCGGTATATATATATTGTTTACTTAAATTATTACCTTATGTATCCTGAAGCTATCTACAAGGTTTTATATATTATGTCTTGTCCTGTTCGTGCTTACGCATTTAGTTATCATGTGTGAACGCTTTGCGTTTTGTATTGTCGCTTTACGCAACTTTGAGCTTTATTCCTTCATCAGGCTTCTAGTTATATATATATATATATATTTGGACATATATTATATATTATAAGCTTTAGAACTATTGTGCCACTTTGTTATTCTTTGCCTTATGGCTAGAGGTAAGGCTTAGGGTAACGGGGTGTTACACACCATAACCAGCCCTGTACAGATCTATAGTTAGGGGCCTCCAATATGCCACAATCACCAAACCTGAAATCACCTTTGTTGTGAACAAAGGCTCCTAATTCATGCATACTCCTCTGAAAAGCCACTGGAAAGCAGTCAAACGGATCTTACGATACCTTGCCGGAACATCAAACTATGGGCTGAGGTTCCAAAGAACAAATGAATGTCAAATTTACAGCTTCAGTGACTCAGATTGGGGCAGTGACATTGATGATAGGAATTCAACTAGTGGGTTCTATGTATTCCTAAGACCAAACCTAGTCTCATGGTCAAGTAGAAAACAGAATGCAATCTCAAGAAGCTCCACAGAGGCACAGTATCGAGGGTTAACTGCTGGCCTAACTGAAATCCTATAGATCTAAAACCTTATGAGTGAAATGAAAATCCCATGCTCCACCACACCAAACCTCTACTGTGACAATCAAAGTGCAGTCTTAATGACTGCAAACCCAGTTCTTCACAACAAGAGGAAACACTTTGAACTTGACCTTTACTTTGTAAGAGACCATGTTGCACAAAAGAAAGTTAACATCATGCACATTCCCTCTCAAGACCAAATAGCGGACAGCTTCACAAAACCTGTTTCCAGCCTCAACTTTCACAAATTCAGACCCAAGCTCAGAATTACAGAACGAGTGCAAACCAACAGTTCCAATAAAAAGCACCACTGCCAAAGGAAATTTCAACAAACAAAATAGTAGGGTTGATGTCAGCAGTAATACATAAGCAAGCTGCAATTAGTAGTAGTTAGGGAGTTAGTTACAATTAGAACTTACAAAAAGACTCTAGAAGCAGTTAATTAGCTTTCAGTTAGCTAAGTCAGTTACATTGCTAACTATATTGCTAACTATATATAAAGTTGTAGCACTTGTAAAAGTAACTGAGGCAAATTCATTTTTCTCATAACACAAATCTGTTTTCTTCTCATTCTCTCTGTTTACTCTGCACTTTTCTGCACTTCACTTCATCATCATCATCTCTAGCTTGATACCTCACACGCGTAGAAGATGAAGATACAGTCACTTCTATCGGATCAGAAGTTTTGTAGGGTTTACGCATCTCAAGAAATCGAGTTTGGAAAGTCATAAAATTAACAAAACCTCCCCTTTTTTCCCATGCATGGCTTCGGCTGAAGTATGAAGGAGAGAGAGAATTTTTTAGGCTTATATAATGTGTAATTAGTGACTAATGTCATTTAATTAAATGGGAAAGGCATGCGTCGCGACACGTCGAGCATTAAGCGCTGCATGTCGCAATTTTGAGCTGCTGAGTCAGCGAGGTTAAACTTTTAAATATCTTGGAAGGTAATTAAGGTAATTGGACATGGTAAAAACTCAAATAATTATCTCAAGTGGTGGCATTTAATTAGAATAAAGATGGGATAAATTACTAATGTAAATGACATTAGTAAAGCCAAACTTTTTAAATCTTCTGGACCTAATATCAAGTAACCATCCTTCGTCAAATAAAATTAAATAATAACGTAATATTAATATTACATTACTCTTCATTTTATTTAAAGATCGCAAAAAAACTTATCATAAATGTTACACGAACAAAACGTAAAATTCGCACACACAACCCTAATGCGAAAATCAAGATGTTATATTATATGTAGTCACGTTTTGATTTTCAAAAAATGCAAGAATTAATTTTTGGAAACATTGCGTCTAATATAAAAGTGGCAAGTAGCTAGATTTTGAAATCAAAGGAAAGAGAGCACACTCTGAGCAATATTTCAACATTCTCTCGTTCATCGTTTTCCATATTTTGTTGTTTGAATATCATGCCTTTCGGATTTTATCTTTCTTTGAAATGAAAAAAAAAACGCTATTATGTGAGACATTTGAAAAAGTAAAAGAAAAAAATACAATGAGAGATAGTTTCTAAAAAAAAAAAAAAAGCCTTTTTATATTAATTTTGATGTAATATTTTTTAAGATGATGGACCTAGGTTAAGTTTTAATTTTTTTGGAAGTTGGGATAGCACCTAGAGTGATGTTAGGCTTAGTAAGTTTACTAAAAAGCTTAAGTGATTCCTAAATAGTTTAATAGTCAAATCAGTCCTTAAATAATTGTTTGTTTTTTAAATTTGTTCTTAAAAGATTTTATCAATTAAATTGGTCCTTCAAAGATTATAAATTAATCATTTTCGTCCTTAAGTCACTCAATTAATAGTTTTTATAAACAATTGATGACATGAAACATTTAACTCACGTCATACATGACATCTAGTATATCTAATTAGATGCTGAACATATATATTTTTAAAAAGAGGAATGCTAGGGGGCCAGCAATTTTTGTGATCTGTAGCCTTCAAATAGCCATCAAGATGATTTTAACGGTGTGAGATTGGTGTAAGATTTCATCCAATAGCTCACTTTTCTTTGCTAGTTATATGCTGGCCAGAATTTAACAAAGTTGCTGGCCCCCTAGACTTTTCTTTCTAAAAATTTATCAACTTAGTGTTCTTAGGTTATATTAGGATTATGATTTATATAATTAAAAAAATAAACAAAATTGATAGATTTTTATAAACATATTTATTCAACATTCAATTAGACATTATAAGTGTTATGTATGCTATCAGATAATATTTTATATCATAAATCATTGACAAAAATTATTAATTGAGTGATAAAAAGATAAAAATGATTAATTTGTAATATTTAAATGACTAATTTAATTGGTAAAATTTTTTAGGGACGAATTTAGAAAATGACCTATCTTTAAGGGACTAATTTTACCATTAACTCTCCTAAATAAATTAGGTTATAATAATTTGAAATTAGTATTTGTAATTTCTCTATCCACTTTTTCTGCCGTGGAGACTAAATATAAATCATAGTACACTAAATAATTAAACTAGAATATATAGTGGTGCAAGCTTCTCTTTCTTTTTTTTTTCTTTGCATATTGTTATTATGAGGCACGCAAAATGAAAATTCTCCTGAATTTTTCATTTTTCAGTTACAATAACAATTTTTTTCAAAGTTGTTTTTGTGCATTAAATTGAAAAAAAAAATTTAGATTCAACTCCTTTCTAGGTCAATAAAACCTTTAAATATATTCATCAATATCTTAATAAACTGCTAATGTAACTAACTTATGAGATGGGTCTCCTCTATGAATAAATTTAGACTTTTAACAAAAAGGTCTAATTCTAGGACTATTAACATATAGACCAAATTGTAGATTTATGAGAGACTACCTAACTTTTTTTCACGTCTGTTGAAAGGAAAAAATAGTTTACCAACTTCGTACGATAAAGATGATGATAATAATAATAATAACAACAAAACAAACATAACAATAACAATAATGATAGAGATAGTAATTGGTAAATAAACATAACAAAAAATAATATTAATAATAATGATGCTTATTAATTATATTTCGATGGTGGCGATGGTCGTCATTGTAAATAGCAGCGGCAGAAGCAATAATAACAGAGCACTCGCTGGGTTAAATATGGCGTTTTAGCCAAAATTTGTACAAACATTGACAAAAATCACAAACACACATGAATCATTATGTTAGTATACACACACACATAAGATGATGTTACATTTCTTCATTCTTTTATGCAGAGAAAAATTTACTTTATTACATACCATTTTCGCCTTAATTCTTAACCAAAGGGAAAGAAAGTTGTCGTGATTATAGAGAGATTTAATTTGAATGGAAATAATAAAAAAAAAAAAGACGCCATTGTTTCTACAAAGATATACATATAGTACTACTAACTAATAATAATTATCTATATACATTGTAATTTTTATGTACAATTAATTATTTACAACTATGAACTATCCTAATCATTTACACACATTACACAATGCAACTACGACATATTGGGCATGTCACATTCTTTTGTAACCAATTGTCTATACAATTTGAATGATACATGTGCTTGCACACAGGAAACACTTGACAACATTGTCCATCTTCAAAATCTTCCAAGCAAATGGCACATTCATCGCAACGACTTTTCGTTGTGTCGTGCATGCCATAGCTCACCAATGGTGGCAGTTTATTTGAGGCTCTAAGTTTCTGTCCTCGTTCCTTGTCGTCCACCACGACCGACGAATTTTGTATATCTCTCTGGATAAGAGCTTCCAAGAGGATAATATGGTGATTAGGTGTATCTCCATATGATTGATGGATCGCTTCTTCGATATCACGCAATTCCTCTGGGCTTAATTCCAAGTACCAAAAGAACAATCCATATAAGATTTGGTAAAAGATGAAGAAGATCATTGTGACTATGCCAATAGCAATCAAGATAGTTTGAATATCAATAGTGATGAACAAATACCAAGCCATATTGGATAAGTATTTTGTTTTGTTTTGTTTTATGCTGAAAATCTTTCTACAATGAAACTTGATGAATGTGATACAATTTTGAACACGACTTTGAGATTTTATATAAAATGAATCTTAAACCGTGATGGTTAGGAGTAGTGTGGCAAAATAATCTTTCATCCAAATAGGTTGCTGTGCATTCTAAATATAGATTAAGTAGGTTCTCTACTTTATTATCTTGCTAGTTTGCAATAACAGTCTTGTTATATTTTAAATTTATCATTTTGAAAAGATATCGTTGAACTAAACCATATGTTACTAATTTCTGTTAGACACCTTACATGAAGTTGATTTATAAGTTTGGTGGTTATTGCCGTTAAAAAAAATTATAATAATACATTTTGAAAATGTGCTTAACTAAAAAAAAGATTTTAATTTGTTGCGAGTCTAACTGCCGGAAGCAAATTATTATTAATTATAAATGTATAGTTTGCTAATCTAATTACCAAAATAAAACATAGAAGGTGCATTAAAACACTTTTCTTATTAGAAAACCAGTAAATAAATAAGGCAAGAAAATGATAAAAAGAAACATTAGATATGGAAACGTCAACTAATTAAGGCTAATTAATTTCAGCAATCAATTCGAACAATTAAATAATAATAATAATAATAATAATAATAATAATAATAATTTAGTATGATTTTGGATCCTATGATTTTGGCCGAAAATAAAAATCATCTTTAAAGTTTTTTTATTTAAAATTATGTCTAACGTTGAATTGTATTTTAAAATTATTATTTTTTCATAAATCGTAAATTTTTAAGACTAAATTACCTCTAAAAAATAATTATAAAATTAAAAAGAAAAAGAGAAGAGATACAGAGAGAAGCATAGGTGAAAGAAGGAAGAGAAAGAAAAAAAAGTAGACAAAGAGAAGATGGCGACATCCAAAACTGCCTAGCACCGCTGCCTCCCTGTCGCTCCCTCCATTGTTCTCGTGGTGGAGAGAAAGAGAAAAAGAGAAAATAGTGATGCCGGAATCGAAGGGAGAGATACAAGGGAAGAGGAAGGCGGCAACGACGTTGGAGTGGGAGAACATCCTCGTCGTTTCTGGTCTGACTGAAAGAGAGGAAGAAAGGGAGAGGAAAGACACAAACGGAGAGATAGAGAAAAGAGATGCTCGCTACCGTGCTTAATCCATGTTCTATCACTACCACCGTCACTGCTGTCGGAGCGAGCTCACCGCAGAAGAAAGCAGCCGTCGAGTTTCACCTTCACCCTCTGCAAACCATCGTTCGCTGTCTATTAAAGCCATCGAGTTTCACCAAATGTCGGTGTTGATGCTAATGAAAGTATGGTGGTGGCGGCAGTATATCCGTTGAGGTGGAGTAAAGATGGTGGGAAGGGTTGTTGGAAAAGGGTGGTGGTGGGTAAGGAAGAAGAAGTAGAAAAAGAAGAGAAATCGGGGAAATTTTGAAAAGGTTTATGTTAGGCAATTAATGATTTTTTTTTAAATAACATGAATAATAGGTTATAAAATTGATCTAATTTAAGTAAAACACATTATATATCTAAATTACTCACTTAAATCTTAATATTAGAATAATCATCCATACACCTAATGAATTGAACATCCGATATATCAATTGTTCATATTGTTTAATATTTTTATTGTTTATCTATATTTTTCCTTTTGAAAATTGGAAAAGAATATTTTGGTTTAAAAAATAATTTTAAAATTAAATTGAACCTTAGAGATGATTTTAATTTTTAGATTAAATTATAAGAATTAAAATTATATTTAGTTATAATAATAATAATAATAATAATAATAATAATAATAATAATAATAATAATAATATAGCTAAAAGGCATATGATAAGATTTTAATAGAATATTTTAAATATTTTTATTTAATAAAAAATATATATATTAAAAATTCAAACTTCTTATATTTTAAAAAAAAATCTTAATTTATCATTTTAACATGTGCCTTCAAGACACAAATTAAATACATCCTAATAATAATAATAATTGTCAATTATATACTAAGCTTACACTTTTTTTTTATTGGTCTTTATTGTAGAATTTGGATCTTCTAAATTTTAAATTTGTACTTTAAAGAGTAAAGTGTAATTTTCTATTTTTGAATGGTTTCTCTTTTATATTTATTTTTGATCTCACCTATAAAATAAATGATAAGAGATTACACTTTATTCTCTAAAGTGAAATTCAAACTTTAGAGAATCCAAATTCTTTATTATGCTAATCCTAATTGTCCGCATGTGCTGAGTAATGCTATTCCAACCCTTTG
The DNA here is from genome assembly GCF_003086295.3 of Arachis hypogaea. Lineage (NCBI taxonomy): Eukaryota > Viridiplantae > Streptophyta > Magnoliopsida > Fabales > Fabaceae > Arachis > Arachis hypogaea. The sequence continues at coordinate 24,570,353 of NC_092053.1, read as the reverse complement.
GTGAAGATGATTTAAATTCCATTTTGGCAAGAATGTCACTCTCGTAGAAATTAAAGAAGCTATTTTCAACCGAGCACGCGTAAGCTTTATGGAGAAGGAATGCTTACGAATCAAAATATTTTGATTCGATTCACATTAAAATCATCATATTAGATCGAATTTTATATTCATATTTTTTAGTTTTGGAAATAAAAAACTAAAAAATAAGTAAAAATAAATCGAAATATATTGATATCTAACTTAAAAATAAATAAAAATACGATATTAGAGCAACCAGCCTGAATTTGAAAGAAAAATTAATCAATTCTATACAAAAAATAAAATCAAAACCAGATTTTAAAGCACAATAAAAAAGGACCAAGAATTTAATACTTAATAGTAGCAGCAAATTTAAACCACAGTAGAGAAAAACTATAATTTTCTAATATATCTCATTTTTTGAAAAAACAAATTAATACAAGAAAGGTATAATTAAAGAAATTACCAGAACACAAAAAATTTATTCATATCTAAGCAGAACTTAAAAGAACCAGAATTCAAAAGAAGCATAAGAAAACTGTAAAGGTAAAGTAATTAAACAGAAACAAAACTACAGAAGTAAAGCAAAGCTGCAGAAGTAAAACAACAATCAGAATCATAATGATGACAACAAACAAAGACAAGTGGGGAGACGATAGGTGGTGAGCGGCGAAATGATAGGCGAGTGACGAGTGCGATGAACCATAAGAGGCGATGGGCCGAGGAAGAGGAAAGCAAAAGTGCAGTACCGTCGCAGAGGAGAACTAACGCAAAGGAGAAGCGAGGTGAGGTGAGCTGTCAGCCTCCAGCACAGCGGCGTAGAGGACTACGATAAGAGATTAAAGAGTAAGTAAGGTGAGTAAGGGTGAAGGTGCATCCACCAGCCAAAGGAGGAGGGGGTTAGGGTTTTTCGAGTGTTAAACTTAAAAGAGGTATATATATTTTTATTTGTTTATATTTTTTTATTTATTTTGCAAATCTACGGACACAGTTATAAAATCTACCATCCAATCCTATTTGACTGCAGATCGGATCAGAAAGAAAAATTAATCAATTCCATACAAAAAGTAAAACCAAAACCAGATTTTAAAGCACAATAAAAAAGGACTAAGAATTTAATACCTAATAGTAGCAGCAAATTTAAACCACAGTAGAGAAAAACTATAATTTTCTAATATATCTCATTTTTTGAAAAAACAAATTAATACAAGAAAAGTATAACTAAAGAAATTACCAGAACACAAAAAATTTATTCATATCTAAGCAGAACTTAAAGGAACCAGAATTCAAAGAAAGCATAAGAAAACTGCAAAGGTAAAGCAGTTAAGCAGAAACAAAACTACAGAAGTAAAGCAAAACTGCAGAAGTAAAACAACGATCAAAATCATAACGATGACAACAAACAAAGGCAAGTGGGGAGACGATAGGTGGTGAGCGGCGAAATGATAGGCGAGTGACGAGTGCGATGAACCATAAGAGGCGATGGGCTGAGGATGAGGAAAGCAAAAGTGCAGTACCGTCGCAGAGGAGAACTAACGCAAAGGAGAAGTGAGGTGAGGTGAGCTGTCAGCCTTCAGCACAGCAGCGTAGAGGACTACGATAAGAGATTAAAGAGTAAGTAAGGTGAGTGAGGGTGAAGGTGCATCCACCAGCCAAAGGAGGAGGGGGTTAGGGTTTTTCGAGTGTTAAACTTAAAAGAGGTATATATATTTTATTTGTTTATATTTTTTTATTTATTTTGCAAATCTACGGACACAGTTATAAAATCTACCATCCAATCCTATTTGACTGCAGATCGAATCATATTCAATCTGATAATTTGCATATTAGATACGAATATATACCGTGGATCTGTGGATCAAATCCAATCCATGAACACCCTTACAAGGGATAGAAATGGTATGCAACCAATTTTCTATCAATCTCAATGGAAGAAAGTGGGAGTAGATCTCTGTTATCTTGTGCAACTAATTTTTCAAAACCTTGAGAAAGTTGAAAATTAATGAGGCTCTTATTACTATTAACCCCAAGGTAGATATGGTTACCAACTTCAAGAAAATGAGACTTCTGAAAGGACATACCAGCCCCCGAAGGATTATCGGGCATTCCTTCATGTCGGGAGGAGGTACCGGTTGGACCGGGGTCGAGAGCCCATTTCATATTCTCCGGTTCCATTCCAGATCAAAGCAGGATAGGATAGCTTCCCTTTTAGAGCGAGGGCCTTTCGAGACCAATGCTATCAACACGGGTGAAAGGTGAAAAGTTTGCAGGCTTTGGATAAGTCTTTGTAATGTTGCTTATAAGATGGTGACTAAAATCTTCACCAACAATTGCCTAAGGAAACTTATGAAGAGGTTGGTTAGACCTAGTCAATGGAGTTTCATTCTAGGAAGACACAATTCAAATAACATCATTATAACTCAGGAAGTTATCCACTCTACAAGGAATAAAAAAAGAACCAAGGGTTAGATGACTATCAAGATTGACTTGGAAAAGACTTGTGATAGTCTTAAGTTGAGTTTTGTTGAAGAAACTCTTATCGATATCAGTCTTCCTACTCACACTATTAATTGGAACGGTGAAAAAATTGACGAATTTACTCCTTCCAGAGGAATTCGCTAAGGAGATTCCATTTTCTCATATATCTTTGTCCTTTATATCGAGCAAAGTGGAGGGCTTTGTTGATGCTAGTTATGATATGATTACCCACATTTCTAGAGAAGAAAACCCGAGTTTTATCATAACTAACTTTTTGGCCCAAGCCCTCACAAAAAATATTTAGACATTTATTTATAACATCCGCTAGGTCAAGGGTGTTAGCCTCAGCAAAGAGGATCATATTATCGGCAAAACATAAACGAGAGATATTAAGACCATCTTTATTGATGTGAATAGGCTTCCAAAAACCATGGTCCACAGCGACAATGTCCAAGCGTACTTTGAATGACATCATCAATAAGCTCAACTCCAAACTCAACTCTTGGAAAGCTCTTACCCTCTCCCTAGTGGGAAGAATCACTATGGTAAAATTCGTTCTTTCTTTTATTCTCTCTTATACTATGCAATCTACTTTATTAACTGCACATACTTATAATATTATCATAAATGCAGGATTTTTTGGAGAGACATTGGCTAATCCAAAAAGACCCAGGCCACATGATGAATTGGGATAAAGTCTACAAACCCAAAAAAACGGGTTGTTTGGAGATTCGTCATGCAAGTAAAATGAATCTATTCATTCATGATGAAGATAGGGTGGGGTTTTATTGTGAAGTAAGATTCTTTATAGGCTAGAGTTCTTCAGTTGAAGTATGACAATGGAGATGATGATATTTTGATTGTAGAGTTTAAAAGAAATAACTATAACCTGTGGAAAGGTATGTAAGACCCCGAATTTCTTAAAAAAATAAATAATAAGTTACTTACGATTTATTATATTTAGTTAAAATTATATTTTCAGAAATTTTTATATATAAGATGAGCAATTTCTTATTTATAATTTAACGCTTTAGTAATTAAAAGAAAATGAGAATTTCATATGCTTTAATTTGAATATTAAACTTTTGAACATTATTTTATGAATAAAGAAATAATAATTTTGATTATCTATAATTTTTTAATTAGAGTATTTATTTAAAAAATAATTTATAAATTAATAAATAAATAATATTTTTATATATAATTATTGTTGGATTAAAATTAGTTGAGTAAAAGACATATCGGTCCCTGACCTTTTTAAAATTGGACATTTTCGTCCCTTAAGATTTGAAAATACTTTTAACCCCCTCACCTTGTAAAATCTGGGACAATTGAACCCCTCCGTTGATTTGGGTTGGAAAACGTCACCGGAGAAGGCTGATGTGGCTGGGGGGAGTGTGACATGTCCGTTTAGGTTGCTGAGCTGGATGGGATACTAAAATTCGTAGGACAGATCGATCCCTTACACACAAAACGACGTCGTCCCCTTTCCTTACCCCTATTTAGATAATGTTATTCCCATAACACCCAGAAGCCACACTTGTAATTACTGAAAACCCTACCAGAAGACAAACAGTTTCTTTCTCCCTCCAAAAAAGAACGTCTTCAACTCGTTGAGAAGGTGTTGTGTGCTCAGTGGACGTTGCGGGTGGCGAAGGGTTTGACAGGCTTCATCTGGCAAGAAGCTGCCGTCTGCTACAGAGGTAAGAGTATTAGTGGAATATACTGTTCGTTCTTGTTTAACTATTTGGTAGAATATAATGCATGGGGTTGGGGTTAGTCATGATCGCATGCTCTGTTTTGGGGATGAGACTGGAAAAAATTCTATAGGGATTTAACTGATTTAAATTTCTCAGGCACTTGATCTAGGGCTTAATGTGTGATTGCTATATCTGTGCATAATGCAGATGGTTGATATATATGTTGTACCTGTTTTTCACCATGGAGGTCATTTTGGTAGAGGACCCAGTGGCACTCTTGAGTATATTGGTGGGAAAGTTGAGAAATTTCCAGAGATGGATTTGGACTTTGTGAATTTTGGGGATTTGGTTACACTATTCAAGGGTCTAGGCTATGCAACATACAGGACAGTGTATTGGTATGACCTAACCAGCAATGATCTTGAGTCTGGACTGCACATTTTGAGAGGGGATGCAAGAATCAATAAAATGCGAGAGAACAAGCTGAGGAATTCAACTAGCAACGAGTTCTACATTTACTTCGATCACCCTGTTGATGAGCCACAGATTGTGGAAGAAGATGCTGCTGCCGAACAGGGGCCGGAAGAATTTGATGATGCAGGAGCTTCACTCATCACCATCAACAGCAGGGGATGGGAATGGTAGTGGGGAGGACGAGCTGTATAAACCTCCTCCGAATGGCACTGGAACTAGTTCTAATGATAACTCTTCTAGCTGTGATGAGGAGAATGATGTTATGAAGAAAAGAACTCTGGAAGGAAAGGAGAAAGTGCTGCCAAAAAGAAGGGTCACTGTCAAGGAAGGGCTAGTCGCAGAGTCAAGTGGGAACAAGAGAGGTGCTGGGAGAAAGACTGCAGGTGTGCCTGATGGCAAAGGTACCAGGCCAGCTGCCAAGCCCAAAGGAACTGGGCCTAGTGCGAAGCCCAAAAGAAACAGGCCTACAGCCAAGCCCAAAGGAAGTGTGCCTAATGTCAACCCCCAAAGAACTGGTGCTGCTGTGCATGCTGAAGAAGATGTCCCATCTGTGCAGCCCAATGACAGGCCTCCAATAGGGCTCTATGTGACTGAGGAGGATTCAGATGATGATGACCCGGTTTATGAGTATGCATCTAAGGACCTTCACACACCAGTATCCTCAGAGGATGAGGGAGACAAGCATGAATTTCCAGTCTTTAATGAAGAGTATGGGTTTGGAGAGGGGAGATTTGAGGTGGGTACCAAGTTTGCAACCATTGATGGCTTCAAAGAGGTCGATAGCAAGAATTGATGTGAAGCCTATCCCTCAGTCCCTCCCTGTCTTTGACAAGATATATATCTGCTTCGAGGGCTGTAAGCAAGGCTTCAAGAGTGGATGTAGGCCTTTCATCCATCTAGACGGAGCCTTTCTAAAGACATACCATGGAGGCCAGTTACTGTCAGCAGTGGCCCAGGATGCCAATAACCAGTTCTATGTTGTGGCATTTGCTGTTGCAAGATTTGAGACCAAAGAGTCATAGAAATGGTTCCTGACATTACTTCAGGAAGATCTGGGTGATGCCTCCCAATTCGGTTGGAACTTTATGTCCGACCAGCAAAAGGTAAGACTCTTACTTTTCTTTATGTGTTTAGTTGTTGGTATTTATTGAAATAGCCTATAATATGCTTAGTTGTTGGTGTTTATTGATTTAGCCTTTAATCTGTTTATTTGTTGGTGTTTATTGAATTAGCATATACCCTGTTTAGTTGTTGGGGTTGTTTGGGTAGGCTATAATGTGTTTAGTTGTAGGGTTTGTTAGGGTAGGCTATAATGCTATTTAGTTGTTGGTGTTTATTTGTTTATTGAAATATATTTGAATAGGGCTTGCTACCAGCATTAAAAGAGGTAATGCCAAGGGCACATCATAGAAACTGTGTCATGCATATATGGAAAACTTTATTAATCGGTTCAAAGACATGCACATTAGAGACATTGTGTGGGAGTGTGCTAGGTGTACAACTGAACCAGAATTCAAGGAGAAAATGGATAGGCTGAAGGGGGTTAACAATGCGGCATGGGAATATTTGATGAAATTTGAACCTACCACTTGGGTTAAAGCCTATTTTAGTCATGGACCCAAGGTGGATAACCTGACTAATAATATGTGCGAAGTGTTCAATGCAAAGGTAGTAAAATACAGAGTTAAACCTGTGTTGACAATGTGTGAGGAGATTAGGTGCTACTTAATGAGGAGGATGACCAAGCACATTAGATTGTTAGAACACCATAGTGGTAAGCTAGCACCAGTTCAGGAGAAAAGGTTGCAGATGAAGATAAAACCAAGCAGTAGGTAGATAGCTGATTGGGTGCGGGACAATGAAAGAAAAAGGTTTGAGGTAACCAGAAAGAAGACGAAAGTGGATGTGGATCTAGTCAAACACACCTGTTCATGCAACACATGGCAATTGAATGGTAAATAGTTTAACCCCAACTAATATGTGCTCGTCTTATGTAAAGTTATGCTGGTTTACATGTAAGTTTTACTGATTATGCAGGCATGCTGTGCATACATGCTATTGCTGCTATCAGAAAGAGGCATGACCAGGTTGAGGATTATGTGCATCCATGGTTGTGTATGGAGTCCATTCACAAGACATATGCATATTGCATCAAGCCCGTTCCTAGTGAAGAATTCTGAACTACAACTGAGCAGCTGAGGCCTGCCCCGCCACCTATCAAACGGCCTATTGGGAGGCCAAAGGTGCACAACCGCAACAAGGACCCTGCTGAGGCTCATATTCAGGGAGACAAGCTGAAAAGAAGCTTCCAGGTTACATGTAGCAAGTGCAACGAGAAAGGACACAACTATAAAACTTGTAAAGGAGCTCCAAGCAACCCCAACTGGAAACCAAAGAAGAAAAAACCCAAGAAGACAGTTGACAACTCACAAGCTCTGGTGCTGCTTCCCCTTTCACAATCAGCCCCTCAACCCGAGGTAAGCCAGCACAAAAAATACTTTAGGACCATTTTATACTTCTTATTAGAGAGTCACTTATAAAAATTTGGTTAGGTTAAGCACTAATTACCCTATTTGGTTACATTGCTGTCTCTTTGTTACATAGGATCAAAATCAATCACAGAGTGAAAAATTGACTGAACCTAGTGCTAGGGAGGCATCTGGGTCTGCACCAGTTCCTGCACCAGTTCCTCCATTCCAGCTGCCAAGAATGGACCAACCAGTCTCCAATGCTGTTGCACCTACTTTCAGACCCAAGCAACCAATTGTCCGACCCCAATAAGTGCAAATCCACCACCAAATCTAACACCACACACACAACAAACTCAAAGCAGATACACCAGTAGGGGACTCTCGAAGGAGACCTTGAAAGTAGCAACCAGTGCCACAAAGAGAATTCTCAAGCCTTAGAGGAAGTGAACAAAGCAGCATGATTTCTGTGTTTTTTTTTTTTTTTTTGGCTAGTTATTAGCATGACATTAGACAATGCTTTTAAGAAGAGTAATCTTGGCAAACTTGTTTACATGCCAACCAGACATTTTCATATTTTGGAGTTAACTCATGCTGGCAATGTTTTGGATTAAATCAGATACATTGTCATTCTAACGTTTTGGTTAAAATCTATCCAGAATTGCTATCTTGTATAATGCTTGGAATAATGTTTAGATGTTCTAAATACAAAACAAAAATGGATTCAATCCACTAATACACTTTTCATTCAAAAGCCAGCTATGGCAAGTTCCATTACAACCAATTCCATGTACATCAATCATACCCCCTTCAACATACATACAGCAACAACAACTACTACTACACCAATCACAGTTATATGCCACAAACTCAATTTTTTTTTTGCTTTCAATAGACAACAGCTTCCTCTCCAACTCTTCTATTTTTTTCTCAATATCCTGATTTTCAAGCAGCTGTTCTTCAATGGCTACTCCCTCAGTTTCATCCACCGCACCCAAGGCTTCAGGCTCCACGGCCCTAATTTTTTTCAAATGTTCATCCAGCCATACAAAGTACCGGCAATACGGTTCTTTAGCCTGGAACAAAATTTCAGTGAATCACCCATCAATACCCAGCACATTATAACCCAACTATTGTAAAAATCGCTCACTTACCTTGAATAATGGACACCCAAGAAACACTCTATTAGGGTTACTAGTCGTTCTTGACTTGTACATAATGGCATTGATGCCACAGTAGCACTTGGGCACAATCGCAACTCGCGAACATCCTCCTGGCACAGCGCACGAAGATCCCCCTCCTCGTCTTGTGCATGAAGAGCTCCCTTCACTCATCATGGACGATCGCAGCATCAACACCCATGTCTTCCTCCAAGGTTATCGATCAAATAGGGGTAAGGGAAGGGGACGACGTCGTTTTGTGTGTGAAGGATCGATCTGTCCTACGAATTTTAGTATCCCATCCAGCTCAGCAACCTAAACGGACAGGTCACAGTCCCCCCAGCCCCATCATCCTTCTCCGGTTCAATTGTCCCAGATTTTACAAGGTGAAGAGGTTAAAAGTATTTTCAAATCTTAAGGGACGAAAATGTCCAATTTTAAAAAGGTCAGGAACCGATATGTCTTTTACTCAAATTAGTTTTTCAATTGCTACATTACCCCTATTTTATTAAAAATACCTAAACTCTAATCCTAACTTTCCTAACACACCCACACCCACACTCTCACCTTCCTCTAATCTAGCCGCCACCCCACCCACACACAACACACACACCCAACGGAAAAGAAAAGAAGAAAGAAAGGCAAAGAGAGAAGAGGGAGCCCGGAGAGAAGGGAGAAACCGAGGGAGAAGAAGAGTGAGGAAAGGGAGATGGCACCGGCGAGGAGGGATGCCACCGCCGCCATTGTCGTCGTCGTTGTCTCCATATTACACGCTGCCATCGCTAACAAATAGGGGAGAGAGAGAGAGAGAGAGAGAGAGAGAGAAAGAGCTTGCGAGGCAGGAGGAGAAGGAGATGCCATCATTGCGCGTTGTTGCTGTCGGCTTCGTCACGAATCTCGCCGTCACCACTGCTAGGGGACGCTGCCGTCGAGGAACCCGCAAAGAGAGAGAACGCGGCGGTAGTGGGTAGTCACTGTGATGCTGCCACGAGCCAGCATTGCCGTTGCACCTTGCCGCCAAGCTGTCGTCGCCGTTCCTCGTTTCTACCAGAGCCGTCGTGGAGCCGCGATGAGCTGACATCGCTGGAAGACACCACCGTCGGGAGCCACTGTCAGTTGCCCTAACTCTGCCTAGCTTCCGCTGGTTCAATCCTTGCCGGTGAGGATCATCGGAGCTACTGCTGCCCTATTTCCATGTTTTCCCTTTTTGTTATAGTAAGTGTATTTCGTTCTAGAACCCTTGAAATCAGTATTCTGTTATGTTTGGTTAGAGATTCTGAGATTTTGGTAATGTAGGGTCGAGTTGCGGTTATTGCATGTTACGATTGAAGCTGCTGCTGTTGCTGTGGAAGTATAAGACAGCTGTGGTTGCGGCGGCTGCTGCTATGGCCCGGGAAAGAAATGGGGGTTTGCACATTTTATAGCTTTTGGGTTTCGACTATTCGAGGTAGGGGCTTTTTCTTAAACTCTTTTTTTACTTTCAAGAATTGTTATTAGTCGATATTAATGCGAAAAATGTATTTTGATGATTTCATAAGTCTTATGAATTGAACTTAGTTGCTTTGAATGAATATAATTGCTTGCCTAGTTGGTTTATTAATCGATTGAAATTGTTTAGTTGGGTTTTGTGCTTGGTTTGAATTTGCTATGATAATGGTTAGATGGTAGTTGTTTCTGATTATTGAGACTGAATGCTTGATGCAATTTTACTTATGATGATTTCTTCGATTTAGGCGTTGGATTGAAAATGATTTGATATTTGGAAATAATTTGAGATTTGGAAATAATTTGGTATTGAAAATGATTTGATATTGAAAATGATTTGAGATTTGGAAATGACTTGATGTTGGAATTGGCTTGATATTTGGAATTGATTTGAGATTCGAAATTTGTTTGATTTTGGAAATGGTTGAGCAGAGTTTGAGAAATAGTTTGGTTGGGACCCGAAGAAGGTGGCAAAGTCCAAGTTTTAGAAGAGGTGTTGTCGAAATTTTTATAAATATTTTAGTGAAATTGAATAAATGACTTCTGAGTCTCTTTGGGAGAAAACTTATTTTTGGTTTGGTTAATTATGAAAAGAATTGTGTTTTGGGGGAGCTCTAAGCAAAAAATAAAATAATGAAAATAGGTAGTTTAATATAATTGATTTTTTTGACTCTTTGAGGAAGGGTTATGGAGTTTGAAAAAGGCGTTGAGGTTGGTTTTGAGAAGTTTTAGTGAAATTAAAGTATTTGAGTAGATTAGTAAAAGAAAATTATTTTTGAGTCATTTTGGAAAGTTCTTAAACTTGATAATGAATTTGAAAGTGAGTTTTATTTAATTAAATCTAATTTAAAAGTTATGTTCTTGGGAATTTGAAATGGATTTGAAGGAATGAATTATTGAATTTAGTTTAATAACTTAGTTAAGGAAAACCGGACTCTTCATGATTTTGTTAATTTGGGAAATTGATTTGTGAATTGCGAAGAATTATGGTTCTGAAGTCGAATTTGGCTATGATTAAGATTCTGTTTGATTGAAATATGATTATTAAGAATTGTGATTCTGAATATGATTGAAATGAGATATAATCTTGAACACAATCTCTTGATAACGGTGATATGTAACGCTTACTTGAGATAATGTATGTGAGGCTCAGCAAGGATGGCGATACGTAACGTCCACTTGAGACCTAAAGGAGGGATTCCCATGAGGACGGCGATATGTAACGCTCATGGAGGAAACGAATTTGATAAGTGGGGACGGCAATACGTAACGCCTACTTGAGACTAAGAGTACAGCTCAGTGGGGATGGCGATACATAACACCCAAGCGAGACTATGAGTTCGGCTCCATGAGGACGACGATACGTAACGCTCACTGGAGACCGGATGAATGATCCCCCATAAGGACGGCGATATGTAATGCTCATGGAGGGGATGTTTTCTGATATAGGGACGGCGATATATAACGCCCATCTCAGGAGTGTTGTCGGGTGCGGACAACCAACCGACACGTGAGCTCATGGCCTATTTAGCAATGTTCTAAAAATTGGACCGGACCGGACTGGCCGGTTCAACCAGATTAACCGAAAACCGGTCATCTGGCTGGTCCGGTTGATTCCTAAAGCCGTTATGCAAAAAACTGATAAAAAATCGGTCAAACCGGTGGTTAACCGGTGAACCGGACGAACCGGACAGGTTTTTCAAAAGTTCGGTTTTGCCATCCTTATAGAAAACGGCGTCATTTTTTAACGCTTAAAAAAAAACATTCAAAAGGCCCATAACCCATCCAATGCCTTCGAGCCTAATGCCTCTCTCTCCCCTTCCAACCCTAATTTCCTCAATAAGCTGAAAGGCTGAAGCCAGCAGGAAATCAGGAATGCCTCCACTCCACCGTCCTTACCACTATCGGCACCGACAGTAGCCACCAGTCATTGCCACCATCACCACTCGAAGCTTCTGTCTCCATTGTCGTCGTCGGCTAGTCCGTTTGAAGCTTCTGTCACCCTCGTCGTTGGAAGGTCGGGGCATAGCTTCTGTCGTCGGCCGCCTCTGTCCTGCTGGGCATCTCTATGCCACTTTAGGCCGTCGTTGCTTTCTCTGCCTCAGTGAGTTTCTTAGTGTTTTAATTAATTTTTTTGATAAACTCATAATGATATGAATTGCTGGCTTGCTGGAGTTGCTGCAGAGTTCTTCAGTTTTTCAATTAATATTTTTTATTCTATTAATGATATGAATCACTGGCTTGCTGGAGTTGCTGCAGAGTTCTTTAGTTTTTCAATTAATTTTTTTATTCTGTTTATTCTGCTACAGAATTGCTGTAATACTGAATGTTGAATAGAATTTTGAAACCGTTTTTTAGAACATTACTTCTGTCTCCATGATGTGCCGAATATTTGGCACATACCCTTGCTATTGAAAGTAATTCTAACATTATTTTCTGTTTCGTTCTTTGGTTTATGAAGGAACTTGAATTTTTCTTTTGAATTTACTTTCTGTTAATGGCTGAAAACTAGTGATCACATTGTGGAATTCTATGTTCTGTAATGTATTCTTCTAATAATCCTCCTAATTTTGATATAATTTCATATCCTGGATTTTGAATGCTGAATTGAATTTTAGTATAATTTTATAATGCTGAATAGAATTGATATAATTTTGGATTTTGAATTGCTGTAATTCTAAATTTTGCTGTAATTGCTGTAATGGCTGAGGTTTTATTTTACTGTAATTGTGGTAATGGCTGAAACATGAAGTTAGGTTTTAAGGGGACAGGGGATAGTTTGTTTTGCACATCTTGAAAAAATGTTGCTGCTGAGATTGGTTCATAGCTATTTCTAATTAGTAATTTGACATTAATGGAGTGAGTTTTGTCTAATTAAGTAATTATTGATATTATTATTGATTGTTGGTGATTGTTGATTGAATATGGATATAGTATTTATGCCATGATTTCTTTTAGTTATAAATTGTGATTTTTGAATTTGAATCTAGAATTTTAATGATGAGATGAGATATAGTTTAGTTAGTGGGTAGGTTATGAAATTTTAAATTTTATTATTATATGAATGATTGAATTTAAATTTTAAAAGATTTATATTATACTTTTAATAATTTTATTTTATATTTAACGAAACCGGTTTGACTACGGTTCAACCACGGTTGGACCATTAAACCATTGAACCAGTAACTTGACCGGCTCAATGACCGGTTCGGTCCTCGCAACCTTGCTGTTTAGGAATAGACATGCATCATACTGCATTTGTTTGAAATTGCTTGGGTTTGCATAATTATTTTGGTTTGCCTAATTGATATTCTGTTAACTGCTAATTGTACTACTTGTTATAATTGATCTCTGTGTAATTGTTTGATTATCTATTTGATTTCTTGTGCTTGTGATTTGTTGGTTTGGGTTATGGTGGAGTGTGGTGGCATGATTTGATTATATGTTAGATTAGAGGCCATGATTTGCTTATATGTTAGGCTAGAGGCCGTGGTTTGATTATGTGTTGGGTCAGAGGCTGTGGTTTGCTTATGTGTTGGGTCGGAGGTCATAATTAGTTGAATTATCGTTAAGTCTGGTTAGAATGGTTCGTTGGTATGTGGTGAAACCCTTTAGATATTTATGTTTGATTGGATTCTATAAATTTAAAATATGAATTTGGGTTTTGGATAATAAATTGGTCTTTGAGAAAAGATTCATAAGACGAACGATGATCATTGCTTTTAAAATTCATTCTCCTTTTTATACGTATCCTCTTATGACAATCGTTAAACTCTCTACTAAGAACCTGCGAGGATGATGTTCTCACCTCCTACAAACTTCTCTTTCAAGACGGACGGGGAAGCTTATGAAGTTTTTGCTGAGTTCTTAGTTGTGCTGTTTTTGTTTTGATATATTAGTTATATTTTTTCCCTCACCTTTATTATTAATATATTTTGTAAGAGGGATAGGAGTTGTAATAATGTGTATGTATATTATATTTGTAAGTTATTTGTGTAAAGGATATTTGTATATCTATATGTGTACATGTGAAGCATTGTGATTTTTATAAATGAATGTTTGTAAAAACAAAGTATTTTTTTTCAAAGAAAACAGCGATACGGTTTTCGAGTTAAAAGACTCCTATTTTATTATTAAGTATATAAAAGTCATCGCAATGTCTTCATTATCAGAGTGGTACAGTCGGAAACGAGACATTTTGCTAGTAAGGATATTATAAGGTATTTGTACTTCTGGTTGGAAATTCAATAATACCATATTTGGAGGATTGGTGATAGTTCCAAAATAAGTTTTTGGGATTATAATTGTCCCTAACTTCGGCGTAAGCAAAATGTTATCTAGGTAGGTATGCCTATTAACCACTCTAGTATGTTGAACAACTTTCTTGATGTTTCACGTGGCTGTGATGCAAATAAATTAAGATGTTGGTTGCCGATGCAGTGGTTAGCAAAAATTATGGCGCTCTCTCTCCTCTCCCCATGGAACGTACTGGATTATATAGTTTGGAATTTATTCCGTGATAGCTCCTTAGCATCAAATCCGTAGATCAAGCTCTGAACAGCGCTCCCTACTCCTCAAAAAGAGTACACAACTTGGTTTGACATTAGAAAGGTCCTGAGAGAATCCATGCTTTCCTCTAGTTAACTGTTAGAAGTCCTTCTCTCACTAACATTGAGAAAAGGAGATGACACCTCACAAATTTAGCTAGATGTCTCATATAACACCATAACTTTTAGCACCTCATGATCGTAGTAAAAGTCCAAGTGTCACTTACCTCTAAACCTTTTTATCTTATACTATCTTTATTTAATATCGAGCCTTTGCAAATACGAACCGAAACTTTAACTAAGAAAGCAGGAGGAGACTTTATTTTAAATCACTTAATCACAAAAGTATATATATATATATTCACATAGCTTTATATACAGACTTATTCAAAGAATCTCAATTACAAGTCCTACCCCTCTAAAAACTAAAATAATAAACGACAAGGAAAAAATAAATCAACTCGTGAAAATAAACTTCTATACTCCTGTAGCTCCACACTAAGCCTTCGCACCTATAGCTGAAAGGGGTGGAAGTAGGGAGTAAAAACTGGAGATTTTTTAGTAGGGTCGGAGTTAGAAGTTAAGTTCATTTAATTTTATTCCTTAATCAACAGCAACACACCACACAGACAAATTTCAACAAAGCATGATAAGTAATTCACTCAGAAGTCAATTAACCAAAAAACACACTGACACGTTCACAGAGTTTCACAACATAGAGATATGCGCAAACAAGTATGATGCATATCTAGTCCTATACAGGCCATGAGCTCATGTGTCGGTTTGTTACTCAATTTCCGACACTGGTCCTGAGATAAGCGTTTCGTATCGCCGTCCCTATCTCAGCCAACATCCCCTCCTTGAGCGTTACGCATCGCCGTCCTCATGGGAGAATCTTCCTTTCGGTCTCCAGTGAGCATTACGCATCGCCGTCCCCACTAAGTCATCCCTATAGTATCAAGTGAGCGTTACGTATCGTCGTCCCCACTACACACTTGGCACTAAGGCTCAAACAGCACTCAATTTCTTTTTAATCTTTGCTCTCTACTCTACTGCGGCAGAGATATCTTTAATTAATACCTTCTTTTCTATCCGCTCTACTATGGCAGACGTTCATTAAATTCTTTTCAGTCGCTGCTCTCTACTCTTCTGTAGCAGAGATCCTTTTTACTTAATACATCCTTTTCTTTTTGTTCCTTTTTCTTTACTTTTCTTTCTCATCTTTCTCTTTTATTTTTTTACTTCTTTTCTTTCTCTCTTCTTTTCTTTTCTATCATTCCATAATATAAATTATCTTCGCATTATTCCCTCGTCTTTCCCTAAGTGTCTTATGGAAAAGAATTATAAAGTACTTTAATTAAGTTTGCGTTCTCTAAAACGTTTAAGATCACTCTATTTGCTCTTCTCTAACTTATAATAATATTAATAATATCTTTACTAGATAATATTCTTAATAAAATAATAATAACAATAATATAAATAAGATATTTTAAATGGTAAATAAATAATATTTATATCTATTCTTAAAAACTTGGCTTCGTAAAATTTTTATTCTTAAACTCTTGTTATCTATGTTTTAAACCTCAAATTTTTAAATATTTTATTTTTAACTCAACATTTTTATAAAATTATATTTGAAACTTCACTTATCTCGGTATTTATAAAAATAACCCTGAACTTTTATAAAATATTCATTTTTACCCCTGTACTTTATTTATTACCCAAAATACCGAAAACTTATATAATTACAAATTGTATCTCGATCTTTATATACAAATACAATGTTACCCTTCAAAAATAAAGTTTAAATATTAATCTTCCTCTTATACCAAAATCGAAATTCTTAGCCCTTTTCTTTCAAAATATTATGTGTTTTAATCTGTTTTCGAACTTTTCGGTTACCGATTTTTTACAACTTTTAATTTAATCTTTCAACCACCAAATCTCATCAATTTTCTCAATATTAAAGCTTAACAACAGCCCTCAAATATATCAAAATAGTTCAGTTCTTGTCAGATCTATAATGGCAGAACTTTAAAGCATCAAAATCAACGAGATTCAACATAATTTCAAGCACAAGATCACTCAAATTCAAGCAATATTCATTAAGCCAACAATCACATATCAAGAATACATTTAATTCATATTAAATTTACCAAATCTTACCTCTGTACGAAATCAAAATACTCGAAACTCTAGAGAAGTTTTCTAACCGAGTTGTCGAAGAAGAAAATGTTAGAAATCGTCTATGCCTCCCAGAACTCCAATTGGCCGAACTCAAGGGGAAGGAAATTTATACCACCGTCAAATTTTATCGAACAAAAATGATGCCAACGTATAGAAGAAGAAAATACGAACACTTTTATTGAATTAAATTTTTTATTAGAATTACGAATTTAAAAAAATAAAGCCGGAAACTTGGAGGTTCACAGTTTCTCCTTCTCTCTCCGTCACGGCCTTTCTCTTATTTTCTTTAAGCTTAGTTCGATGATGAAATTAAAGGAACAAAGGTGATGCATAAAGAAAAAGTGAACATGATTAGTAATGATGGTAATGGATAAGAATTTGTGTTGATAAGCTTTCATTGGGTGTCATAGTTATATATATACATATATATGCATTCAAAGCCACGTTACTCAATTTTCTTTTTTTGTTTTCCTTTAATGGTTTCGGCTAGTTGAAACCAAGTAATAATATAATAATGATAATATAGTAATAATGATAATGATAATAATAACAATAATAATAATAATAATTTTTTATTTTTTTAAAATATTTTATTGTAATAAAAATTATTTAAAGATCTTGATGAATTTTAAATTCAAAATATTATAAATTTAATTTAATTACTTTTAGGAAAATAATTTTTTTTAAATAAAATAATAAATCATGAATAACTCATTATTTAATTTTTAAAAATTCGGATTGTTATATCTTACTCACCTTACAAAAATTTTCGCATTCGAAAATTGATATAAGATAAAAAAGATTCATACTAACTTCCCTTTTAAACATGTCAAAGAAAAACAAAAAGATTTGACATGTTCAGTTTTCAAACATGAAAATAATATCGTGTGAAAATGATTGAAAAAGTGTAGTGTGGTGCAGAAATTGTATGATAGGTTTAATGCAAATTAAACTTAGAATCCGAGAACTTGTAATTTTAACGAATAAGCTCAAGTTTGAACAAAGAAATTCAAAATTCAGAAGGAAAAATGTTGAACATCACGGATAATAGTTACAAGAATTCGAAAGGATGAGTAGAATCTAAATCAAACGGGAGTGCACAGAATACGAAATCCGCCAAAAAGATAGTTAAATTATATTCTAAGGAAAAATCTGAGAAAAGGAACTTGGATAGGAACAATAGAAGAAAAGGTAATAGAATAAGTCGAAGCAAATTCAAAATCAAACGTACAAGATACTTGAAGAAGAATACAAGCAATGCTAAGGATAAAAGTTCAGAAAGGATCCATTTGCAAGCGATCTATTTTCCTTAGGCCATCTTGACGAAAAGAATAATCTGTTTTTCGTGATAACCGTATCCCGCAGAACTGATCTATTGCTTGTCACATCCAGAAATTGCTCATGGCATAAACAAGCTCAAGCATAATTAAAGAAATACAAAACAAAGGAAGATATTGAGAATTATGCGTTGCGTCAAAACAAATTCAAAATCAGATCAAAGGGTTGGATTTATGAAGAAGTGTACAAATAATGATAAAGATAAATAATCAAATTTGGTTTCGAAAAAAATTGAAACAAGGGACGGAAGAGATGAAAAATAAATGAATAAACAGTACGTCTATCACGTGGCACGGTAAGAGTACATGTTTTGGTGCAAACTAATCAAAAAAGAACATCTAACGTCTTCAAAAACTTAAGAATCATTATTATAAGAAACCAAGTTCAAAGCCAAATAAAAGAATACATGGTTCATAAAGAGGAATATGAGCAATATCAATGATGAATATATATTTCAAACTTATCAAGTGAATAGTTAGGATTACAATCGAGCAGAGATATGCAAGAGCGATAAAGAATGGTTGAAATATAGTCAAATTATATTCCAAAAGAAAAACCTCAAGCAAGAAACTTCAATACAAATGATAAAAAGAGGGAAATGGAGAATTGAGTTACGCGGCACTAACAAAGATCATACCTCGAAATGAAGTAAACCCTCAAAAGTAACCTCTAACGTCTCCAAAATCTCGTAATTCGTGTTACCTATTACTTTTATTTCGTATATGATAATCTATTAGTATTCCCATCTACATAAATAATTAGTATTAAGTTGGTCAGACTTAATACCATGAGAGATACAACGGTCGACTAACAACATTAATCAATAGACAATCATACATTTAAAACTCAAACTCTTGTCACTAGGACAAGTCCTACTGCATGACAGACACTCAGAGTATGCAGCTCTAATACCATAATATAACACCCTAACTTTTAGCACCTCATAATCGTACTAAAAGTCCAGGCGTCACTTACATCTAAACCTTTTTATCTTATACTATCCTTATTTAATATCGAGCCTTCGCGAATACGAACTGAAACTTTTTATCTTATATATATAAAGTCTCCTCATGTTTTCTTAATTAAAGTTTCAGTTCGTATTCGCGAAGGCTATATATATATATATATATATATATATATATATATATATATATATATATATATATATATATATATATATATATATATATATATATATATATATATATATATATCAAAATATCATTACGATTTATCAAAAAATACTTTATATTTTATATATATGCGTGTCCCATGTTTTATAAGATTTTAAAATTTATGTGTCGGCGTATTTCGTGTCGTGTCATGTCCCGTATCCATGTCAGTGCATCATAGTTCTCACATTATCTCCCAATTCGATAGGCCAATGACTAATTCATCACGGATCTGAGTTTCTTTAAGAATTTATTGCTGACCAATAAGTTACTACATGTACAAGATAGGATCTAAATCCCCCAACAGTTGCTTAAGCAAAACGAGTGACCTACCACTCAACTAATCCAAGTTGGTTTTTGTTTTTTATTTTTTGTCTTGAGCAAATTACTAAACTGAGATTTTGGGAAGCAAATATTGAATTCAAAAACTTGTAGCTCTAAGTCACTAGGATCATATTGGTTTTAAAATCTAGACACAAACATGGAAACGTGAAAATACTGACCTGTATCACAAAGTTGCGTCTTTCACAATCCAAGAACATAATAATACTCCAGTCAACTTTTGCCATGATTTTGTCTCTGACAGTAGAAAAGCTTATCTGGTTCCTAGAAGTAAAGCGATCAACCTCATTGAACCATAAGCAGGTAAATAAATTTGTAATTGGAATGTGTTATCTTATGATAACACAACCTTCTGGAACATCTGCAGAAAACTCAGCCACAAGAAATATTTCAAATGTTAACAAGGAATCAGCAATCACACGCAAACACAAAAAAAAAAAAAGAACGTGCGCATATAGTCGAATTTTCTCATGTAGACTAAGGTATATCAACATTGTTCCTACCACTAGTTATAGGAAGCTTATCCTTCGAATAATGGGTTAGTCCATCGTGGTATTTGTAAAATTGAACCTGATGATCAATGGAAGAATTTTCATATTTCCCAGCAGCTTTATTAGCCTCAGCTTCAACAAAGACATCAAAGCGTCTATAGTGTCTTGAAATTGCGAAAGTGGCGTTTGGGCGCCACAAGAACCTGAATGGTACAAAACGAAATCATAGTGAATATACTACAGATATAAAGCCAAATGATTAAAACATTATATTGTATACATGCATGAAAATTGTTAAAACTCAACAGAAAAACTACCCGTGAAACAAAATAAATTCACATTTCTCTATAAAGCAGAATGTGCAAAAGCCATCATATAAAAGTGCCCTATGGCACTCCACGGTCTTCTCGGTTAGCTAAGCAACTTTTACATGTAGTGCACCAAGTTAAACTTGCAAGTAGGGGTGAAAATGAGGTGAGCCTGTCCTATATTGTAAATATAAAGCCCAAGCCTAAGCATGTTATCTTTCCCAGGCTTTTTTCAAGATCGAGCCCGGCCTGCTTAAAAGCTTGACAAGCCCACGAGCCTATTTGAAAAGTCTATTTTGTGAATTATAACTTAAAACAAAAAATTTAAAAAATCTAAATTAACGTTAAACATATTCTATAATTTATAATTCATAATTTGTAAGTCACAATTCGTTTATATGTCAATTGTTAATTACATATCATAACCATGCTTACAATCCACAAGCATAAACTTTTTCTTTGAACAAAAACAAACTAGAATCTTAGCTAGTCTTGACTACTATTTTTTTCTAAGTTTTGCTTTAGATTTATTATGAGTGAATAGTTGAAAGTTCAAATTAAGAATCATTTATTTTTTTAAAAATATTTTGACGAGTCGGCTTAACGATTATGGCCTGGCCATTTTTACTAATAAGTTTTAGAAAAAGCCAAAGCCTGGCTTGTTTAATAAAATAAGCCAAGCCGAGCTGGGTCTAAAACAAACCGAGCCATAAACCCCGGTCGGGTAACTCAGCCCACTTCCAACCCTACTTGCAAATGTCATTAAATCATCATAATTTTTAGTGAAACTATAAACAAACAAGTAAATCAATATGATGATGAAAGGCATAAGAATTCGAATACAATTTAGAAAGATAGAGCGCTTCACCTTTCAAGGGCTTGGTACGG
Source organism: Arachis hypogaea (assembly GCF_003086295.3). Lineage (NCBI taxonomy): Eukaryota > Viridiplantae > Streptophyta > Magnoliopsida > Fabales > Fabaceae > Arachis > Arachis hypogaea. The sequence continues at coordinate 24,549,297 of NC_092053.1, read as the reverse complement.
GTCCACAACAAGTTGAAGTTTTCCATCAATCCATATAGAATATCTGACATTGGGGAAGATTCTGTGCAGAAGAAGCTTAGGAACCTGCATTAAGTGTAGAACCAACATTAAAACCATAAGTATTATGGTACACACACATTAAATTGTAAATTTAGGCAGGGGGAATGTAACTAACAATCTTAATTCAACTTCAGTACAAATCAGATTATTGACATATTTAAAAATCAAATTGTTCATAAAAAAAACCAATTATTAAAGTTTCTTGAACAAAAGCCCTTCATTGGATGATACAAACATACTAAGGTAGGTAAAGAACCAAACTCAAGCATAATTGACCAACTATAATATATACACACACACACACTAAATTATAAGTATTTTAATTGAACTGCACGTCTATTAGCTTAAAAAATGCATCTAATGGCAAAATCATTTCCCAAAACATACTCAATGGTGGAATGTCGACAAAAGAGAAAACAAACAAAATGATTGCAATGTGACATTATATATGCTCAAAATGGTAAACATTATATGAAATGTAAATGAAAGAATTATAATTAAGGGACAAAATGTAAGGCATAAACCTTTCCGTTTCGCCGAGCATCAGTATAAGGAATATTACGGACAACAATGATTCTCCACAATCCAACCCTCCTACTACCACCTAAAATACTGGCATTCGTCATAAAGGACTCTGTTTCTTCATCAATAAACATATAGAAAGGGATATTTTTCTTTGCTTCTTCACTGATATTCCTCGGCTGCTGTATGAGATCATAGTTTCCTGAAATGGAAGAGATGGAACTATGAGAAACATAAAATCAACAACAAAAACATGCCTAGAGCACATCAGTCATACCAAATATGGCAGATGCAACAATGACGTCATGGTATTGATCCAACTCAAATAGATCTGCCTCGTCAAAGTCAAATCCTGTTTAGCGACCTGGTCTTCTTCCTTTGACAAATCTAAATATTTTAACCAGATATGAAAATTGAAGATAGGAAATCAAAATGCATTCAATAAGGAAAAAATTATTAGGGAGCATTGGACACTAACATGGGGATTGAAGTATTATGAATTATTTCAAGAAAATCAATCTTCAAACATTAGGGATGAAAAAAAAAGATAAAACAAAAATGAACTAACCCGCAATACACTGTCATGGCCTCTTTTATATCAAAAGCATCATCCCTTTCTTGCAGAGTAGGATATCCACCAAAATCGGAGCAACCATCTGGTTGAGTTTTAGTTGGATCATCATTTTTTTGCATAAAAGTTTGAATTGGAATTTCATCTTGCACATAAGTCAAACTGTGAAGCACAGGAGACACTGATGGGGAGCTCGGCATACTAGCTATTGCTTGTTCCACTGGTATATAACACACAGGACATGCAGAAAACAAGGTGACCAAGAACCTGATTATCAGAATTCTACATCGATAATAATTAAACATGCACTTTCTTCACATATTTAAATGTTTAAATCAAAGGCCAGACAAAAAGAACAAAAAGCTTATGACGCGGTCCAGGTCGTCTTCTATCAGCAGGAGGGGGAGGAGGGAATGCAAAATGGTCACATTGATGGCTCAAGGTAGGAAAATATCCCTTTCTTCCTTTAGACTTGGAAAAAGATGGTGGCCCAAGTGCTCGTGGTGGCTTTAACTTGCATTGCTCTCTAGTAGTCAATGAGGTCACCCTAGAATAATTACTATCTCGTGACTTATCTCCTACTTCATCAGATTTTACAATTTCATACCTAGTAACGGTATAAGATCTTATATCTTCAATTTCACTAGAGATATTTTCACCTAGTTCATCACAGTACCAAAAGCACGCCGTAAAACATACAGATTTTGAGCTGCATATAATAAAAAAGAAATGTATGCAGACAAATACATGCTTAAGAATCAGTGATAGTCCCAAATGAGAACACATTATTCTGAAGTATATTATTTAAACCAATACAACTCAACAGCATAACTTTGTTTTGGCAATGGGTGAGTGTGTGAGACCCTCTACAAGACGTAAATGACACCATTATTGTTTTGTCACAAACCAACTCTCCAAGAAGGCCATAACTATGATAGTGAGCTACATAAGAAAATAACTGAATTGAAGCCTATGATTTTGGTTCGTCTCAAGACCACAACAAAGAAAGTGCATTGAATGGTTGAAACGATTAGAAATTAAATGGGTAAAGTAAGCGACCAATCAAAGAAATGTAGATCCCAGACCTCCTCAAAACTCAGTAAGGAATACTATCTGCTGAAACTACATTCAAATAAACTCAATAATCAATATACATTCCTAATTGTAAACAGATTGACATTCCTCCTTAATACCTCCAATTCCAAGTAAACCAGCTACCGACTTTACTTTAAACAACAATAACAACAGTTGAGTATTGTCCTAATAGATAAAACCAACTGCATTGGCATCCTCATAGTGTGTTGTTGAAACTTGAAAATCATGTCTATAGTTAATCCATTGAAATCTAAAACTTGCACATAGGTTGTGTTCGGAAAGTGTCCCAGGAGAAAAAGATACAGAGAGACCAAGATTGAAACATGACCGAAAGTTGCCACTATCATTGTCCCCAGTTTAAATTGAGCAAATTTTGGTCCAAGACACATTTTGCCTGTTTCTCTATCTATCTGGTTCTCCAAACAAGTTTGTGCCTCTCATTATCCCTGAATTTCTGTCCTGAGATACTTCCGACGAAGTTATTGAACATGGCCATAATGTCCCATTGGAAACCATACCTAGTCTAGTCAAGTTTCAAACTTCTAAAGCTTTTCTATAGTGTCATATCATAAACCAACTTCCATTTACTCAACATAAAAGAACAAAAGGGAGACTTGAAAGACTAACCACTGTAAATCATAAAGCAACCAAAAACGAAAACCAAGTATCCAAGACCAACCAAAAGCAACATTACCACCTTCCCTCTCCCAAGTTGCCGGCAAATCGAGAGGCACACCCTCTCCTTCTCCCTTGGCATGTGAAGGAGGGCCTTCGAAGGCCTACGAGGGAACGTCGCAGCCGGCAAAGCCGTTAAAACGCCACCGTTTTGCAATTGCAGCTGCTGCAGCAAGTTGAGGTTATGCATTGTCTGGACTTGTTTTCCATAACGTTAGGTCTGAAGGTAAATCTTCATAAGTCGAAGGCCTAGTATTCCAGTAGAGTGTCAGAGAGGAGGAAAGAGGTTCTCTCAATAATTTCTAAAATGACTTGGGTAAATATCTGGGTATTAACATCGGCCATGTTAGAGCCTCCAGGAGAACAGCTCCAGAGGTTATTAAAAAAAATTTCGAAAAGCTCTCGAGTTGGAAAGGATGCTTGCTGAATAAGGCAAGGAGGCTTTGTCTATTTAAATCGGTTATGGCTTTTATCCCGCTTTATGACATGCAATTTTTTCTTCTTCCAAAATATGCATGTAATAAGATTGATTCCTTGATGAGACAGTTCTTGTGGAAAGGCCAAATGACTAGAAAAGGGGCTGCCCCTAGTTAAGTGGGAGGTTGCCATAACTCCTAAAAGGATAGGATGATTAGGTGTTAGGGATACTTGTGCAAACATGGCGCTTCTGGAAAAGATGGTATGAGATTGTCTAAATAATAGCGAGAAGTTGTGTGTGCAGGTTCTGAAGCATAAATATCTCAGAAATCAGTCTGGTATGATCAGAAACAGCAGATATTCTTCATCGGCTACCTACCTGTAAGAACATTATTGGTGCCTATGATCATCTCAAGGAAGAGTTTCGTTGGAATGTTAGGGATGTCCACAAATCAATATGGTATGATGAGTGGACTTCTTTTAGTAAGCTTTGCAATCTTGTTCTTTATGTGCATATTTCCGAGTTAGATTTCATAATGGTTGACTTGTGGAAGGGGGATCTTGGGAGGTTGATAGTCTTACCACACCTATTTCACATGAAATTAAGCAGTTCATTCGTGGTCTGAGATATCCTAGTCCGACTGAGTTGGGGTCACAGTGAAATTGGTGGCCTACAACAACAAAAAAGTATAGTACAAAGGAGGGTTATAGATAGTTATTAGAGAAAAACTTGAATTGAAATGTTAATAGCAACTGAAACTAGTTGTGGAATCCTAGCATTCCGGAGAAGTTCAAATTCACTATGTGGCTTGGCTTACATGATGTTCTACCAACTGAGACCTTTCACTTCAAGCGGCATTTAGCTTCTTCAGATATGTGTAAGAGATGTAACGAGGCGCAGGAAACAATGGAGCATTGTCTTAGAAACTGTGAGTGCTCAAAGGCAATTTGGCAGATGTTGGATCCTCGTATTCTGGACTCGACGGTTGGTACTGCTCTTAAAGTTTGGTTTCAGAAGGCCTTGGTTGACAATGAGGAGTCTTTTGGTGCAGGACTTTGGCGGGTATAGCAACATAGGTGCAATGACATATTTAATGTTGACAATCCTTAGACATCCCACAAGATTATTGTCTTGGCCAGAATTACCGCTAAGGACTTATAGCTTTATAGGAATCGAAACAATACCTTTAGGTCTTTCCAAAATCGCCTCTGGTGAAAACCACCGGCAAGCAACGTTTTTAAAGTTAATTGTGATGCAAGCTTGTATCTGGATTCAAATTTGGTGGGATTTGGGTGTATTATTATTTATTAGAGATTCTAAGGGAGGTTGGATCTCAGCTGCTCTGAAAGCACTCTTCCTGATCTATTATTAGATGTAAATTATTTGCTGTTTGGAGGGATTGGTTTTAGCTTGGGATTGCAGTTTGAGAGATATTATATATAAAACGAATTGCCTTGACATTTTGCATCTCATGCATAATCTTACGAGTGTGTATTTATCTGAAGTAATAGATTTGATTCACAAGATTTAGGAGCTCCTATCTCGTCTTTGGTTTGTTCACGTTGAGTAGGTATCTCGAAAAATCAATAGAACTACATATGGAATTAAGAATAATTTTAATCATGTTATTTGGTCTACGCCTTGTATTGATGTCTAACAAATCATCGACTCTGATGTAGAATAATGTTTGCTTTGTTTTTTTTGTTTTTGCATGTTTGGACACCAAAAAAATATTTGCTTGAATTTTAAAAAAATTGTCTAATATAAACGGTAGAATTTGATTTTAATAAAGCATCGATAATAAAAGATTTAACATGTGAGTCATTTTAAATGATATTGTCCCATGAATAAAAATACTAATTTTTAATAAATCATGTGATATATATATATATATACTTGTTCGGTAGGTCGGGTACCGGACGGATCGGGTTGGTATACTGGTTGGTGATGAGGGGTCTCGCCTTGTCGTGAACTGCCGGTCTGGTGTAGGCGGGGTCCCGAGCACTTCTTGTAGAGAGGGGGGTGTCACCTGCAAAGACACTCCGACGCTCTAGCCAGTAATGTGCAGGCGAAAAGGGGGGAGAGTGATGTGTGACATACCTTGGGGGAAGGGTAAAACCTTCCCCTTATATACTGTGTCAGAGGTGGGCCCTACAAGGACAGGCCCACTTTTTTCGAGACGTTCTCCCACAGCTGTAAGTGAGCTGTCTGGGATGCGTGTCCGGGTCGGTTGCGGGGCGCCTCACCCTTGACCGTCCGGGTCGGGTGGCGCTCGGGTCGGGCCGACCCGTGGAGGGTTTGGGCCAGGTCGTAACAGTGCCCCCACGCGCCAGTGATAGTCGTGGGAGCTATTAGTGGCGTGTTATTTCATGTTCCATGCATCGTCGTCAGGTCGGCCGCCCGTGGAAGGGACATGTCCCCTGCGCACGTGTCTCTTGGTTGTTGAGGCAACCGTTCGTCGCTTCGTTCTTCGCGCTGAGCATTAAATGCTCATAATGGGTTAAACCCCATGCGCAAATACTATTTTGCCCCCAAGTCTTTCGCACTTCCTGAGTGGCAGTTTTAAACAGTTTGCCTCAAATTTTTTCCCCTTTACACTCCTGTTTCTTCCATCTCCCTGCTATCTCCCTCTTCTTCTTTCGAAAATTTCAGAGCGTTGTTGCAGTATTCTCGTGCATCTTCCCTTCATCCTTCTCAGTTTTTGCAACAAATTCAGGTAATCCTTGGACCTCTCTCTTTTCTGCTTTGTTGTTGTACGCTTGTTGTTTGTATTTGCTTTGTGTTCTTGCTGTCTTGTTTAGTTTTTGTTGCTAGATGACCTTTTAGTGCTAAGTAGATGTGTTAGGGGAGGGGTACCATTCCAGGGTAGGTTTTTAGGTGGCTTGCGTGATAGGTGTAGCTTTGGCCATGCTTGAGCTTAACTGTTGAATAGCATGGACATAGTTTCTGGGTTCTTTCCGGACTCCCGACCTCATAGACTAATGGAGTGGTACCCCCACTGTAGGTATGCCTCGCGTCGTCTCCCGGGCTTCTGTTTCTGCCGCGAACTATGACCCCTACGCCTGGGTGACCTCAAATGTGAAGGACTCGCCGAACCAGATGGATCTGGAGGAGTTGACGGAGTTCCGGCAAGCCGGGTATCTGTGCGGGGGGATAGATGAGGAGGCCAATTACGAGACCTTCGTTCCTGCCCCCAACGAGCGATTGTATGAGATTAATTTCCGTTCTCCCCGGGTCGCCGACTGGATTTGGTTTTACAAAGCCATGTTCACCCAGGTTAGCGTTCGCCTACCATTTTCCGATTTTCAGATGTCGCTTCTTAATCGGATATCCGTGTCGCCGTCGCAACTCCATCTGAATAGCTGGGCTTCTATCCTCTGTTTCGAGATGGTTTGTGAATATCTCGAGCTGCCGGCGTCAGTGGATGTCTTCCTCTTCTTCTTCAACTTTACCAACCCCTCAAAACAAGGGAAGGTGAGAAAAGGGTTCCTGTCCTTCCGGTCTGCCCAAGGCCGGAGGATATTTGGCCTGTTCGAGGACTCTTATCATGGGTTCAAGGACAAATTTTTCAAAGTTCGTCCCGTTAAAGGTCGCCATCCCTTTTGCTTATCGTTAGAGGGGGAACGCCTCATCCTGACTTATTGGAGCTTCGGGGCGGGGTCTAATTCTTTCATTAAGATGACCTACAAGGGAATGTCCCCTGTAAATAAGAGGATTGCCGATGTGCTGTTTGCCCTTTTTGGAAAGAACCCCGTGAACCCCCACCTCCTTATGGGTGAACGGGAGTCCGCCAGGAATTATATTTGTGAGCTGTTCTGTCTTGTGCTTTTGCATTGTTTGCTTTTTAATTTGTTCTTCCCGACTTCACGACTAACGTATTTGTTTCTCTGTTGTAGTGGAGATGTCTACTTCGGTGACCGGACTCGAAAATTTGGTCAAGACCTTCTTGGAGGATAGCGATGAGGAGAAGGCTGACGAGAAGGATGCCGGGAAGCCGAAAGGCCCTTTCGGGGAGAAGGAGAATCAAGTTGTACCTTCCCCCCGGGACGTCGAGACGTCCGATAAGAATTCCTCCAGGAGGCAGGCTTCTCCCACTCCCGATGAGACGGCCGGTATTGAGCAGTCACCCCCTACTCGGCGGGAGCATGATGATATGAAGCTTGTCCCCACTCCCAAAAGACGAAGGGCATCTTCCAGCCCGGAGGGAGCTCTCACCGTGATGGAGAGGAACTTCGATGCTGGGGCCTTTATTGATAATCAACTGATTCCCGGTACGGAGGATCACTTCCTTGGAACCGAACTCGCGGGGCAGGCGAGGTGGATGTATCGTACCCTTCTCCGTGGGGTGGTGATAGCCCGGAAGGCCGAGTTCGAGTTGTTGGGCATGCAGGCGTTGCGAAGGAAGCTCGATACTGCCGCCCAGGCCAACAACGAATTCAAGGTCCAGGTTGAAAAGCTTCAGGAGCAATTGGCCGCGGCAGAGAGGGGGTGCAAGGATGCCGAGGAGAAGGCTGCGTCCTTTGAGGAAAAAATGAATGCCTCCGACGCCACCGTCTCCCGTTTAACCGAGCGGGAGATGACTCTAGAGAGCCAGCTCAATGCCGCGCAGGGTCGGGTGATCGCTGCGGAGAAGGAACGTGACGCGGCCGTCTCGTCGGCTGAGGCTGCGCGAGCCGAGGCGGAAGAGTTGAAGAGGAAATACAAGGCGGTCAGGGAGCAGGGAAAGAACGCGATCTTTATGACCGAGGAGGCTCTCAAGGCCCAGGTGAAGATCGTGGTCCCAGAATTCGATACGTCGGCTATTGGAGTCTTCAAAACAATCCAGGACAGCAAGATTGTTGATATGCCTCGAAAATGAGCTCTTGTAACTTTGTGTTTTTGTGTGGCTTTGTAAGATACTTGTTATAACTGTTGAGACCTTTGCTACTTTTTAGTGGTCGCCTGGTCGGCCTTTTATTATCGCCTTTATTCTGTTTGTTTAGTAGCACCTATGTTTTGTTACTGTTTTTCTGGTGTGGACTTATTGTTTGTGTCCGTTTTGCCGTTTATGTTGGTAACGGTTGGAACCGTCTTGGTCGTGTTATCGCGGCCGTTAGTCATGGCTATGATCTGACAGGCTCCCGGGGTGATCAGTCCCAGGTTTTCGTTGAAGAACGCGATTGTGTGGAATACGTATTGGAGAATAGTAGATAAAAGAATTTAGACAAGTAAAAATTAGTCGTTAGCCAGACAAATTTGTGAACATGGCAGGTATTTGATAAAGATAAATCGCTAGCAATTAACACGTGAATGGAGTAGGCATCTATTGGCTCGTCAGGCCGCTTGGCTGGTGTGCCCAAGCTACGAATAGAATCTCCTTAGGTTACCTGCATTCCATGTTCTCGAGATTTCTTTGCCGTTGAGTCTCTCCAGCTTGTAGGCACCTTTGCCGAGCACTTCTTTGATTCTGTAGGGGCCTTCCCAGTTTGCCGCCAGCTTTCCTTCTCCTCGGGTTGGTAAACCGACGTCGTTGCGTCGCAGGACGAGGTCTCTTTCCTCAAATTCCCTCCTGAGGACTTTAGTGTTGCAGCGTAGAGCTATTCTTTGTTTCAGTGCTGTTTCTGACAAGTGGGTCATCTCTCTGGTCTCGTCCACCAGGTCCTTTTCCACTGCTTCTTCTACTTCTGCAAGAAGTAGCCGTGGGCTCGGTTCGCCAATCTCCACAGGTATCACCGCGTCGACCCCGTATGTTAGGCGAAAGGGGGTTTCCCCTGTGGAGCTTTGCTCGGTTGTCCGGTAGGACCAGAGGACTAAAGCGAGCTCGTCGGCCCATGCGCCTTTCTTGTTGTCTAAGCGCTTCTTGAGGCCTAGTAGGATGACTTTGTTTGCGGATTCCACTTGTCCGTTCGTCTGGGGATGTTCAACTGAGGAAAACTTTTTCTTTATCCCCAGGCCGGCGAGGAACTCTGTGAATTTCTTGTCAGTGAATTGCGTCCCAATATCCGAAATGATGACCTCTGGTATGCCAAAACGGGTTATCACCTGCCTCCACATGAACTTCCTGCAATTGGATGAGGATATGCTGGCTAGCGGTTCAGCCTCTATCCATTTGGTGTAGTAGTCGATGGCAACTATGAGATACTTAACTTGTCCTGGGCCGACTGGAAAGGGCCCCAAGAGGTCGACTCCCCATTGAACGAAAGGTCGGGTAGACGTTAGTAGGCTCAGCTCGGAAGCCGGCGCTTTGTGGAAGTTGGCGTTTTCTTGACACTTTACGCATTTTCTGACAAATTCCCTGGAGTCTTTCATCATTGATGGCCAGTAATACCCAGCTCGGATGAGCTTCCTTGCTAGGGCTTTGCCCCCGATGTGGTGGCCGCAGCATCCCTCGTGGACTTCTCTAAGTACGTAGTCCGTCTGGTCGGGGTGCAAGCACTTCAGTAGGGGTTGGCTGAGTCCCTTTCTGAATAGTTGTCCTTGTATGATTGCATATTTGGCCGCCTCCCTTCTCAACATTTTGGTTGCTTTCTCATCATCAGGTAGTGTGCCATGTTCCAGGAAGTTTATGATAGGGTCCAACCAGGAGGGGCTTGCTTCCGCCAAATGCAGGGCGACCGTTGGCTCCTTTACCATGCCCTGGATAAGAGACCGGTTGTCCGCTCCCGGCTTTGTGCTTGCTAGTTTAGATAGGAGGTCCGCCCGTGTGTTCTTTTCCCTTGGAACATGTTGGACCGTGATTTCCTGGAATTGCCTAGTCAACTCTCTAACCTTTTCCAAATACCTTTGCAGCAACAGGTCTCTTGCTTGATAGCTTCCGTTCACTTGCGAGGTGACGACCTGTGAGTCGCTGCACACTTCCAGCCTTGTCGCCCCGACTTCCCTAGCTAGGGTCAGTCCTCCCAAGAGGGCTTCATATTCCGCTTGGTTGTTCGATACGGGAAACTCGAACTTGGTCGATTGCTCGTACACGACCCCGGCTGGGCTCTCTAAGATGACCCCAGCGCCCCCGGACGTCTGGTTGGAGGCCCCATCTACATGAAGCCTCCACCGTGTGCCCGTTTCCTCGGGGAGATCGCCTGTTACCTCCACTAGGAAATCTGCCATTGCCTGCGCCTTGATTGCATGCCGGGGCTCGTACTGCAAATCATATTGGGAGAGCTCGATGGCCCATGTCATCATCCTTCCTGCCAAATCAGGCTTTTGGAGTACTTGTCGAATTGCTTGGTCCGTTCTCACGACAACACGGTGGCTCTGGAAGTACTGCCTCAGCCTTCGGGAGGAGGTTAGGAGTGCCAGCGCCAGTTTCTCCAATTTGCTATACCTCAGCTCTGCTCCTTGTAACGCCCTGCTTACAAAGTAGATTGGTTGCTGAGCTTTCCCTTCCTCTCGTATCAGCACTGCTGCAAGCGCTTCCTCTGTTACGGCCAGGTAGAGGTAGAGTGGTTCTCCGGCCATTGGCTTCCCGAGCACCGGAGGTGATGTTAGGATCTCTTTGAAGTGGTCGAACGCTTTCTCACATGCAGGAGTCTATTCGAACGCTATCCTCTTTTTCATCAGATTGAAAAAGGGCAGGCCTTTTGCTGCCGATGCGCCGAGAAAACGGGATAACGCCGTCAGCCTTCCTGCTAATCACTGTACGTCTTTGATACAACCCGGGCTCTTCATCTGGAGAATCGCTTGGCATTTCTCAGGGTTGGCTTCTACCCCTCTTTGGGTTATCATGAACCCTAGGAACTTCCCGGCTTCCATGGCAAAGGCGCATTTGAGCGGGTTGAGCCTCATGCCGTTTTGTCGGAGGGACGCGAACACGCCCCCCAGGTCGCTTAGGAGATCGTCGGGTCGTGTGGTTTTCGCAAGGATGTCATCCACGTAGACTTCTACTGTCTTGCCTATGAGCTCGCTGAATATCTTGTTCATCAGCCTCTGGTACGTGGCGCCATCGTTTTTCAAGCCAAACGGCATCACCTTGTAGCAATAGATCCCTCCAGGCGTTATGAACGCCGTTTTGTCTTCGTCGGGCTGGTGCATCGGTATTTGATTGTACCCAGAGTAAGCGTCCATGAAGCTCAGATACCGGTACCCCGCCGCCGCGTCGACGAGTGCGTCGATGTTGGGGAGGGGATAGTAGTCCTTGGGGCATGCCTTGTTGAGGTCGGAGTAGTCCACACACATTCTCCACCTCCCATTGTGCTTTTTCACCAAGACCACGTTCGATAGCCAAGTCGAGTAGTCCAGCTCTCGGATGAACCCCGCTTCGAGGAGGCTGGCCGTCTGCCTGGCCACCTCCTCCACCCTTTCCTGCGACATCTTCCTCCTCCTTTGGGCCACTGGTTGGGCTTCCGGCTTGACGGCCAGACAGTGCGACATGAGTTGGGAATCTATTCCCGGTATGTCGGCCGGTGTCCAAGCGAACAGGTCGGCATTGGCTCTGATCATCTCCATCAAAGGTCCCTTCAATCCATAGGGGAGATTTCTGTTTATGAACGTGAACTTCTCCTCCGTGTCCCCGACCTTAAATTTTTCCAGGTCCCCCTCTGGCTCAGGTCTGGGTTTGTCATCTATTATGGCGTCCAGGTCGGCTAGAAAAACCCCTGATGCTTCTTTAGACTTTTTCCTCAAGGAGAGGCTGGCGTGGTCGCAGGCGACTGCCGTTTTCAGGTCTCCTTTGATGGATCCGATAGATCCGTCATCAGTAACAAACTTCATTACAAGCAGTTTCGTGCTGATCGCCGCGCCAAGGTCGTTAATGGTTTTTCTCCCCAGAATGATGTTGTAAGCTGGGAAATCTCGCAAGACCACAAATTCTGCCATTACTGTCCTCTGCCCCTGTCCTTGTCCCACTGAGGTCGGGAGGGAGATGATCCCGTCCAGCTTGATGAAGTGGTCACCTAACCCTACCACACCGTGCTGGTGGGTCGCTAGGTCGGTGTCACGCAGCCCTAGGGCGTCAAATACGTTGCGGGACATGATGTTCGAGTCCGCCCCCGTATCCACGAGGATTCGCTTGACGAGGCCGGTTCCGACTCTGGCCGTAATAACCATAGGGGGACTTTCCAGTATCTCGTCAAACCACTGGTCTTCGGGACCAAAGGAGGTGGATGGGAGCCTCCGGGAATTTCTCGCAGATGAGGAGGAGACGGCCAGGACCTTGGCGTCTTTCTTCTGTGCCGCTTTCGACCTCGGGGCCGAATTCCTGGCAGTTACCACGTTCACCACCGTGAAGCCGTGGTCGTCTCCCTCCGGTTCTTGGCGTCGCCTTATCGCCCGGGGCCTGTCTTCGCCTTCGTGGTCGCGATTCCGTCTCCTTGGCTCTCTAATGAGGTGGGAGAATTCGGTGAGCTTCCCATCCCTGATTGCTTGCTCTAGCGCATCCTTCAGGTCGAAGCAGTCCTGGGTCTTGTGTCCGTACCCCTTGTGATATTCGCAATAAAGGCTCTTGTTTCCTCCTGTTCGGTCCTTCAGAGGTCGGGGTTTCGACAGTATTCCTTTCTTGGCTATCTGTTGGTAAACTTCCACGATTGGTGCCGCCAGGGGGTGTAGTTGGTGAACTTCTTGACTCGGGGAAACGGCCTTGGTGTTTTGCTCGGACCGCCGTCCCTGGCGTGTTCCTTTCGCCTTTCTCCGCCCTCGTGGTGCCGGGTTTGGGTGTAGGGGGGTTGCCGTTTATTGGCAGCCACGACCCGGCTGACTTCTTCTTCATTAATGTACTCCTTAGCCACACATTGGATCTCCTGCATTGTCCATACTGGCCTCGTAGTGAGGTGCTTTCTGAAGTCCTCGTTCGGGAGTCCGTTCGTCAAACACAGGCTTGCCACTGAGTCTGTCAGCCCGTCGATTTCCAGGCACTCGTCGTTGAATCTGTCTAGGTATTTTCTGGTCGACTCATCGGGTCGTTGGGTCACCCTAAGCAGGTTGATTGGGTGCTTCGCCTTTGCAATTCTGGTCGTGAATTGGGCTAAGAAGGCATGGCTGATGTCCGCGAAGCCGGTCACCGAGCCCTGCGGGAGGTTATTGAACCACCATATTGCAGGTCCTGCTAGGGTGACCGAGAAAGCGCGGCATCTTACCTCGTCCCCCACTCCCTCCAGGTTCATCCTGGCCTTGAAGGTCGTGAGGTGCTCCAGAGGGTCTTGCGTTCCGTCATATCTCATGTCCGTGGGCTTGTCAAAATGTTTTGGCAGCCAGACTTCGAGTATGGAACGATGAAATGGAGTCGCCCCCATTATCACGGGTCCTCGTGTTTTCGTCGTTCTCCCCACGGGCGTCTTCGGTTCCGTGATCTGTAGTATGCCGCCTCTCATGCCTGGCATAAATGATGAGGTCATGGCTTCTTCTCGCGCGTCCCCTTTCCCCAGCGCTCTTGGACTCAGCTTAGGGGCTGGGCGTGCGTCTGGAGTGGCTCCTTGAGTGTGCTCATCGTGTTCTCTTTTCGCCAGCCGACGTTCCAAGTCTTGCATTCTGTGGCGTAGCTCTTGCATTATTCTGGCGTGGTTGTCGCCAGTTCCCCCGAAGGGGCGTCTCTGGTGAGGTTGTGTTGTGTCTCGGAGGGGATCCTGTGCGCTGCCGGGGAGCAGTCGCGGTGGGGTCCCCTACGGGCTCGGCCTCGCGGGCTGTCTCACCTTGGACCAGTACGAAGTCCATGGACGAGTCCCCACAGACGGCGCCAATGTTCGGTAGGTCGGGTACCGGACGGATCGGGTTGGTATACTGGTTGGTGATGAGGGGTCTCGCCTCGTCGTGAACTGCCGGTCCGGTGTAGACGGGGTCCCGAGCACTTCTTGTAGAGAAAGGGGTGTCACCTGCAAAGACACTCCGACGCTCTAGTCAGTAATGTGCAGGCGAAAAGGGGGGAGAGTGATGTGTGACGTACCTTGGGGGAAGGGTAAAACCTTCCCTTTATATACTGTGTCAGAGGTGGGCCCTACAAGGACAAGCCCACTTTTTCTGAGACGTTCTCCCACAGCTGTAAATGAACTGTCTGGGATGCGTGTCCGGATCGGTTGCGGGGCACCTCACCCTTGACCGTCCGGGTCGGGTGGCGCTCGGGTCGGACCGACCCGTGGAAGGTTTGGGCCAGATCGTAACAATACTAAAATCAGTTATTAAAATTAATTATTAATATAAAGTATACACTAAAAAATATATAATATATAATTTTAATATATACATAATATTTTTTATATTTAATTTATAAATAATCATTAAAAAGAATAAATGTGATTAACTTATTGTATAAATATGGGTAACGTAGATTTTTTGCCCATTTCAGTTTTTAAAAAGAGTACAAACGTCTAATTTAATTTAATTTTGTCACTGATGATTTAAAATAAATTTTAATTTCGTTGATACAATTACTTTTTTAACAATTATTTTATTTAGAACTAGGATTTGGATTGGGGATAAATTTAGGTTGGGAGGGATAAAATTGTATAAAAAATTGACTAATGATTAATTATTAAAAAATTGACCATAAAGACAAAATTTGTTGAAACTAATTTTAAAATTTAATGATATAGTTGAATCAAATTATTTTAGAATTAAAAATATATTTATCTTAAATATACTATAAAAATATAATCGAATCAACTTGATTCAATTTACATGTAAATAGTATAAATTAAATTATTAAATTCGATTTACATAGAATTATAAACGAAATATACATATAGGTCAATTTAATTTAGAACATTAGTGTAATTTTGGGCTGGATTTATTTTATATGTGGGAATTACCCTTATTATCATTATATAATTAAAAACTATTACTTATTGTGTTAATTTTCAGAGTCACTTTTTGCGAGTATTTTTTTCAATAAATCAAATATCAAACTTAAAGAAATAAAAGAAAAATGATGCAAAGTTCATACAAAAAATATCTAAGATATACAACTACTTGCATGAAAATTTAATGACAACATCAAATAAAACTTGTTAAGACTCTTGAACCAGCTATTTTCCTTTTGATTAACTCTTGCTTCCACTGTTTGATTATCACCTCTAGAGTTATCTCATTGACATTATCATCAAGAACAAATGACTCACCAGCGGAATAGCCGTCATATTCTTTATAACAAATCTTTTGTCCAAGCTTTTATCCACTATTCTAAGAGTCAGTTTTAAGTTTATCTTTTGAAACTCCCAATTTGACCTATAACTTTCAAGCACATTGTTTGTTAGTTTTTATATATTCCATATTATAACAAAATAAACAACCACCTATATCTTCTTTTTCATGACCATACAGTTTTGTTTTTATCTATTCATTGACAATGAGTCAATGAACCATGATTTCTCATGTAAACATATTTGTACATTTCATTCATTTACCATTAACATTCATAATGCCTATTCCTACTAAAATTCAATAGGAACATTATAAAAAAATCATTTATTCAGTAACATTTTTTTAAGTTATATATATTTAAAGAAAAATATTACTTATACAATAAAATTCAACTTTTCATCAGCCTTTAAAATTTAAATAATGTTATTTAATTAAATTTAATTAAAACACATTTTTAATTTGTAGCTAATATGTTAGTAATTAAAATTAATTTAAATTTCAAATACTAGAATTTTTCTATTGCTGATTAAGAATAGAAAAATTAAAGTGATTATTTTATTAACTTCATAAAGTGGTTATTTTATTTATTTTTTTTATTTGTACGTGTCTCTCGTACGTTTTTTCCTTCTTCTCTCTTACGTTCTTCACAAGAATCTCCATATAAGAGTATCACTAAATTTATTATTATTTCATATTTAATATTTTATTATTATTAGATGAGTCGTGCTATTTTGTTTCTATTTCGAGTGACTTGCATGCTAGCTCAAAACTTATTTATCATATTGTCGAATGAAATTTTAATAAGATTATATCAACATTTGAATTAAATAATAAATGAATTATCAGTCTATTCTATGTATCAATATTCATTTCTTCTTCCTCCCTCTCTTTTTTTCTTTTTTTTTTTTCTATTTTTTTTAATCTTTATCTCTAGAATGATAAGAGAATACCACCAACATAAAATAATTAGATCGAATTAAAGATAAATAAATGAGCAATTGCAGATTTTTGGGAGAAAAAAGATAGATAACAAATAAAAATTTAATAAAAGTTTATAGTTTTCAACAATTTTTTTTATTATTAGTTGAATTTTTTCATTACTTATTTGAACATTAACACTTTTAAATTATTAAAATATATGTGCGTAAAAATTAATTTTTTTTCAATTGTAAGTTGTAACACATCTAAAATTATTAAGTTATACAAAAAATATTTTTGAAACACATCCAAAATTATAAATCTAAAATTTAAATTTAAACATTAAAAAAATTAATTCTTTATATCTTATTCGATAAAAACTCATCTAATATTTCTCTTTTATTAATAGTTAGATTTTTCGTTACTTATTTGAATATTAATATTTTTAAAATTATCAAAATGTATGTTCGTAAAAATTCATTTTCAATTGTAACACATCTAAAATTATTAAGTGATACATAAAATATTTCTGAAACACATCCAAAATCATAAATTAGAAAATTAAATTTAAACGTTAAATATAAAATTAATATTTTTTATATCTTATTCGATAAAAATTTATTTAATATTTTTTATTTTTTATTATTTGTTAGATTTTATCGTTATTTATTTGAACATTAACGCTTTTAAAATTATTAAAATGTATGTTTGTAAAAATTGGTTATTTTTTCAATTATTACACATCCAAAATTATTGACTTATATACAAAATATATTTGAAACACATCCAAAATCATAAATGTAAAATTTAATTTATTTAAACGTTAAAAATAAAACTAATTCTTTTTATATTGTTACGGCCCAACCCAGCTAGGCATGGAGACCGACCCGACTCGGAGACCTATCGCTCCGTTTGGGCGGGTCATCATACCCGCCTATCTGGCGACCCGGCCACGCACCCTCCTTGCCAGCTGCATAATAGCTGGGAAGAAGGAAACTTCCTGGAAGGAGACCTCCTCCTGTGAGGCCCACTTTTCTGACATGGTATATAAGGGGAGGGTCCTATCCCTCCCCCAAGGTACGTCACACCCATTACTTTACCCACTCTTCGCCTGCACACTTAACTGACTAGAGCGTCGGAGTGTCTTTGCATGTGACACCCCCTCTCTATACAAAGATCCCGAGACGTCGGCTACTCTAGCTTCACCCCGCAGCCGAGGACCAGGCCGTACCCCACCTCATCAACCCAAGGATCCCTCCGAACCGTCTGGTACCCGTGCTACTTAACATTGGCGCCATCTATGGGGACTACGCCTGAATGGACGTCATACTGGGTCCCGGAGAACCAGGCCGAGCACAAAAGGAAAGCCTCTGTGGCTTCCTCCCGGGAGCGCACGAGGACCCCTCCACGACGACCCGAGCCGTCTTCACGATCTCAAGAAAGATGCCCCTTTGGGGGAACAGGCAGCAATAGCGCCGGAATAATGCAGGAATTGCGTCACAGGATGCAAAACCTGGAACGCCAGCTGGCAGATCAGGAACATCGTCAACGAACTCCTGAAGCAAGCTATTCCTGTTCTCCTCCGAGAAGTCACTCTCAGCGAACGCCGAACCCACGATCTGAATCCGAAAGCGTCCGAGAGGAAGAAGGACGCCTAAGAAGACGTCGGGACCCCGTGATATACACCCGACCTGAAAGGAGACGCGCCACAGAACGGGACCGGGAAAACAGCGGAGAAAGGCCGAGGAGAACGCGGCGACCCGTGATAATGGGCGCAACCCCGTTTCATCGTTCCATCCTCGAGGTCCGGCTACCAAAGCACTTTGATAAGCCGACGGACATGAGGTACGACAGAACCCAAGACCCACAGGAGCACCTCATGACCTTCGAGGTCAGAATGAACCTGGAGAGAGTGGGAGACGAAGTAAGGTACCGCGCTTTTCCAGTCACTCTGGCGGGACCTGCAATACGGTGGTTTAACAGCCTCCCGCAAGGCTCAGTGGCCTGCTTTTCGGACATTAGTTGCACTTTCTGGCCCAATTCACTACCAGAATCGCAAAGGCAAAACATCCGATCAACTTGCTCGGGGTGACACAGAGGCCCGGCGAGCCGACCAGAAAATATCTGGACCGGTTCAATGACGAGTGCTTGGAGATTGACGGGCTAACTGATTCGGTAGCTAGTCTGTGTTTGACGAATAGACTTATGAACGAGGATTTCAGGAAGCATCTCACCACGAAGCCGGTGTGGACAATGCAGGAGATCCTAGGCGTGGCCAGGGAATATATCAACGATGAAGAAGTCAGTCAAGTCGTGGCTGCCAACAAGCGGCAGCCCATCTACAATCAACCTCGGCAGCACGGCGGCGGAGAAAGGCAGAAGGAGCACGCCAGAGACGGCGGTCCGGGCAAGACGTCCAGGCTGTTTCCCCGAGTCGAAAAATTCACCAATTACACCCCCTCACCGTCCCCATCATAGAACTTTATCAGCAGATAGCCGAGAAGGGAATTTTGTCGAAGCCCCGACCTCTAAAAGACCAAACCGGGGGGAACAAGAGCCTCTATTGTGATTATCATAAGGGTTATGGACATAAGACACAGGATTGCTTTGACCTGAAGGACGCGCTAGCACAAGCGATCCGGGACAGAAAACTGGCCGAATTCTACCATCTCAACAGGAAGCCGAGGAGACGAGATCGCGACCGCGAGGGAGAGGACAAGACCCGCGCAGTGAAGCGACGTCATGAGCCGGAGGACAACGAGCACAGCCTTACCATAGTGAACGTGGTAACAGCAAGAGACGTGGCTCCAAGGTCGAAGTCGGCACACAAGAAAAACGCCAAAGTCCTGGCGGTTTCCTCATCTTCCGTGCGAAGCTTCAAGAGGGTTCCACCCATCTCATTCGGTCCGGAGGACCAATGGTTCGATGAGGTCGCGAAAAACCCTCCCATGGTCATCACGGCCAGAGTGGAACCGGCCTCATCAAGCGGATTCTCGTAGACACCGGGGCTGACTCGAATATCATGTTCCGCAACGTGTTCGATGCCTTGGATCTACGGGATGCCGACCTAAAGACTCACCAACACGGTGTCGTAGGCTTAGGCGACCAGTTCATCAAGCCAGACGGGACAATCTCCCTGCCAATATCCGTAGGACTAGGACAGGGGCGAAGATCGGTAATGATTGAGTTCGTGGTTCTGCGAGACTCCACGGCCTACAACGTCATCCTAGGAAGGAAGACTATCAATGATCTCGGGGTGGTGATCAGTACAAAGATGTTGCTAATGAAGTTCATCGCTGATGACGGATCTGTGGGATCCATAAAAGGAGACTTAGAAACGGCAGTCGCTTGCGACAATGCCAGTCTCTCCTTAAGGAAGAAATCTAAAGAGGCATCGGGAGTGTTCCTCGCCGACTTGGACGCTAGAGTCAACAACAAGCCAAGACCCGAACCGGAAGGAAACTTAGAGAGGTTCAAAGTCGGCGATACAGAGGAGAAGTTCACGTTCGTGAACAGAAACCTCCCACACGACCTGAAGGAACCCCTAATGGAAATGATCAGGGCTGACGTCGACCTACTTGCTTGGATGCCAGCCGACATGCCGGGGATAGACCCCCAACTCATGTCACATCACTTGGTCGTCAAGGCGGAGGCCAGACCGGTGGCTTAGAGGAGAAGGAAAATGTCACAAGAAAGAGTAGAGGAGGTGGCCAAGCAGACGGCCAACCTCCTCGAAGCGGATTTATTCGGAAACTCGACTACTCGACCTGGCTGTCGAATGTAGTTCAAGTGAGAAAGCACAATGAAAAATGGAGGATGTGTGTGGATTACTCCGATCTCAACAAAGCATGCCCCCAAGGATTGCTACCCCCTACCCAACATTGATGCGCTCGTCGACGCGGCGGCAGGATATCGGTATCTGAGCTTTATGGATGCTTGTTCTGGCTACAATCAGATACCGATGCACCGGCCAGACGAAGAGAAAACAGCGTTCATAACACTGGGGAAATATATTGCTACAAGGTAATGCTGTTTGGCCTGAAGAACGCCGGGGCCACATACCAAAGGTTAATGAACAAGATATTCACCGACCTCATAGGGAAAATGGTGGAAGTATACGTGGATGATATCCTTGCAAAGACTACCCAGCCTGAGGACCTCTTAAGCGACTTAGGAAACGTGTTCGCTTCCTTTCAACAACACGGCATGAGGCTCAACCCACTCAAGTGTGCCTTTACCATGGAAGCAGGAAAGTTCTTAGGGTTTATGATAACCCAAAGAGAGGTGGAGGCCAACCCTGAAAAGTGTCAAGCAATACTCCAAATGAAGAGCCCGGACTGTGTCAAGGATGTTCAGAGGTTGTCAGGAAGGCTCACCGCACTATCCCGCTTCCTCGGGACGTCGGCTGCGAAGGCCCTGCCATTTTTCAACTTGATGAGAAAGGGGATAGCCTTTGAGTGGACCCCGACGTGCGAGGAAGCATTCAATCATTTCAAAGAGATTCTTGCAACACCACCTGTCCTCGGGAAGCCCAAGGTCGGAGAACCACTCTACCTGTACTTGGCCATAACGGATGAAGCGATGGTAGCGGTTTTGGTGCGGGAAGAATGGAAGGTTCAGCAACCAATTTACTTCGTGAACAAAGCACTGCAAGGAGCAGAATTGAGATACAGCAAATTAGAGAAGTTGGCACTTGCACTCCTGACCTCTTCCTGCAGATTACAACAGTACTTCCAAGGTCATCAGGTAGTCGTGAGGACAGACCAGGGAATCCGCCAGATACTCCAAAAACCAAACTTAGCAGGAAGAATGATGACTTGGGCCATCGAGCTATCCCAATACGACTTGCAATACGAACCCAGGCATGCGATTAAGGCACAGGCCATGACCGACTTCTTGGTAGAAGTAACAGGGGACTCATCCTGGAGAGCCCCACTGGAGTCATATATGAACAGTCCATCAAGTTCGAGTTCCCGGTGTCAAACAATCAAGCGGAGTACAAGGCCCTTCTGGGCAGCTTAATCTTAGCACAGGAAGTCAGAGCCACAAGGCTAGAAGTATGCAGTGACTCGCAAGTCGTCACTTCTCAGGTCAATGGGACCTACCAAGCCAGAGACTCCCTGTTACAAAAGTATCTGGAGAAAGTCAAAGAGTTGAGCAAACAATTCGAGGAGGTCACGATCCAACACGTTCCGAGAGAAAGGAACACACGGGTGGACCTCCTGTCCAAGCTAGCAAGCACAAAACCAGGGGTCGGCAACCGATCTCTCATTCAGGGTTTGATAAAAGAGCCAGCGGTCACCCTCCACTTGACAAAGGTAGGCCCCTCTTGGATGGACCCGATCACTGACTTCTTGGAAAGCGACAAGACCCCTGATGACGAGAAGTCGGCCAGAGCGTTGAGAAGGGAGGCAGCCAAATATGCAATCATACAAGGGCAGTTGTTTAAGAAGGGACTCAGCCAACCCTTGTTAAAATGCCTGCATCCCGACCAAATGGACTATGTGCTTAAAGAGGTCCATGAGGGGTGCTGTGGTCACCACATCGAGGGCAAAGCCCTAGCAAGAAAGCTCATCAGAGCCGGTTATTACTGGCCATCAATGATGGAGGACTCCAAAGAATTCGTAAGGAAATACGCCAAGTGCCAGGAGAACGCCAACTTCCACAAGGCACCGGCAACCGAGCTAAGTCTACTAATGTCCTCCCGACCTTTCTCACATTGGGGAGTCGACCTCCTGGGACCTTTTTCGGTCGGTCCAGGGCAAGTCAAGTACCTTATAGTTGCTATCGACTACTATACCAAGTGGATAGAGGCTGAGCCATTGGCGAGCATATCCTCATCCAATTGTCGGAGGTTCATGTGGAGGCAAGTAGTAACTCGATTCGGCATCCCTGAGGTCGTTATCTCTGATAACAGGACGCAATTCGCTGATAAGAAGTTCGCAGAGTTCATCGCCGATTTGGACACAAAGCAGAAGTTCTCATTTGTGGAACATCCCCAAACGAATGGCCAAATTGAGGCACCGAATAAGGTCATCTTGCTAGGCCTCAAAAAGCAACTTGATAAGAAAAAGGGAGCATGGGCTGACGAACTCGCCTCCGTCCTCTGGTCCTACCGCACAAGCCAGCAATCGTCCACAGGAGAAACCCCATTCCGCCTGACATACGGGGTGGATGCTATGATACCCGTAGAGATCGGCGAGCCGAGCCCACGGCTGCTTCTGAGAGGAGTAGAGGAAGTCGTAGAGAAGGACCTAATAGACGAGGCTAGAGAAATGGCCCATTTGTCGGAAGCAGCGTTGAAGCAAAGAATGGCCCTACGCTACAACGTCAGAGTACTCATAAGAGAATTCGAACAGAATGACCTAGTCCTGCGGCGCAACGACATCGGGATGCCGACTCAGGGAGAATGTAAGCTGGCGGCTAACTGGGAAGGTCCCTACAGGGTCAAAGAGGTGATTGGTAAGGGCGCCTACAAATTGGAGAGGCTCGATGGCAAAGAAGTCCCGAGAACCTGGAATGCGGGTAACTTAAGAAGATTTTATTCATAGTCCAAACACGCCAAGTAAGGAACCCGACAAGCTTAGTAACCCGGGTTTTGCTTTATCATTAGACAATTTACCTGCGTTAAATACTTATCATTGCCATAGATTTGTCCGACTGCCGATTAATATTCTCTTGTTCAAATTTATTTTTTCCCTTTTATCCATCCCATGACAACGAATTTCTTATGGTATGTGTTAAACAAGGCGACGACACGGTATCCCGGGACTGATCACCCCGGAAACCAACCAGATTAACGCCATAACAAACGGCTATAGCAATAATAAAGCCACAACTTGGCTTCGTCAAATTACCAACACAACGGTAAACAAACGCAAGCGACAAGCCAATACCAGCAAAACGGTAATAAAATAAAGCGAAAATGCACTGCCGAATAAGTGGAAAAAGACGGTAATTATAAGCCGACCAAGCGACTATCAAAGTAGTTTAAAAATTACAAGTTCTACAAGTTCATCAAACCGCGCCGCAAGTTCTACAAGTACAGAGATCAGTTCTTCGGCATATCGACAATCTTGCCATCTTTGATTGTTTTGAAAACCCTGATTGCCGATGTGTATTTAATTTTAAAAAGACACTAAATCTATCTAAATGTATTTGTTTTGATCTTTTTTAAATTATTGAAATAAAGGACTAAATAAAGAATCACTTTTAAAGAATACTTAGTCATACTGAGGGAAATATAATCTATTCATAAAAGGGTCGTTCTACGGTAAAGATTCAATATACAGATATTCTCCTATTTAAATGTCGTTGCTACACGTGGTTAGAAAGGAGCAGGTTTTGCAGAAAAGCTTCTCCCAAATGTGGCTTGGGTGTTTTGAAGCTGAGCCAACATTTTGAACGGAGTTAACCAAGTTCCGTTCTTGATGATGGGCTGTTGGGCCATTGTTTTATATGAATACGAGAGACGAGAGTAAAAAAACAAACCCATAAACATTACACTGAGTATAGGAATTGGACATTGGCCATTAAATTAGAAAATAATATTTTTGTGGGGACATAGTTATGTTTTTTTAGTTAATGTTTAATATTTTGTTTGGAAAATAAGCTTTTGTGAGAATTTGATTTTGTTTTCATAGTTATTAGTTGCTAATTATTTTTCGTTAAACAGTAAAGACTTATTTAGCAAGCATTTATTTACATAATTTCATTATATTATATAGTATGACCTTTGTCTATATTGTTTCTATTTTTTGGAAAAAAAAAATAAATTATCCAATAGATATATTTCATTTATCAATAATCTCGTCATGTTACAAATATAAATACAATCACCGTTATTTCATTAGAAACAATTAATTTAACACTATATAATTGTTATGTGCTAAAATGGCTGTTCCTAAATGTTATTTAACATAAAAAAATATTGCTTACAAATCTTCACTTAATAATTTAATATTGATATTTTAAATTTAAGTAAGTTATTTTCACGTTAAAACTAGCGGCTCAACTGACTCTATTATGTCTGTTTGGTCACTTTTTATTATTTTAATATTTTTATTTTTATTTTTAAAATTATAAATTTAACTCTGCCTATGTTATACTTGCAGTACATAGCCGATTTTAAGTCCGGATAAAGGAGGAGGGTTGTGTTAGGCCTTTGACAACCAACATAAAAACTTAGTTGAATATTCATGACATGAATCAAAAACGTTATTGCGCTAAAACTAAGTCATTGTCCAGAAGCAACGTATTGTATGGCTCAAGTACAGTGTCAAATGAGAAAGAGCCGCTGTATCGGTGCTCGGGTGTAATGTTAAATGAGTAACCGCGTTTTCGTGAACGGATGAGGATAAATAAGTTATTTCACAAAGAAACAGGTAAAGGTAAAGGTCGAAACAACAGAAAGTTGAGATTGTAGACATGGAATATAGGCACTCTAACAAGAAAATCTATGGAGGTGATGGATATCATGACAAGGAAGAAGATTAATATCATGTGCCTAAGAAACAAAATGGGTCGACGCGAAGACTCCGTAGAGATTTTTTTTGCTAGGCTCTTATGTCAACACACTCTCATTCACGTCACCACCTCCTCCATTTTCTATATGCAATGTGTTGCGAATTGGATTGATGATCTTGATAGAACTCATTGCCTCACATACGACCTTTAGATCTCTAAGGAAAGAGGATATACTCCCCGATTCTCGGAGGATACACGTTGCGAATTGATTGCGTCTATACTTTTAATCGCAAAATTCGGTTAGTATTGCAAGATGAAGTTAGTGTGCTAGTTCTACGACCCTAGTTTCAAAAACTCTAGCTCCTTAGCGCTTCGAGACAAGAGTGGGGGACACCCTACGTGCAAGCCGACTCTACAAAATCAGAATCAAATAATTTTTTTTGAATAAATTAGTGTTTAACAAAAGCAATTAGGATGCTAATTTTCTAATAATGCTATTTTTTAGAAAAATAAATAATTGGTTTATAACTTGTTTAAAAATGATTAAAGATTAATTTATCTTTTATTTTATGAAAGGTGAAAGGTCAAGAACTAATTATTATTTTAGAATGATTATAATATTATACAATGTCAACAACTTAGAAAAAACAAAAAAAGATTAGGAACTAATATATGTTGTAAAGAAAAATCTATTTATGTGGTTATAGTTCAAACTTAGAACATTCCCAGTGGCACAGCAATTATACATTGTATATTTCACAAAAACAAACAACTTAGTATAGTCGTAATTAATTATATTATTTATTACTCATATTTATTAATCTAAATATAATTAAACATGCTTATAAATAAGAAATATTAAATATTTTTATTATTTACAATATAATTATTTTTATATAATTATACGATATTTATTAATACTATTTTTTGATAAACACATATAGTATATAACGATGTAATAAATAATATAAACTAATTAATAAATTATTAAAATAAAAAAATATTATAATATAAAAATAAAATTAAGCAATTGTTATTATAAAAAAATACTAAAATTTTATATACTTATTTAATAATAACTAGATTATAACTTATTAATTATAATTTGTTATCACTTGATTGTTTTTAAAATATTAATGAACATATATATTTTAATTTTAAAATTTATACTTTAGACTATTTTATATTCTAAATTTACGTAGGATCGGTTCTGCCGGTTCAACTAATTATTCATCTATCGGAACAATAAACCAGTAAATTATAGGTCTGACTGGTTTGAACACTTTTCGATTTTGACAACTATGACACTGACACAACACATCTAAACTGCATTTATACACTATTCACTTCAACATATCTTTACACTTTTTTTTTTGGCGATACTGTGTGAATTATACTGTTATTGTTAATGCAGCAGTTCCTACTCAGTTCCTGTACAATAAATGCTATCTTGGGTAAAGAACGTGATGGCCAGAGGGCGGAAGATCCATCAATCGAGTGACGGATATGGATATTGATTCAAAGGATGTCTACTAGCCTCTCAACCTCTGAGCAACCATTTTCCAATAACCAGTTTAAACAAATAGCTGTTTCACACCATTATAGAAGCAGCATCACTCTCAGACTACGCCTCTAAGTTGATTACTGCAACATGATAATAAATACAACTCCATGCGAGCTATAGAGGGGCATCACATGTTTCAATACAATGACAAAAAAAAAAACATTGTGTCTTTAGATATTAAGCATTCTGAAGTTTGACCCTGGCTTGAGCGTCGTTGTCTTTTTCACAGGTTTCACGCACTAGTCGAATTAACGAGAAACCCATAGCACGACACACAGGAAGCAGGCATTGTAGGAACCCTTTTTTGATGTCGACGAGATATATTTCGGAGTCCAATTATAACCATAATAACAGAGATTATTAATGAAATTCATAATATTAATTAGAGAGTAACGTCAGTAGAAAGTCTTCACCAAATAGAGACAGCTAAAAATACTTTTCAAATTTAGAAAAATTACAACATACATAAAAACCTTATGTGGTAATACAATAATAAATTATGGATTTGTATCCTCTAAATTTTGAAATTCACTTTAGAGTGTAAAGTGTAATCTTTTACCATTTATTTTATAAGTGGGACTAAGAAAAAATACGAGAGAGAAATCATTCAAGGGTGAGAGATCACACTTTATCTTCTAGAGTAAAAATTCAAAATTTAGATAATCCAAATTCATAAATAAATACATTAATTTCTAGATATATAAAACTTGTGTTTGAACGAATGATAACATAAAAAGTCAAACATTACCTAACATAAGATATAACAAACATAAACATTAATAAATTTACAAAATTAATGAAAATATAGCTTAATTTCGTAAATATAAAATCTAAAGGGATAATTTTTCATATATCAAAATTAGTCATAGTCATAACAAGTTCTCGGTTTATCTTTTTTTCATACTGCCTTCGAATTAAATACGATTTATAAAATAAACAAAAGTAATAACATTTATCTATGACTATGTAAAATTTCATCTTCATTTTATCACATCCAGCAACAATGTGTTGATTTTTTTTAGGTATAAAATGTATTGATTTTTAAATATACTTAATTTATGCTATTTTATTCTTTATTTTTTTACATGCTCATTATTAATTTGTATCTAATTAAGTCTACATAAATTTTTGTTGCAAAAATTACGAGAAGAAGAAGACATTTAAATCAAGCCAAATCTTACCATTCTTGACACTTTTTTTTTCCCTGTTTTAACAATCCTGAAACTCTCATTCCCTTTTTTTTTTTTGGGCACATGAAACTCTAACTCCTTAAACCCACTAACAATCTATACACACTTGGTCCAACTTGTTTCCTCCATAGTCCATTTTCTATACAATAACGGTTACGGAACCCACATCCAAGGCCCGTTACGGGCTTCCCTCCTTATGACCACTTAGCGCGGCTCCAAGAACTCCTAGCCCCGACAACGCCTGAAACACCTCTGCCGAGCTGCTCCTCTACAACTATCAACACGCCACTTGTCACGACAACCTTTAACAACACAGAATCTCTTCAAATCTGTATAACATTACCTCTGTACGCTATAATTTCCCTTCATAAAATACACTACACTTTTTTTACTTTTTATAATAAAATAAAAAATATAATTATGATATCATTTAAAAGATATTTTTTTAAATATTAAAAAAATCACTTATAAAATATAATTTAATCTCAATATCTATAAATATATTTTTCTTAAAAAAATATTTTTAACGAGCAATCTATTTAAAATATTTTTAGCCATGCTCCTTTGTGACAATGCTCTAGAAAGTGCATTCAAGCTAAGCTGTGTATTTGGCAAGCCTGACTTCAAAATCACAACCTGTAGTTTAAGGATTTGATGAACTGGACTTAGAAATTTCATAACAATGGTATCAATAAACTACTCGCACACCAACTTATTAATTAATATAGATCCACATTGGGGGTAACAACAAGACTTACATCAATATCAATATCAATAGTCGGAAGATACAGCCCAGTCCTATAAGATCCAAAGACTTCTACCTGAAAGCCATATAAATTATAACCATCATTAAAATTTAGTACAACAACAACAAGACCAAAGCATAGAATTACTAAATGATTACCTGGCAATGGGGTCATATGTGCTTTATAACATCAAACACAGATTCTATTGTCGTGTCCCGTGCAGCTTTCTCTTCAGATGTTGAAGACAAAAACTCACAAAAATCCACTATCTCTGCACATATCAAGCATAACCGGACATATTACAAAAACCATCATCCTGAGAAAGAGTGAATCATAACGCCTCCCCCACCCCAAACAAATTGGTAAAAACTAATATTTGAATATAATTTTTTTGATATTCAATCATAAAATAAACAAATTCAAAAACACATTAAAACATGGCATGCTTAGTTTAAGTTACAATTCAAATAAAAACTGCTCCCCCGCCCGGCCCTTTTTCCTCCTCTAAAAACCAACTGTTTTGAAACCAACATAAAAAAAATCCAAATACTAAGTAAGAATCTAACACAGCAGAATAGATATTCTTTCGCAGCATGGATTGGTGCTTCAAAATTCCAATCAATCCGATACCTTTATGCAGTTGAAGCATGGGGCTCCTGAACTTGCAATTTCCGCGAAACCAACTGCTCTCGAGCTTTGGCTCGGGTGCAAGTGCTGGCGTCTTGGGCTCCTTCGCCACGACGATCGGCGGGAGAGAGTCCCGATCAGAAGTCTCTTTGGCAATGTCGAGAGAGAAGAAATCGATAGCAGCGGAACCTGGAGCGGTGGATGGAATTTCAGAGAGGGATATCTCATTGCGGAAGACAGAGTAGGACTCGTTGTTGTTGTCGTCGTCGGCGGTGGCGGCGGAGAAAGAGATGGGACTAAGGGTTTCGTAGAGGAAAGTTTCGGGAACGGAAGGTGGTCCTGCTCCGCCATTGAAGAGCTTCTAGCGTTCTTCGACCGAGAATGAAGAAGGGGTGGAGGAATTGGGGATGGTGATAGAAAATAGGGAATTCTTTTTATTTTTGCTGAAATTAGGGTTTTTTCAGGGTTTATGTGTGA
The DNA here is from genome assembly GCF_003086295.3 of Arachis hypogaea. NCBI lineage: Eukaryota > Viridiplantae > Streptophyta > Magnoliopsida > Fabales > Fabaceae > Arachis > Arachis hypogaea. The sequence continues at coordinate 24,519,926 of NC_092053.1, read as the reverse complement.
CGCGAATACAATAAAATATCTGAGTTTTTTGTAGGTGAAGAAAGTATAATTTAGACCTTGAAGGACCAAGAAATAAATGAAGATAACCAAAACTATAGGGACGGGTTCGCAAATAGTGAAATTTAACAAATGGAACAAATTTGGATATATCTTTTTTGCAACCTTAGCTTTTATACTGTTCTTAATTTTTTTTTTTTTGGTCTATTATATTGTTCTTCTTATTATTATTATCTCGCTTATATTATTACTTTTATTGTTCTCATTAGTGTCATTATTATCGATACTGTTATTATGATAATATATCATTATTATCATTATTATTGTTATAATTACTATTAGTATTATTTTGTTTATTAAAATTATTATTACTATTATTCTTATTATTATAATTATTAATGTTATTATCATTGTCTTTATTGTACTACTACTACTAGTCTACTACTACTAAAATCAAAACTGAAAACTGTAATTCTAAGCCATAATTTGAAGACGTATATTTTTTTTTAATAAAATTTTTTTATTTTTATTAGAATATGATTATTATTTTTTTTATTGTTGTATATTTATCTATTTAGTCAATATATTCAGAGCGGTTTTTAATTAAGATTCTTAAAGGATTAATTTTCTTTTTATAATTAGTATTTTATTCCAAAAGAAAATTAATTATTAATTCATTATTTACTATTACTTCATTTCTTATTTACTCAATAATTAAAGCACAAGAACTACTGACACCACAAAATATCATACATTTACAGTGACAAAATATAATTTTACTGATTTATTCCAATAACTCAATTTTTTTAAATAGTAATCTCATTTATTATTGATGAGAAGATATTACACTTGTAATTTCACTGTTATTATCAAAACAACAAATTGATTAAAAAAATATATTTTTATTTTTTTTTGGACATGAAATTTTTTTATTCTTTCTTTTTGTATTGAATTTTTTTTTACTTTTAATTGTAAATATATATTTCTTTTTCTTTCACTTGAATAAATATATACTTTCTTTTTGTCAATAAATAAATATATACTTTAAACAACTATTATTTAACCATCCAATTTGATCAAATTAAAAAAAAATAACTCAAATAAATCTCTTTATAATAGTCTAAACCAATGAAAATAAAATTGGGTATCTTCCATAAAAAAGGGCTGATTATAAAAATAAGCCTACTAAGGCCAATAATCCTTGAACCTCTTACATGAGCACCCTAATCAATATGAATTTGCCCCTGACCAGGAAAAAAAAAAACCAATATTGAATTTGCTAAACCAAACGAACCGCATCATACTCATTTGTAATTTGTAATTTGTAATTATATTAAATTATGGGTCAGATATAACACAAATAATATTTCATGTACGGAGTTAATTTCTACCACACAATTAGAATATTCCTACACGGTCTTTAAGGTAGTGTTTGTTTTGAGGTACTGACACTACAAGAAAACACGTCTATTGCCACGCTTTTTGAGCTACCGCCACGCTTTTAAAAGGTGACTTATGAAAGGGTGGCGGTTGCTCTATCGCTACGCTTTTTTCAGTTTATCGCCACGCTTTTTTTTTGCCACGCTTTTTTACAAATTGGCACTTTAAAAAACGTGGCTGTATGTGGGAGATATGGCCACGCTTTTAAAGCGTAGCGATAGGTAGAGATATGGCCACGCTTTTAAAGCGTAGCGAAAGGAGAGATACGGCCACGCTTTTACAAGCGTGGCAGTAGACGAGATACGGCCACGCTTTTAAAGCGTGGCAGTAGAAGATATACAGCCACGCTTTAAAAGCGTGGTGAAAGCCTTGTTAAATTAAAAAAAAAAAATTCTTTTCCTTGCTTGATCTTCATTGCTACACAATATAAATTTTCAATCCTTTTTTATTACCAAACCTACAAATATAGTATGCAATTTTTATTACAAGACATATCAAACAATAATTAGTGACATATATAATTTACTATAATTGTTTTATACATTAAAAAACTAATATTCAAATGCAAAATAAATCTCGAGTTCAAATTCCAAAACTAAAAACCGAAGAAAAATACAAAAACAATACAAGTTAGAACTGCTCATAATATATCAAATTACACTAATAGAGATGCTCTTCAGCCTAAATACCTAGTAAAAGATCATAATCAACCTAAAACTGCTCCACTTTGTGCATTAAGCGTTCAAGTTATCCATTCCAATACTAGCCTGCAGCAAAATATCAAGAACAATAAAGCAACAGAAACTAAACTATGCTCACTGATTGGTAAATGCAAATCTAAAAGTACAATAACACGAAACTAAACTATGCTCAAAATACCAAACTAAAAGCAACAGACCTTCTGCAAATATGATTTAACAAATGTTTCCCCAGAGTTTTGTTCACTGATTCTGGAGGGAGATTAAGTTTCCGAACATCTTCAGGAGTCACCTTAAAACAGTAAACAAGAAGTGCTCAAAAGTCAAAACTGTTACCCTCCCCCCCCCCCCAAAAAAATCAATGAACCCTAATGAATAAAAATAAATACAACAGGGGATAAAAAAACACTAAGTTGCTCGTGGTAGCAGCTAGAAACATGAAGAGTTAAGATTTACCAGGGTACAATAACATAAATTATAGGCCATCATAATAGATGGATGTAGTGATGCAAAATCTATTGTAGCAATTGGCTTTTCATAGAACCCAGCTCTTGCCTCCAATACCTGCAAGTTGCAGAAGTTAAAAGAATCATGATCTTGTGCTTGACAAGCAAAAGTTGGATAAATAAACATCCAAACGGAAAATAAGGAAAAGGATGCCAAGAATATATACACTTAAAATCATGCTTTCATTTTTTTTCTTTTACTCTTTGTTTTTGTTATTTAAAGAGGGATAAGACAAGTGAAAAGTATTTTAAGAACTCCGATTTAATACAAGCAGAGGACTTCGTATAAATTCTACTAAACCTTTCTTAAACTGTAAAAAATATTCTACCACATCTTTTCTGAGCGTAACAAATATGGTTACAAACAAAGAAAGTGGCCAAAAAATAAAAACAGAAAACAGTCTTTACAGAATGCAGCTACTAGAAGAGACTTGGTGATAACATTATTGAGCTATAAACAGCTTTCAAATCCACAAACATGTCAGCATTCAGCAACTCTGATGTTAGGTGGCACTGTGACAGCAATGTCCTACTTTGCTACAACATTTATGTTTAGCATGTATCTATAAATCTATTTCATTCAACGTAGTATTGGAAAACCCTTTGGGCATAGAAATCGTCAAATAATTTTGCTGGCAGGAAGCTTATTCAGTGTCTTAATTTCACATTGTATTAGGAGACATGACAAAAAGAAAACATGAAGTTATGCATATTTAAGGAAGATAGAGCCTGATATAATCATCAATTGAATAATTAAAATGAACTTACAGTGGCACCTTCATATGTTCCTTGTTCTGAACCAGCCTGTTTTACATTAGGAAGAACCAGGTTCTTCTGCTTTGCCTTCCTAAGGAGTTGAGAAAGTACCTGTAAGGAAAGGAGGGGAAAAAAAGTTTAATTCCTTTTTCAAATTCATGTGCCAAATAGATAAAGTACAACTTCAGGTTATTAATGAATCTATTAGCATAGATTCTAAAGCCAACTTCAGGTTTAGAGAAGTTATTAATGAATCTATTAGCATAGATAAAGTACACTAAACTAAATTGTCAAATTGTGTGATCATGTTTAATAACTCAGGTATTAAAAGTTTAGCAGAAATGTACTAATACGTGTTAAATGCCCTCCTGAACACGTATCATGTATTGTAAGTGGTTACAAACTCCCCTCATGCATAGTATAAATATAAATGTAAATAAACAAAACAAATAAAAAATAAATATATGAATCAGCTGCCTGTCTTCATCCACAACTCCTCCAAGGTAAGGGGCACCAGCTAAAATGCAGACCAAATGGTAGTTGCACAAAGCATACTACGAGAGAAACAAATCAAAATATGAACCTTTAAACAATACACAGCAAGGCGCCTCCTAGTTTCTGCATTTCCATTCTGAAGATCAGATATGATAGAATGGTGAACATCCTCTTTCTGCAGCATGCAAACAGACAGAGGCTTGTTAAATTGGTATGCTTTATATTTTTCCAAAAGAAAAAGAAAGAAAGAAAAATAAATCAAGCAATGAAGGCATGATGGAAGTGCAACATTTCAGTTTTTTTAAATATTTTGTGCTGGCCATTAGAATAGAACCACACAAAGCAAAAAAGCAAATAGAAACACATGCACAAATATACGAATAGTAACTAACACATACTAATCAAGATTTATTTTGCTAAATTATTATAACTCATTTAGTCCATGATGTCACATTTACAATAGCAAAAAGCCAGGGCAAAAAAAGATTTGTCAATTGTTTCTTCTACCAATAATTCATGTCTTATGAACAGTTCCAAGATATATTAAAAATAGAATGGAGTAAGGAAATAATTACATGGAATGAAATAAAAAAACATTGCCTTACCTGCTCAGAAAGAAAGTGTGCTGAAACAGAATTCAAAGAATAAGAACTTAATTTGTAGTCTCTTTGCATAACCTTCAAATAAAACAAAGCCAAAAAAACTTACTCAGTAATAAAGTTGGATTATCCAAACAGAGGGTAGTTAATGAAAAGCAAAATCAACATTACCTGGAGCAGATCAAACTGAACTCTCCCTTCTACAGCAACTTCTTTACTTTCTCTGGTTCCATACTGTCTACAAAACCATCAAGTAACACCGAGAAAGTGGTTGAAACAATTAACAGTGCAAAAACACAAATGGTAAACGAGATAGTTTTAAAATTCATAGAAAATGTTGAGGACCTAAAATGTTGTAATTACTTTTGAAACCAAAAATCCTCATTTTTTTATAGAAGTTGATGCACTCGTAAGAAACCCACCATCTACTACAATTCCAGAAATTTAACTAACACAAATAACATGAGAGTGAACCCATAGAATAACGTGTTATTTCTTATCTTTACCTAGATGAAAAAGTTGTATCCTTTACTCGGACCCTACTGTTCCTGATACGGCCCAAAATAGGAAATTCTGCTATTTTCAAGGCTTGAGCTCTCTGAAAACAAGAAAAGCATAAACTAAACATGTAATAAAATAGCAGCCACGACTAAATTAACCGAAGCTTCTAATTATTAACTGGTAATACTTTCTAATCTCAAAGATAACCAATACCTCAATAAGATATGGCAGGTCAAATTTGCAGATGTTATATCCAATTATAATATCAGGGTCAACTCTAACCGAAGCAATCAAACTCTAACTGACAGTTAGACAAGCTTCTTGCTATCTTCTTATATTTCCCAGCAGGAATTTCAATCCAATTACCACCAGCTATATTGCAATCAATCATGAAGCGAAGGGAAAAAAGTACATTGCTTTCATAAGTCATGAAGCTCTTCATGCCAAGACCATTAAGCTGAATACCTCTATCAAGAATACCTACCAAGAATTATAATTTTGGCAAGAGAATAATTAACTCGTGACCATTTGCTTTTGAGAAGGACAATTGTCAAAATGTAAATACCAAAACATTAATGTAAGGATTTGAGAAACCTAACAATTTAGCAAATTAAAACAACAGCAGCCCAATAATTTAGCAAATTATCAACTTAACAGGTTCAAAAACAGAAAATCACAACAAAAAATAAAAATAAAAATAACAGAAGAACAACAGAACAACAACACAAGAACAATTAGCAAATTAACAAGTTCACACTAACAGTTAAAATTTACCAGAAAAATACTAATGCAAGTGGAATCATCATGCTAATATGTTTTCTACAAAGATGCTATTTGTGCAGCAAAAATTTCCTAATTACTAAGATCCAATTATTCTAATTTCACATGCAATCAACTTACTAAGTTTCTAAAAGCTAGAAATGATAAAACCAACCCGAAATATGGTTAAAGCATTTCATCAAACATGTTGAGTGCGGTAAACTTGAAACGAAATAAGAGAATTCAAAGCTTAGTATCAGTGTGATAGAGAAGAGAACATAACTATTGTATACTTTAATTCAGTCTATGAAAAAAAATCTAAACCACTGCCAAATCAAATAGTTACTTATTGTAATAGAAATAAGCAGAGTATTGGTGTTGTGTGAGTGTATTGTCTGGTGGTGGGTTTAGGGAACTCACGGCGGCGACAAACGAAAGCAGTTCGACGGCTAGGTGGAGCACACGGGTTGGTCGCAGAGTTTGAAGCAGGGCAACGTGGCTTCCAGACGAACGTGAATGCGAACGGTGAACGGCGAGTGAACGCGAACGGTGAACGTCGAGCAAACTTGAACGGCGAAGAACGCGAACGAAGACGACGGCTGAACGAAGACGCGAACGTTAACGACAACCAACAGCGGCGGAAGCGCGGCTGAGCAGACAAAGACGACGGACGCCGAGCTCGAGGAAGCAGCTGCGATCGGTGACAGCGAACGGGAGTTGAAGACTTGGAGCACGAGGGAAGCTAAATAGACAGACGGACGGCAACAGTATGCCACTCCTTGCGGCGGCGGTGGTGTAGGCTTACAGTGTTAGGGTTTTTTGGCTGAGTTTCTGTGAATGAAAGAAACGGAGGGAGAAAGGGAGAAAGAAACGAAGGAGCTTCAGAACCAAGAGTGAAAGTAAGCAAATTTGGCAAAAACGACGAAGTTTCTTTTAAACCGGTCGGTTCTCTGTCCGGTTCAACCGTTCCTGTAGCTCTCTACGGCCACACTTTTGAAGCGTGGCAGAAAAAAAAAACCTTTTGGCCACGCTTTTAAAGCATACCAAAAGAGTACCAGGATATGGCGACGTTTTGTAAGTGTGGCCGTAATGAAACCCTGTTGCCACGCTTTTAAAACGTCCTTGTTTCTCTCTATGGCCATGCTAAGCGTGGCAGAAAAAAAACATGGCCGTTTCTCTAATCAATTGCCACCCTTACAAAAGCGTGGCCGTTGATCCTTTTCGCCATGCTTTTGAAGCGTGGCAAAAAAAAAGTGGCCAAATCTCTAATCTACCGCCACCCTCATAAAAGCGTGGCCATTGACCACTTTTGGCCACGCTTTTGAAGCGTGGCAAGAAAAAAGCGTGGCCACAGGCCTTTTTTCTTGTAGTGTGAGACGGAGACTAGGGGACTCCATCTCAGTATCATGTTTGTTGGCCTAGAGACTGGTACTAAAATTTCAGTCTCTGTCTTAAAAATTTCAGTATTTCAATACTTCCAAAAAGTAGGGACACAGAGATAGAGACGGAGACAGAAATTTAAATAACAATTTATGTCCAAAATACCCTCATTCTAATTATCTAATTCCTAATTTGCCCTTTTGACCAAATCAAATAATCAGGGTTGAGTTCTTCTAATATCATATCAATCAGACCTTGGAGCTAACCCTGAAGCTACTGCCGCTACCCATCGCCGCCTGCAAGACCACTACCTCGTCGTCGAAATCGTTGAACCACTGTGAGCAAGGTTAGTCGCCGTCACACCTTCATCTTCATAGGCATATTTTTCAATTCATGGTATCCTCATGAAGCTTCTATTTCTCTTCTCTTCTCCTCCATATTTGCATTTTGTTTCATGTATCTTAAGCATTTGTGTTGTTTTTTATTGCAGTTTTATAGTTGTATGGAGTTATATGATTTTTAATTCAAAATTTCTACTGCTCTACTTGTTGAAATTTTTGGTAAATTTCAGCGCCTTCTGCAGATTATCTTCTATTTCGATATTTTCTGTTTTTGTTAAATGTATTTGGGAAGTGTGTTTTATGTGATATGTGTATTTAGTTCATAAACCATGATCTGTGGAGTGTGGACCAGTCATGGTTTTTTCTTATCTTATGTAGAACTGATTTTGTTTTCTCTCTGACCTATATGTTAGTGAAATTAAATGCAATGTGTGAAGTATTATTATCAGAAAAGTGTGCTGAATCTTGTTCTCTGGTACTATATATATTGTCGTGGATCATATGTGTTGTTTAAATTGGGTTGGTGCTACTGAAAGGGTTAGTTAATTCATTCATATAATAATAGAGTTGAATTGCTTGAATAGGACAAATTTATTTTCCTCCATTTAATAATGCCAATGCCTTGCATGTATAAAATAAAATCTTTTCTGATTAATACATTTCTTAATTATTGTGTTATATAATCTGCATTCAACATTTGCCTCAACTTTATTTTAGCATATATAATGAAATGAAAATTAAATGATTTTCAGACTTCCAGATCGTACCATATATAATGCAATCTGTATAGTCATAATTTAAATTTGTACTCGGAATTGCTTGCGTGGAAATTGTTGTCGTGTTTTTGTTATGCAGTTTTCTGAGACGAATCCCTAGCTCCCTTCCGGTGAATTCATCTTCACACCTACAATTCGTCTCTGCCCGCAGTTTCGTTCTTATTTTTTCAATTTTTAATATCTAGCTCATATGGTACTCGATTTATTTCTCACAAATTATTCTGCATTTATTTGCAAGTTGGAAACTTTTCTGTAATAACCAATGAAAATTTTCGAAGCTAATTTTTTTATTTCAGATCTAGAATTGCAATGCACAGGGTATCTAATTAATTCATGGTCTATGCAAACTGCAAATGCATGAATTTTTCTAAGCTGTGTTGCTTCTGATTTTCTTTTTTATTTTTATTTTTCCCCTTTTGACCCTTTTTGCTAATAAAGCTGGCTTTATTTGTGGGGGACAACGTTTTGATGCTCAAGGGGAGCACCATACTAATGACCCTTTTGAGTATATTACAATTCAAAACTTGAAAAAGTAGACAGCTGCAAAATTTGCATCAAATATTAGAGGATGTTAGCAGTTGATGGCACTTATTTATTTATTTAACATCTTTTACCAACAGAAGAACCAAATATATGAGTTTTATGATTTGGTAGGTTACTTACTTTTTGAGCTAAATTTGTGCTCTATGATACTCCAATCTTCACTCTCTGATCTTTGGAGCCAGAAATGCTAGTTGTGTTTGTCTTTAGTAGAAAAGTAAGTTGGTAGTTCATATAAATATTGAGAAGAAAATTAGTATTCTAAATAAAGTTATTAACTTTTGTTGTACAAATAATATTACTCCTAAGTTCTTAGGAGTATGGAATTAATTGATTATTTTTTTTATACATGGGAGATTGTAAAGAGGTACAGCATGCAAAACAAGGGTGATAAGGTTGATGTGGGTATGGTACTAACCATATATTAAATAAATCAATGTTACTGGTTTATTGAATTGATTTTGACTTGGTAGGTTTGAAATTTGAATATCAATGTTTTTAATTGTGAGAGTTGCCCCTGCCTTTATGCTGAAATGAAGACATGTTTCAAGTCACATGAAGTTGACATGGACAAAAATGACAATAGCATGTATTAAGTAACTAATTCCATTGCTATAAATTGTACTACTTTGGCTATTTGGCTATTAACCTGTTCTTATTTCAAGTACATGTGACAAAAGACATTGAATAATTATATCTAGTTTAGATTTTGATTTGAGTAAATTAAATGTTTATGCTTATTTTGTATGAAATGATTTTGTTAGAAAGGAATGGAACGGTCGGAGATTATTAAATGATGTGTTTCTTTTTATGAAACAATGAGATCGAAGCATGGTAATTTGATGTTGAACTTTGTTCTTACATTATTTGTGTACTTTAGGAATAGAAGTAGTGGGAAAGTGTCATTAGGCGGAAGAATAAATAGTAGAATTAGACATGATGCTTTAGAGCGTATTATTGGTGAAGGTGATAGGAATTGTATTTGGGAGTTAAGAATGAACACAAATGCCTTTGCTAATTTGTGCGAGTTGCTTCAAGTCCAAGGAGGACTTTGTGAGGATGGTCAAGTAAGCTTGCCGGAACAAGTTGCAACTTTTTTAATTATCTTAGCTCATCACAAGAAAAACCGTAATCTACAAGTTAGATTTTGTAGGTCTGGGGAAACAGTTAGTAAGTATTTCAACAAGGTTTTAAAGGCTATTATACGTATGCAAAACTTGTTATTCGCCAAGGCCTCACCGGTTGAAGAGGATTGCATAGACCCAACATGGAGAAAGTTTAAGGTAAACCTAAATGGATTATGTATGTAATTTGTTTTTAGCCTGGAAGGATTGTCTATCTAAAAGTTGTATTTTTTTGTGAATTATAGGGTTGCTTGGGAGCATTAGATGGCACTTATATAGAAGTGACAGTCCCCGAGTCTGATAAGTCAAGATATCGAACAAGGAAGGGTAAAATATGTACTAATGTCCTAGGAGTGTGTAATCGAGATATGAGCTTTGTTTATGTACTTAGTGGATGATTTAGTAATTTTTATGAATTCATTAACTTATTAGGATGATTTAGTAATTTTTATGAATTCAATAAATTATTAGGTGAAATGTCCTAATTCACAAGTTATTATTAGATTCTGACTTTTCAAATTATTGCTTCATAAATTTTCAAGGTAATGTTAGATACTGAATATTCAAACTAATGCTTCATGAATTTATGTTAATGAGTTCAATATGCTAAATTCAGTGTCCTTCCATCTATGTTATTAGTAAGTTGTTATTCCCATCTATATAAAATGCTTTGTATGATATTATGATAATATAACTTTTTAGTTGGATCAGATTTTGCAGTTGTTTTGTTTGGAATTAGGTAAAGAATACAAGAATTTTTCAAAACAGCCAATCTAATTTCAAGAATTTAATGTCAACAGATCAGTCAATCTAATTCATTCATATACATGCTTTTACAACATGTTTACAAATACAAATAAATTACACACAAATACTCCTGCTGCAAATTAAAACCCAACACTATAACTTAATATGTAGTTCCTTTTGCCTTCAAGAGATTCTGTGATGCATAAGTTATGTATCCTTTTGCCTTCATCTACTTACTCCATGTTTGAAATCACAGCTTGAGCTCGGTGTGCCATGGCAATTCCATCTCCCGTAGCCACCTTCGATAACAAAAAGATAAACAAGTTAAATTAAAAGAAATAAGACCATAAAATGCAGGTCATGCACTATAAGCAAGTCAACATATTAAGTGTGCAACCAGAATAAGATGGATCACTTCACTGCCATCAATTAACACTTACAAGGACAAAGAAAACCACTTAATCAATCAACAATTTCAGCTTAAACTAGACCTTATTAATTCTGTTTATATTTTAATCATGCTATTTCTAAATTTATAGTGTATCATCAGAATAAATTAATAAGATGTTGCAAATGAGTAAGTAACAATAATCAGTAGTTTATTTGTAAACTTTAGTTTTCAAGATATAACTATCTTATTAATAGAAAAGAGGTCTACCAGAGGATTTGTAGTTTTGGGATAAATATGTCCAGCTCCACCAGATGCAAGCAAAGTCACCTTTGAAAGGAATCTTACCACCTAAAAACTAAAAAGATGAAAATTCAAAAATATATTCAACAATAGCAATAACATCTTTCTCAAGCAATTGCACAAAATCACTTTCCCCACCTCTAATGTTTCAGTATTCAGAGTGTCAATACCAACACAAGTGATATCAAATCCATCCTGCAACACCAGTGGCATGTTTTAGATTTTTAGTTAGAGAACGCACTGAGACATTCAAAATGTACCTAGTAAAATTTGAACAGCAACAATTTCACGTGAATGGAGCCCATGAATTTAAAACTTCAAATGTTTGACAAATACCAGCATGCTTGGAGCGAGGTACTAGCAAGGTATACGGTACAAAACCATTAGTATAAAAATAAAATAATATCAGAGAAAACAAACCTGACAAGTGAGAAGATCTATAGCGAAATGGTGTTCAAACACAAAAATATTAGGATTATTAACAACTGACTTCAGCAGAGCCCTTTCAATTTCTTTTCCAATCATATCAGCAGCATGAACAATTCGACGATGTGAATGACCCCCTTCCCTCACTAGAGGCAATTTCCCATCTTCTCCATGATCAAATGAAGTGCTTATGGCAATTAATTCTCTGACTCTGTCTGGTCCTTCAGTACAGACAACCTGGAAAAGGAAGGGTCATACTTAGTACAAAACTTGACGCAGTAGTCAGAGAAACCAGTGATTGCTTACAAGTATATATGTAATTCTATCATGCTCAAAATAATCATCTCTGTAATAAGAACAGTTCAGTTCAAATTTTTACAGGTGCCCTTTGTTGAAATTTTTACCCTTTTGCAAAGACAAGGAAACATCAGAAATTTGGTATCAAAATGATCATAATCATCAGCTTACATACCTTATTCGGAGGATAGCCCCTGTTTCCAGCATAACTAGCAACCGAATTTCCCCTGCAACCAACAGAAGAAAGTGAGAGAGAGCAAGAGAGAAAGAGAGAGACAGATGGAGAGAACCGTAAGCGAAGGAATTGATGAAACGGTGGCAAGGCTTCCTCGTCGACGGCGAACTCGACGCCAAGCAAGAGATTGACGCGGCGAAATTGGGTGAACTGACGGGAGATTAGGGATTGAGAAAGGAGGAAGGGGAAATGGTTGTTTGAAGGATTGGATTTGGGTTTTTTTTTTTAGTTAGTAGGGATAATTTGGTCATTTCATTTATTTTAGTCTCTATATTTTATTTGGAATGATATTTTATACCAAACACAATACTAAGACTTATTTTAATTCTTGTCTCTCTATCTCTGTCTCTCAGTATCTGTCTCTCAGTCTCTGTCTCTCTGCCAAACGCTACCTAAAGGACCAGACGCAAGTTTCCTCACCATAAACAAATTTTACAATATCAAGAAAAGGGAAAAGATAGTGGAGAGGTTAATCCGTTCATCCATTGAATTTGTTTGCCTTTAAATAATTATTAAGTTAAATTAATTTGTTATTGAGATTTATAGATATTAAAAATGTTACTTTTTACTTATTAATTTTTTAATTTTAAAAAATTAATTAAAAGATTATTAATCTTAATTTTTTATTTTAACCAATTTTTTTCATTTTGGAGAAATTTATAGGAAAATTTTATTTCCCAATAAAAGTAACATTAGAAACCTCTCAAAGAAAAAAAAAGGCAGCTAATGGATGGACTTGGAACAAATGCGAATATACTCAAAATAAATAAACTATCATGCCCTTGAATTTATAAAACGCTCATAATAATAACTTTTATATTTGTTAACAACAATTATATCCTCGAAATATTTAAAAATGTTACAAATCTGCTCAACTGCGAAGAGAATCCTTTTTCATTAAACAGAGCTTGGTGATATGACAGACGGAAATCCAACGCGGCATTCCTTTAGGGTTTCAATCCCATTTCTATTTTATATGGAATTGAGAGACAACGTTTTCTCCAATTTCATCAAAAAGCAAAACCCTAACCATTGTCATGCTTGGTGGAAGCAGAGACATGTCCAATAATAATCGAAGGACACAGTCAATAGAAAATGGTAGCTCTGGGATCGAAGAACATGGGAGCAAGCCCTACGACAGGACATGCTTCTGCCGTCTTCAGGTGGTGGCGTCAAAGTAGAAGACGAAGAGAAATCCAAGGAGATTATTTTTCAGGTGTCCTATGTGGAAGGTATGTATGAATTTACTGTTTCATTTGTGCCCTCTTATTGAGAATTGATGTTGATGGATGGCTTTTGTATTGGGCAGACGAAGAACACTGAGTGTCGTTATTCTCGGTGGATGGACGAAACTAATGAGGAATCAGTTGGGGTGCAGGAATGCTCTAAGAATAGCACACTAGTATGCAATGCAAGTGGAGTTTTGAAAGGGAGATTTACCAGTATTGAGATTGAGACGATACACAGAGATCAAAAGATGATGATGGAGCACACAAAGAGAGTTGCATTGTTTCTATGCATCATCATGTTTGAACTTGTACTGAGTTTGATTTGTTTGATTAGATAAGACAAAGGTTGCATGTAGGACATGGTTTTTTGATGGATGTTATGTATTATTGTTGTCTGAAAGTTATGTTGACATTATTGTAACTATTTATTTGCCTGTTAATGAAGTGGATTTGTATCTTAAATTCAATTACATCACTAACAAAAAGTATGAATGGAATGAAGTGCAACTAACTAAAAACAGCAACTAAGAAACAAAAACTAAGTTGAAATAGACTTAAAAAATTAAATTTGCCAAAAGCACAAGACTAACACCAAAAATATTGAAGTGCATAACATTAAGCATTAACACAAATTGTTCCAACCAAAATACTGCTTACTTGCTAATTAGTCTTAATACCAAATACCAAAATACTAAAGGTGTCCAACAAAGGCACATAACTATTCATACTAAATATCTACATATAACCCAAAAGTAGAAAAATCATCCAAACTAAACATCAACATATAACTCAAAAGAAGAACAAATTAGAGAGCCAAGCATCCTTCAAGTTGACTGATTTGTCATGAACTTAGAGAATCTAGAAGTGGTTGTTTTACTTGCTCCATTCCTGGTTTCATTTGACACCATTAGAGTCCTTGTGGTGTTTGGAACTCCTGAACTAGGAGCAGCAGCTGAAGTAGGAACAATGAGCCTAATATGTGGGGGCCTAAATGGTGGGTTGGGCTTTGGAGGTGCTCTTGGAGCTGGAGCTGTAAGCCTCATATGAAGTTGGGCTGTTGAACTTGGAGCTATGGGTCTCACATGGGATTGGACTGATGAGGGCCTCATAATAGGCATCTTTACCCTGATTCTTTTTCTGCTAGTAGATGCATTAGTAGCAGCAGTATTGGAGGGAGTTTTAGGAGTTGATATAGCACTTCTGGCAGATCTGGGTGCTCTTTTTGCAAGGTTGGTTCTAGCTCCTCTCCTTCCAGCACCATGATTTGTTTATTCGGATATGTTTATATTTTACTACAACAAGTTAAATATAATTACTACATGTCACATTATTATGAACAGCAGTCATTGAGTAATGTAATACCTCTTCATCAGTTTCAGAGTGTGGGTGGCCTTGTGTTGGCTCCTTCTACTGCATTTATGGTTTCCTCCCAAAAACTCTCCTGCCATGAAGTGCCAATCAAATTGCTTATAGTCTTCGATGTCTGCCAACAAATATTCTAGAAATTCCTTCTAGTTTCTCTTTGTTTATACATCAATTACTCCATATGCAACTGGGAATAGATGATTGTTGGCATCTTGAGCAATGGCTGTCAGCAGCTGCCCCCCAAAATAACCCTTCAGAAATGCTCTATCAAGACATAAGAAAGGCTTACATCCTTGCTTGAATCCCTTTTTGCAGGTATTTAGGAAGATGTATAGGCTTTTAAACTTAGGCAACCCTTCAGGTTGTGGGGTTGTACCCATATGGCAAGTGGATCCCAGATTGGCCTTACGCAGCTCATTTAAGTAAGTCATTAACTTCAAATACTATTCCCTTTATGTGCCCTCAAAGACATCCTTAGTCTTTTCCATTGTCCTAAACATCATCCTCTCTCCGACACATATATCAAACTCAACCGTGAACAAGTCTTGAGACTCTTTGTGGGACAAATTGGGACAGATCCTAATCTTGCTAATCAACTCCTCCAAAAACCATTTACAAGTGACTGGCCTACTTCTATTACTCTTAGGACACGTATGCTCATCCACCAATGTTTTAATTTGGTAACTAGGTGGCTAGTTTCTCCTTGCACAGTAAACCTCCAATGAATAAGTTTCATTGTAGCAGATGACCCTGCACCTATGTGGCTCAACCTTGAGAAAAAAATGCCTCTCTGTTCATTTGAATACTATACTTCCTGATTGCATTCTTAAACTGTTCCATCATGCCAAACTCCGTGCCAAACTCCAATCTAATTTTCCCAAACTTTGTCTCAGGATTGTGCTAAGGGAATATTAGATTTTCATTCTTGGAATCAGAACCGGGAGGGGTATGCAACTCCTTAGAGTGGTACTAATATTCTGCTGGCTCGTCATCATGGTCATTTAGGTTAGGAACAATCACCCTTGGTGCCTCATTCTCTTCTTTAGGTGGTATAATTCTTTGAGCAGATGCAAGGGGTCTTGGATGATGCCTCCTACCTTGTATCCCACCAGAGGCATCCTCATCTAATCCAACAATGTGACGCAGTCATATAATTAGGTTATTAATTAACCGACAAGTTTTTGCAAGTAAAATAGAATCACAACATTAAACAAAATTCGTATAGGATCTACAATTCATTTAATATGATATTTGTAAATAATTTCGTGTTTTAATCAATAAAAAATATACAACAAATATACAATTATAAAACATAATCATATTCTGTATCATACATGCGTTAAAAAATATACTAACCTGTATGTGCATCACTATTGTTCTGTGGTGCACATTCTGCTCTACCAGATGGTTGGGGCCTTAGATGTTTCTTCTTGCGTCTCCTTCCCCATCAACTTCTTCAGGGTTAGATTGCCCTTCTTGACCTTCAACTTGTGTATCATGGTTGTCTCCTAAATTGGGGGGCCTCATTGGCAATTGTTGCAGCTTGACTTTGATTAGGTAGCATTTCAATAGCTATGACATTTTGCAATTGCTCATCATTCCCACCTTTACTCAACATTGGTTCACCCTCTTCTTTCTGTTGCTCCTCATGTTGTGGGGATCCTCGTGATGATTTTCCTGATTTTTTGAAGGAGGTCCCTCTACTTCTTCGTCATCTGGTCTTCCATGCTTCTCATGCTGTGGGGGATCCTCATGATGATTTTTCTAATTTTCTGAAGGAGGTCCCTCTATTTTTTCGTTATCAAGTCCTCCAACCATTGCACTAGCCTGATTTGTATCATCAGAAACCAAGAATTCATCAACATACTCTGGTTCGGCATCAACATGATGCTTAAAATACAAGTGGACCCTGTTTTTATCCTTTAGTATAGTATCACACAACTTGTTGAGTTAAGTATATACAAATATAAATGATGATGACAAACATTATTTTATTGGGTTAAACACCCAATTGTTTTCTTGATCAGCCTTTGCTAAGTGATGCAGGCTAAGGAAATAAAAATGCAGCAGTCCAAACAAGTTGAAAAACAAAGGAAAAGGAGCTGCCCACATCTTCAATCTAAACCCAAATAAAAGTATCAAAGAAAGAGAGAGCTTCATTCTTCTTCTCGTTCATTCATCAGAAGAGAAAGAGAGATAAAGATAAATCACAAAAAGCTAATGTCTAATCACCCAAATCAAAGCATCGAGCTAAGTCAGAGGATAAAGGTGATTTATTTCCATTTGCATGGAATTTACTTTTTTTACTCCTTCTCCAAATTTCTGCAACTCCAATTTGGGATAAATGGAGAAAGTGTTCTCTGAATAATCACTGTTGTGAATCAAAGGCTAAAAATATTTCTTGGGGACAAAGCACTTGCTCAAGGGTTTAGATTTGAGTTTACCACTGAACAACATTTTCTTGCTGATCTGGGGTCTTCGGTCAAGCAAAAGAACCTGTTTTGAAATTCCTAATTTGGGGATTAATTGAAGAAAGTGAGATGACAAGCATCGGAGGCTCAAGGATCGACGAGTTGACTAAGGAGAAATACAAACAGTAACTTGGCAAGAGGTACAAAAAGAAAAAGTTTTTCACTTTCTGAAGACAAGGAGAGAGAACCAGATTTTGAGTTTGTTCTGAAGAGCTTCTCTAGGAAGAGTTCATCAACTTTGGATAGTGTTTTCTAAGTTAAAGAAGCATTCTGCCAAGATGAAGAACTTAATCAGAGTCAGCTAAATCCGGTTCAACTTATAGCAACAGAGGTTGTTGATGCATTAATCTCCTTCATGTTTTATAGTTAGTATTTCATTTTCAATGTATATCTTTCTGTAATTTCTTGAGAGGTAAAAGGCTGAATGAGAAAGCTCATGAAAAAAGTCAATGAATGACAAAAGGCAAAGTGAAACACTTGAGATAAAAGCTTAGAGTGATTTCAGATTTTTTTAGGTTGTTTTATGTGTCTTGTATTTTGTACCTGTGAGGTGCCCCTTTCTAAGTTGGGTTAGCACTTAGAGTGAAGAGTTAAGGATTAGCATAACCAAGTCAAGTTAGATAAAAACTTGAGAGAGAAAAGATTGAGTGAATCCTAAGAGATTGGTGTATGTAATACTTTAATTATAATGGAAATTCCACCACAGTTGTGGTGGAGACTAGATGTAGGTTGCATTACACAAGGCAACTGAACCAAGATATATGCTTGTGTCATCTTTCTTCTCTTCCTCTAAGTTCTTTTTTCTGATATTTATGAGACAAAATAAAATTATCTCATAAAATTTTTGCTGCACAGTTCAAACAGATTTAAATTGAAAGTTTGAAATTAAAGGCTTATTTCATTAAAGTAAAAGAAGGCAATAGATTCAATCCCCTTCTCTATTCCTTCTGTAACCTTCACAACTTAACCACATCAACATCCCTTCTCAGCACCCGTAACCCATTAGCTAAATCCATCCCTGGCTCCAACCAATACACTTCATTATACCTAGTATAACCTAAATCTAGAAAAAAACCTTCAACAAGGAACATATTACATGTATCAACATGCACCCTCTCGATGATACTCACTAACCCACCAGTATACTTTAGCACACCATCCTCATCCTTCTCTAACCAACCCCGATAGTGATAGACAAATGTGATATGAGTTGTCATCTAACAAAAATTATCAAATAAGCGATAATCAGTTAAATCAACACATCAAAACACCATCATCGAACCTCCATTTAAAAAAAATCCACTTAATCACCAATACTATGCAAACCCCAACAAATTGATAATAACAAAATGAAAACATAAAATGCTTACCCAAACCTTAGTTGTTCAATGGAGATTTATATACTAAGCATCAATGCCAAACGTGAGCCTGCATGCGATATTACCAATTCCAAGAGAAGAATGTGAAGATACAAGAGACAAAGACAAAAAGAGAACACCACTTGACCACCAAGAAACTCTTCAGTTTTGTGCGTAGTATATAGTGAGAGTCAAATAAGGTCTTTCATTTAAGGTTAATTTAGTCATTTAATTTGAATTAGGCAATTAGGGTTTCATGAATTAGGGATAAAGAAAAAACGGGATTGAAACCCTAAACGGATGCCACATTGGATTTTCATCTGCCACATCACCAAGCTCTGTTTAACAGAGAAGGGTTCTTCTCACAGTTGGGCAGATTTGTAGCGTTTTTAAATATTTTTGTGGGTATAATTATCGTTAACAAACATGAGGGTTATTATTGTCAACGTTTTATAAATTTGGGGGCATAATTGGTAATTTACTCAAAAAAGAAAATTAATAACCACCTAATTTGAATTTTATTCATTTACATAAAAAGATAACAAAATTTTTTTTTGTGACTTAAAGAAGCTAAACAAAAAACAAAAAATATGAACTGCTTAAACAAAAAGACAGCCCCACCCCCCATTTAAGGCTACTCTCAAATTCCTTTTAAGTTGAGGGAAGCTCCACTTGATGAAGTTGTAACCTCATTGCCATCTTTGCTATGGTGTCCGCTATCGTGTATGCATCTCTCATAATCAAATGAAAGTCAATACGTCAATTCCAATCCATGATATCTCTTATTTTGAACAACAACAAATCAATAAACTCAAAAGCATATTGATGATTAGTAATAAGATTAAACGCCTCCACACAATTCGTTTCACAAATAACATCTCGTTGACCCACATCTCAGGCTAAGAGATAACATCGCCAAATAGCAAACAGATTTTCTTGATGAATAATATCACTCTCAATCATTCCCAAACATCCTCTTTACCAACACTCATTACAATCTCTGATAACGCAAGCAAAACTAGCACTATCACCAAAATCAGGATAACTAGCATCATAATTAATTTTGAAAGTACATATAGATAGAAAATTTCAAGAACTACTTAGAATAGAGTGGAGGGACATACATTGTAATTCAAAAGCACTTCTAAATTTCTTTTCTAAAACTAAAGTTAGACAAATTATTTTTTTTCGAAGGCCAAGTCAACTTTGAGATAATAGGGTTTTGATAATAAAAAAGGGACAATATAGCTATTGACTTTATTATTTTGGGATAAATTAACTCTTTTATTAAAAGGTTTATCAAATACAAATAAAAATTAATTTAATATCAATTTTGATTATAATTGTAGAATTTTAAAATTCATAATATTATAAGTAACAAAATAATCAACCACCACTATTAATACCATCTTTCTCGTCTTTATCATTATAAGTGCTATTTCATGATTTTAATTGTGTCACTATACCTCATTATCACTATTAAAGATCTAACTCAACTCTTATTCATTTTCGAAAAGGACACATCATCCTCTGTCCAAAAAAGGTACAATCCGGCTCTTGTCTTTGTTTGCAGTGAGATACATTGCCCTTTTTGTCTTACCCAACGTTAAAATTTAATGGAAATGATCCACGTATAATGTAACAATGATGATGTTACCATTAAATACTAAATTGGACAGCAAAGAAAGGTAAAAAACTTATTTGTTCCCTTCCTAAAACAAAAACATAGTCGTTTTTTTCCATGAATGTTTTTTTATGATCTTATTTTCTTGACTTGAAATTCTAAAACCTCTCACCGTCTTTCTCATCAAATTCAATTCTTAAAACCCTTGAATATCATGATAGGTAGTAGTGAGTATTGGTCAATAATAAACCAACAAAATAAGAAAGATGAAAGAGATGATGAACGTTGGAGTGCGAACTCCACTCAAAACAGCAAGAGGAAGAACTTCTAGTGCACCTATTATGAGTGGAGTTCATCGTTAAATAACGTTGGTCCATAATTTTCTCTTTAAATAACTAGTGAACTGTCCAACAATTTTTTGCTTTTCTTTTGCTTCTAAATGTGCCCGTGTTTGACTGGTAGTAATAAACCCATTACAATTTGGTTTCTTTCACTCTTTTGCTAAGGGCTATTTTGTTGCCTCTTTTTGTTAATATTTGGTTATGTATTAGGTTGGAACAACTTCATGCAACACTATATTATTAGGTGAATTCTTGGTGAATTTTAGCCTGCGCCTGTTCAAAAGAGGCGTCTGGAACGCCTCGTACTTTTTGACACAGGTTTGTCGATCATTTGTAAGTTTATATTTATTTTCAGTTTTGATCACTAGATATAGTACTTTCTGAATTTAGACTACTTTTGTTATTAATAGTTAGAAAATAGCCCCACAATTTCATGAAACTTTTTTTGGACCGTGACTTGCTCTTCTAGTCTTCTATAATAATAGACCAGTCCAATTTTTTGCAACATTAAATGACTATTAAAAGTCTAGTTTGTACTTATCATAAAAAAAAAATCATTTGTACTTAACCCAAAAAAAAAAAATCTAGTAGTAGTATGTGAAAAAATATACTTCACATTAGTTATATGAATTTTATACATATAATTATGTAACAGTCGTGCTATATGAATAACAATTTTTTTTAAAAAAATCATGAAATATATTATTTTTTTTTTAGAATTTTGCTATCATAGGTTCTAAAAACATTAGTTAAACATATAATAAAAGAAAATATTTTAATATTATTTATTACAAATTTTTTTTACATTTTTAACATATTAAATATATCAAAAATATTAAAATATTTTTTTATGATATACTTAACCAATGTCCATAAAATATAGGATAGCAAAACCCTTCTTTTTAAAACATGGAAAATGAAAATTAAAATATTGACATGCATTAATAACTAACTGGGTTTTATTAAGTAGACAATGATTTTTGTAAACAATGCAAACAATGGACTCTAGCATTGACCCAATAAAGTAAAAAAGTACTCCACCCCAAATTAGCTCTTAAACTTTAATATTAAGATAACCATCTGCATACCTAGTGAATTGAACATCCAACCATTGTTAACTGTGCATGAGTAAATCGAATAAAAAAATGAACATAATCATCTGCATACCTATTGAATCGAACATTCGACATACCCATTATTCACATTATTTAGTATTCTTATTATCTACCTAAATTTTTTTCTAACTAAAGCTAACCATTATTTGAATGCTTTCATTACATCAAATTGTTTTCATTTGCTTCATTTCCTTTAGATTTGATGGCTATAAATCCATAGTACAAGAGTTTACTTAGCATGTCTTATTAAAATTTTTATTAATAAAAAATTAATAGTCTTTATTTAAATAAATATAAAAATTTTTCAATTAATAAGTTTAATATATGTGATAAACGTTCGCTAATATAATTTTGGTAAAAACTATTTAAGGAAGTGGACAATTACTAGTTACATTTCCCGTAATAATTAATGTGTCATGATTTCACTAATGCATTTTGGACGACAAAATGTTCCAATAAATACCATGCTCAAATTAGTATTCACAAATTTACGAACAAAAAAGGAGTTGACAACTACATAATATTGTTCTATAGAATTAGAATCAAATTTCATAATTGTTAAAATCATTTTTTTAAGTTAACTCCAAAAAATAACTTATTGAAATATTTAATTTTTCGGTACTGAATAAATTATTTAAATAATTCTGCATTTTTTAACAAAACAACTCTGTTTTTGGTTAACACAAAACAACTAAATTTTTTTATGGCTATACACACAACAATCATTTTTTTTAGACTAAGGTCTGGGCCAACACAATCCAAGCCCAATAGAACTCCTAAGCTGCCACAACAATCCTCATTGTGCAAGAGAGGCGCTGCACTTTCCTTCCCTTGCAGCAACTTCCTTCCCCAATCTGATTGCATACTCATTCCCCAATAGGTTAGGGCTGCTGTTCTTCTTGGTCTCATTCTCACAACAATCATTTAATTCTTAATATTTACCTATGGTTCAGTTTGTTACAATTTTTCTTGTCCAGTGTGCAAAAATATTCTCACAAAAAACGTATCACTTTTCTAATATATTCACAAATTTTTTTTTGGTCAAGAATATATTCACACATTTAAAGGGCATACCTTACCAACCAAAAATGTATTCATACATTTAATCAGCCGAACTAAAAAGTCCACTGAACCACCAAAAATTGAAAAACATGTTTACACATTTAATATCTAATGTATGTATATTGCATTTTCATCACAAACACAAGAGGCCATAATACAGTTATAAAAATACAGGATGAAACTGGATGGAAGTCACATAAATACACGTTATTGTCACATAAAAAATATGTGTCTGTTGCATAGAAAGCCACAACAACAAAAAAGGACAAGCGTCCCAGACGCCTCTTTTGAACAGGCGCTGGCTAAAAGGGTTATGTATTAGGTTGGAACAACTTCATGCAACACTATATTATTATTATCTAATCAATATATGATGCATATGGTTTGATTAATCCTTATCTTTTTGTTTATCTTTTTTTTTATCAAGTACCGATTAAATTAATTTAAATAATATAATATTTAAATTAATCAAATTAAATTCTTGAAGGAATACGCTTTTTAATTTCTATATGGAAAGCTCTTTGGTGTTGCACCCAGTTATGGAAAGGAGGAGTGCAGCACATGGGTGTAGTGTCAGTACATCAGGAAATCGGACCGTGCGACATGGAGTTAGCAACTCGGACCGTGCGACATCCCCTCGCAACATGGATGGTCCGTTTTGTGTGGCTCTGGACACGCGTCACCCAAAGCTGCCTCCCCAAATGGTGCCCAATATACCAACATAGTGCATGCAGTAGGGACTTCCACCATCCGATAACTCACTTTCAACATTCACTTTCAACCCCAAAAACTCCATTCTTCTTCTTCATTCCTCTGCTAGTAGTGAGTGTGTATGGTGGAGAAAAAAGAAAAATGCCAAAGAAATATAAAATTAAAGATGTTGATCGCCCAAAGCTTCATATTAGACACTATCTCATTCATTCTGATTATGTAAGTTTGTTTGAAATTTTTTTAATTTTTATAATTATAAATATTATTATTAGAAATTTAGTTGTTCTTGTTGTTGTTAGGATCTGAACTTAGAAATATACATAGAATGGTTAGGATTATTCTTTAATTTTTTTTTCTAAAATTTTTTTATTAATTTTTTTTAAAAATTATTGTTGTTAGGATCTTAATTATTATTGTTGTTGTTAGACATCAAATCTGGAAATGTAAATAGGATGATAGTTATATTTAGGTAAAACATATGTTTTTTTTTAAATTTGTTTAATTTTTTTTAATATATCTGTTATAACAGTGTTAGGAAATGAATATTAATATTTAGAAAATAAATTATACAATGCAAACCGGATTATTATCAATTTTTTTTATACAATGTTTTTTTTAAATCTGTTTTAAATTTTTAGTTATAATTATTAGGAAATTAAATATTATTGTGGGTGTCAGTTAGGAATAAAAATTGAATGGTTAGTATTAATGTTTGAAAGAAAGAACATTAGTTTATTTTTGTTAATTATATTTATCATTGTTAGGAAGTTAATTATTATTGTTATTAGAAAATGAATTTAGGAAGATAATGAGAATCATTATTAGTATTTTTTAAAATTTAGAAATATGTGTTTTGTAAGACCCAAGACTTTTGAAAAGTCCTATTTTGAATTAATCTCAAACCCTATATTTTTTTATAGTTTTATTTTTATAAATTATCTTATTGAAGGTAATTAAAGGTAGTTTTGATTAATTGGATTTAAAATAAATTAAGGTTTTCATCCAAACTCTATAATTATGGATTATTTTTCTATTTACAACTTAAAGTTCTAGAAATCCAAAAATAATGAGTTTGGGCTATTCAAATTAAGATTTTATCTAATTTTATAATTATTGAGTTATTTTATATATTTAAATTGTAAAGTTAGTAGTTGTGAAATAATAAGGATTTTTATATGATTTGGACTAAATAATTAATATTTTAGAGTATTGATATTACTATTTTGGAAAATGAAGAAAATAAGTATATTATTTCTAATTATTTGGTGGGGACATTTTATTGAAAATAATTTATAAAATTGATGAGCAAATAGTATTTTCTATGTACAAATAGTGTTGGGTTTAACTTGGATTTCAATTACTATATTATTCCCAATTTTATGTGAAATTACCCTAATGCCCTTAACCATAATTTTCAAAATGAAACCCTAACCCAGTAACCAGTACCCGACCCGGTTTCATCCTCACCCAACCTAGCAGCAGCAACGCAATTTTGCTTTCTCCTTTCCTCAAACCAAAACAACCGCAGCAGCAGCTGCAAGATGAAGGAAGGAAGAAACAAAATTGAGGGATAAGGAGAGGAGTTCGCTGCGTGTGGGGAGAGAGAGAGAGAGAGAGAGAGAGAGAGAGAGAGAGAGAGAGAGAGAGAGAGAGAGAGAGAGAGAGACGCCGTTATCCTCGTCGCCGGAACCGCGAGGAGCGTCGCCGCCGTTGCTAGCCGAGGGGAGAAGAAGGATCTGTTCGCGCCGTCACCACGCGGTTGCTGAACCATGCCGTCGCCGCCATTGCCGTCTCGTCCTTGGAGCCTGAGCCGCGCCTTTGTCACTGAACCAGAGGAGCTCATCCTTGCTGAGTCACCGCCATCTTGCCTCTGTCGGCGAGCACGAAGAGAGAGGGAGATGGGAGTTTGCACAGCAAAGAGAGGGAGGGCGCGACAGGGGAGACCATCGCCGCCTGGGTCGCCGTCGCCGGGCCTCCTTGCCATCGCCAGTCCTGCTTGTTCTGTCGCTGGGAAACTCGTCGCAGTTGGGATCTCACCGCCGCCATTCCTGTTGTGCTGGTGTCGGGTCGGACAGCCACCATCGCGGGTTGAGGCTGATCCTTTTGCTGCCGTTTCATCGTTGCTGCGGCTGAGTTGCGGCCGTTGGGTCTGACCGGAGAGGAAAGTGGTGACGATGGTGGATGTTGGTGCTGGGTTAGCGCCGCCACTGCTGCTGGCCGTTCCGAGCTGCTTCGCCGTCTCTGCCGCCGGAGAATGCAACTTAGTCGCCGGAAAAACTTTGTCGGTAAGGATTTTTAAGCTGGTTCTCCTTTCTGTTGAGCTTCTGGGAACTTCATTGTCGCTACATGTTGTTCAGGTCCCTGCTGCCGCTTGAGGTGGCTGCCGGGCTGCCGCCGAACCGGTTCGGAGACCGTCACTATTCGGTTCAGCCATTCTCCCTCGGTCTTGGTAAGCGTTTTGGTTCGAGGAGCCTTTTGTTGCTGTTCTGATAATTTCGGCTGAGGCGTTGTAACGTTATTTGTCACAGGGTTGCATATCGATGCTTGCGTGTCATGCTCGGCGTTCGCGGCTGCTTCGTTTCGCTAGCTCAGTAAGTAATTTATGTTTCGAAAAGCCTCGCGTTAGTATTCGGTTGTGTTTGGTTAATGAATATGAGTTTTGGTAACGTGGGGTCGAGTCCTGATTATTATATGTTACGATTAGAGTTGCTGTGGTTACTGCGAACGTGAGTGAAGCTATGATTCAAGCTGCCGGTAATTTCGGGTTGAGAGAGAAGGTTTCTATGACGCGTTTGGGTTATGGTTTCAACGAGCCAAGGTAGGGTTTTTTAAATAAACTCATTTATTTTAAATTAGAATTGTTATAAATAGATATGATGTGCGAAATGCATTTTTGGTGATTAAGTGAGTCTTATAAATTGCCTGATTTGTATTGGATGAATATGATTGCTGGTTTGATTGAAATAATGTATGATTTTGTTCAAAATAGAGGTTTCTGGTTGTTTTAAATTGAAATGATTTTAGTAATTAAAGTATTAATTTCTCTTACTGGAAATTGATTTGGTCTTGAATCCCTTTTAAAAAGAGTTGAGGATTGGTTTGGTTGGGACCCGGAAAGGGTGGCAAAGTCCAAGTTTTAGGGGAGATGCTGTCGAAATTTCTATAAAAATCTGATACCTTGATTGGAACGTTATTTTGAAAATAATGAATTATGCTTTGAATTAAATGTTTGATAAATAAATTATGTTTGAACTTGCCTTATTAAGAAAATTTTTATAATTTGGGTGTAATTATTAAGAAAGGAATTATGCCTTAAAAATCAATTTAAATATGAAAATTTTTATGTTTTGGAATTTGATTTAAGTAAACAGATTTGGAGGGGGGTTTTAATAGATTTAAAAGAAACTTGATTTTTAATTAATCTATTTCACTTTATGACATTTTTGGGAAGAGTTTGAAGTATTAACTAGAACTTTGACTTAGTAAAACTGATACAATTCACGAGCCTTTGGAAACAGATTTAAGAATGAAACTGAAATTGGGTTTCAGTTTAAATGACTTGGTTTTGGTCTAAGTAAGTTGGTTTTGAAATTGGTTCGGAATATTTGGACACATGATTTGGTTTTGGTTTAAATTCAATTTTATTTAATTAAACCAAGAAGTTAAGGTTTCAGAGGTTTTCAATGAATTTACGAAATGAGTTAGGTTATTCTCCCCTAAAGTCTTGAGACTCTGCTAAGGAATTTTACGACCAAATCCTGATTTAGAAATGAATGATTTTGAGTATTTCAAAAGAGATTTTGAGTTTGGCCTGGTTTCGTGATTGTTTGGAAGTGTTGGAAAGAGGTGGAAAGTGGCTCCATTTTGAAAAGTAATTCTTGGCAAGATATGAATTGAATACGTTTGTTATTTAAAAGGAAATGGGCCAAGAATGAATTTGAAATCAGTTATTGAGCCTGATTGATTGTGGATATCATCAAGATTGATGAGTTATTGGTTGGTAGGCATAAGGGTCGGGTTCATCCCGCTTATGCTGAGAGAATTGATAAATGGCGAGATTGTTGATAAGTCGCTTGCGCCTGGCAAGGACGGTGGTTAATCCCGCTTGTCGAGGTTGCGGTGCCCACGTAAGGACGGTGGTTAATCCCGCTTACGTGTAGATGTGAGGTCGGAGGCAAAGTATCCCGCTCACATCCTTTCGGATCACTGGAGTGTGCAGGCACTAACATCCTGGACCGTGTGGCGGGCACGTTATCCCAGAGGGTTCCCATTTATATGTGACCGAAGGGCAACATTCCCATGGGAATGTGTCAGGTTGGCAATTGAACCGACAATGTGATATCACAGCCAGTAGGACAGACATTCATCATTTGCATCTATGTGATATTGTTTGGGTGTGCATATTGTATTTGGTTTGCCTATGTGAATACTTATGTTAACTGCTAACTGTTATACTTGTTGTAATTGCTCTTGATTGTGCTTGAACCACATTAATTGTGATTGTGTTTGAATCAATTGGTTTGTGATGAGTTGGTTGCTGATTGAGCTGTTTGAGCCGGGGGCCATGTTGGATTGGATGGGCTTGAGGCCGTGATTGGTATATTGAGTCCTAGTTCTGTATAAAGTATCTGATCGGTTCAGTATAGACTTAATGAACCTATGCTTGGAACGGGATGATCATTTATACCGCGTAGGTAACTGCTTTCATGGTTGCGGTCTTGGGAAAACTTTTCAGACATTTTCTTTAAGAAAGGAAAAAGGTTTTGTTTTAGAATATTTGAGAAATTTAGCAAGTTTTCAAAAAGGAACTTTCTGGATTACGAATGTGAACCTATGGTTTTTGGAAAGACTCATAAGACGAGCAATGGTCACTGAACTCTAAGAATGATTTTATCTTTACGTATCTTGTTATAGCACTTTCTGTAATCCTATAGTGAGAACAAGCGAGGACGACGTTCTCACTCCCGTACAGGTTATTCCTTTTCAGGATATGGAAGACGAAACTTCAGGAGAGTTATGTTCATTTTCTATTTATTCGGTCCTTTTGTATTACCGTAGCTATTGTTTTTCCTCGCCTTTATCTTTATTATGTTTGTAAGAGGGATAGGAAATTATGATATGTATATTTGTAAATTAGTATGTGTGTGTGTGTGTGTGTGTCTATATATATATATATATATATATATATATATATATATCTTAAAGTTGTATATGATTTTGCATGTACATGTATGTTTAGGTTTTCACAAAAAAGAGTTATCGAAAGGTTATGCAGTTTTAAGTTTTAAACAGGCTCATATTTTAGTCTTAAATATTATAAGAGTCGTGGTAGTACTCGAGCTATCAGAGTGGCGCAGCCGGAAGCGTGACATTTTAATAGTTAGGGTGTTACATTTGTGGTATCAGAACGGTCTTTTCTGTACAGCCTGAGGAATGGACCGACTATGCTTCAATTGCATACTCTGAGCGTTTGTCATGTACTATGTCTTGTTCGAATAACGAGAATTAGATCTTTGTGCATATGACAATCTATTGATTATTGCTGTTAGTCTTGCATTGCATAATTCCTGATATTAAGTTTGGCCGGCTTAATACTTGTGAATTATGTATATGAAAGCACTGATGGGTTATCATAGACAAGATACGAGTAATAGGTAACACGATTCGTGGGTTTTGGGAACGTTAGAAACTATTCTTGAGGTTACTCAGTTGTGTGCTTTAGATTCTGTTGGAGTCATGTGACCTATTGTTTCTTAACCTATCTTGATGTTCTTGTTGCCTTTTCTTTTGGAAAGCAGTTGGGTGTTTCCAATTCTATTTTCTGTTTATATGCATTCTTATTTGATCCTAAATTGTATATGCCAGTTTGAATTTCTTGGTGTATCTGTCTTTCTCTGTTTGAACTCTTTTTCGTGATCCATGTGATGCATGACTTTGAACTTGTCTTGATGCAGTGTGCCTTTATAGGTCCTTGCTCCGAGTCCTTTAAAAAAAAACTTTTGACTGTATTTATAACCAATTTTCAAACTTTTATAAAATCGCTTTTGATTTGGTATGCACATATCTATATAAAACTTTGAAAATTCCTTATGCAATTCTGATACCTCGCATGTTCTTTTACTGGTTTACGGAACTACACTTACTTTAAGTACAATTTGACTTTTCAAATAATTTTTCTACGGTTTCTATACGTAACTTTATTTGACTATGTACTTAGGTAAAATTTTTATTATTAAAGGAAAAGATTTTGCTTTAATTCCAATTAGCTTTTGTTTGACAAATTGACTTTAATTTGGCATGATACGTTATTTATGCATTCGTTGTTCTTTCGAAAATATTGGGTTCATACCTTTCCTCTCAAGTATGGGCTAATTCTTTAAACTTTTGTTTCTATGGTTGTAATACTTGATTTTGTTTTTTACTATTCTTTTACTTTATGAACATCACTATTAGTCTTAGTTTTCCCTTCCCTTGTAAATCTCATACTCATCCGAGTCAACTTGAATTTGTTTTTATCAAGTGTGTTGTTTGTCCTCTTAATTGTTCTTCTTTAGTCGAAGGTTCTTTCTTGAAAATTCACTGTTGATTTAGTTGTCTTTCCTGACGAGTTTTGCATTCTTTTGGACCAATAGAAAGTTTGTTTGGTGTCCCACGCTTCGTGGATCTTGTTTGAACTCCCTTGACTTAAGATCCTTTCTTGTTTGGTCTGATTTCCTTTTAAGTACACCTTAATATTTCTGAATGTTCTTATGTGATGGCAATTTCAAGTGTAATCTTAGAGTTTTGATGTGAACTTTTGAAACAAGTTTTGGATTCTCTTAAGATATTTAAATCAATTCTCCTTGCTTAAATTGTATCCATAGCTATTCTTTAAATTGACAAAGTTGTTTTGGAGTTGGCATGCACTGTTTTAAATAAAGTTTTGGAACCGACTGATAAGCAAACTTTACCACGGAGTTTCCTTTTCTAAATAGAGTTTAACTTGTTCCATATTTGCTATAAAATTTCATACACGCTTGTTTGAATTTAAACCTTGAGAAATCTTGAACAAACTTTTGATTTTCTTACAAACTTGCCACGATTTCAGTGTATACCTTTATTTGATTGAGTACCTAAATGTCTTTCAGGATTTTAAAAAATTGTTTGGCCTTAACTCGACTGATTTTCATTTTCCAAACCTCACCTATTCTATCTTTTACTTGGAAACTATTTGGACAAAATGCAATTTAGTTTTATTTCAACCCTATTGCAGTCTTGATATATATTTCTGTCACCCTTTTGTGAAATGCGAGTTACATACCTTTCTTTTAGCATAGGAGGTGATCTTTTTTAGTTTTTCATTCTTTATATTCAAATGTATTATGTGTACTTGTCATAAATTTTAAACCTTGAGGGTGTCATCACTAGCTTTAGTTAACCTTCTTCTATGATTTTATACCTTTTTAACTCAGCTTGATTTAGTTTCAAACTACTGCCTTGCTTATGCTTTTGTGTTCCTATCAGTTATCTCTGATTCAGGAGTCATCCTTGAGGTTGTTAAACTAAACTTCCTTCCAATATTTCTCATCGATTGTACATCTTTGTTTACTTGAAGATTCAGTAGTCCTTTCAAAATTCTTGCGGAGATTATCCTTGTTGTTTGTCCTTCTTTTCAAAGTCTTTTATCCTTCTGAGTAAACTCGAGAATTGTTGTAATGTCGCGTGTGATCTTTAGGTATAGTAATGCGATGTGTTAGTTCTTTAAGACCTGATTGTGGATACGGAAGGTGAAGCGGTAAGTGTGCAACGTTATGAGAAGTGTGAGAGTTTTGTTTCTCGCAGATGAGTTTGTGGATGTAGGCTTGCGAGCGGTTATGGAGTTGTGAAGTGATTGATGGAGTTGGGAAGTTGAAGTTTCGATTGGGTAAGAGAGCTGTGAGGGAACGCTATATCCATTGTTTTAATACCAACTTGTCTTGTAGCCTTCTTGCCACATTAACTATAGCTCTGCTTTGTGAACGCCTATCTTGACTTGCACCCTATATTGTTTCTCCAAGCTTTTGTAAGGTTTTGAAACCATATAACCTGTTTGCATTGAGGCTATCTTTATCTTCTGCCTTGCACTATATTTTACCATTATGTTTAAATCTTATGGATATCAGGTATTTGAACTTATGTATATATATGTGTTAAGATCTCTTACTTTTCTAAAAGGTATTTAAGGCTATGCATGATCCTATGTATTATTTTAATTTTCGAGGACGAAAATTTTTATAAGGTGGATGGAATGTAAGACCCAAGACTTTTGAAAAGTCCTATTTTGAACTAATCTCAAACCCTATATTTTTTATAGTTTTATTTTTATAAATTATCTTATTGAAGGTAATTAAAGGTAGTTTTGATTAATTGGATTTAAAATAAATTAAGGTTTTCATCCAAACTCTATAATTATGGATTATTTTTCTATTTACAACTTAAAGTTCTAGAAATCCAAAAATAATGAGTTTGGGCTATTCAAATTAAGATTTTATCTAATTTTACAATTATTGAGTTATTTTATATATTTAAATTGTAAAGTTGGTAGTTGTGAAATAATAAGGATTTTTATATGATTTGGACTAAATAATTAATATTTTAGAGTATTGATATTACTATTTTGGAAAATGAAGAAAATAAGTATATTATTTCTAATTATTTGGTGGGGACATTTTATTGAAAATAATTTATAAAATTGATGAGCAAATAGTATTTTCTATGTACAAATAGTGTTGGGTTTAACTTGGGTTTCAATTACTATATTATTCCCAATTTTATGTGAAATTACCCTAATGTCCTTAACCATAATTTTCAAAATGAAACCCTAACCCAGTAACCCGTACCCGACCCGGTTTCGTCCTCACCCAACCTAGCAGCAGCAACGCAATTTTGCTTTCTCCTTTCCTCAAACTAAAACAACCGCAGCAGCAACTACAAGATGAAGGAAGGAAGAAACAACATTGAGGGAGAAGGAGAGGAGTTCGCTGCATGTGGAGAGAGAGAAAGAGAGAGAGAGACGCCGTTATCCTCATCGCCGGAACCGCGAGGAGTGTCTCCGCCGTTGCTAGCCGAGGGGAGAAGAAGGATCTGTTCGCGCTGTCACCACGCGGTTGCTGAACCATGTCGTGGCCGCCATTGCCGTCTCGTCGTTGGAGCCTGAGCCGCGCCTTTGTCACCGAACCAGAGGAGCTCATCCTTGCTGAGTCGCCGCCATCTTGCCTCTGTCGGCGAGCATGAAGAGAGAGGGAGATGGGAGTTTGCACAGCAAAGAGAGGGAGGGCGCGACAGGGGAGACCATCGCCGCCTGGGTCGCCGTCGCCGGGCCTCCTTGCCATCGCCAGTCCTGCTTGTTCTGTCGCCGGGAAACTCGTCGCTGTTGGGATCTCACCGCCGCCGTTCCTGTTGTGCTGGTGTCGCGCCGAAGAGCCACCATCGCGGGTTGAGGCTGATCCTTTTGCTGTCGTTTCATCGTTGCTGCGGCTGAGTTGCGGCCGTTGGGTCTGACCGGAGAGGAAAGTGGTGACGATGGTGGATGTTGGTGCTGGGTTAGCGCCGCCACTGTTGCTGGCCGTTCCGAGCTGCTTCGCCGTCTCTGCCGCCGGAGAATGCAACTTAGTCGCTGGAAAAACTTTGTCGGTAAGGATTTTTAAGCTGGTTCTCCTTTCTGTTGAGCTTCTGGAAACTTCATTGTCGCTACATGTTGTTCAAGTCCTTGCTGCCGCTTAAGGTGGCTGCCGGGCTGTCGCCGAATCGGTTCGGAGACCGTCGCTATTCGGTTCAGCCATTCTCCCTCGGTCTTCGTAAGCATTTTGGTTCGAGGAGCCTTTTGTCGCTGTTCTGATAATTTCGGCTGAGGCGTTGTAACGTTATTTGTCACAGGGTTGTATATCGATGCTTGCGTGTCGTGCTCGGAGTTCGCAGCTGCTTCGTTTCGCTAGCTCAGTAAGTAATTTATGTTTCGAAAAGCCTCGCGTTAGTATTCGGTTGTGTTTGGTTAATGAATATGAGTTTTGGTAACGTGGGGTCGAGTCCTGATTATTATATGTTGCGATTAGAGTTGCTATGGTTACTGCGAACGTGAGTGAAGCTGTGATTCAAGCTGCCGGTAATTTCGAGTTGAGAGAGAAGGTTTCTATGACGCGTTTGGGTTATGGTTTCAACGAGCCAAGGTAGGGGCTTTTTAAATAAACTCATTTATTTTAAATTAGAATTGTTATAAATAGATATGATGTGCGAAATGCATTTTTTGTGATTAAGTGAGTCTTATAAATTGCCTGATTTGTATTGGATGAATATGATTGCTGGTTTGATTGAAATAATGTATGATTTTGTTCAAAATAGAGGTTTCTGGTTGTTTTGAATTGAAATGATTTTAGTAATTAAAGTCTTAATTTCTCTTACTGGAAATTGATTTGGTCTTGAATCCCTTTTAAAAAGAGTTGAGGATTAGTTTGGTTGGGACCCGGAAAGGGTGGCAAAGTCCAAGTTTTAGGGGAGATGCTGTCGAAATTTCTATAAAAATCTGATACCTTGATTGGAACGTTATTTTGAAAATAATGAATTATGATTTGAATTAAATGTTTGATAAATAAATTATGTTTGAACTTGCCTTATTAAGAAAATTTTTATAATTTGGGTGTAATTATTAAGAAAGGAATTATGCCTTAAAAATCAATTTAAATATGAAAATTTTTATGTTTTGGAATTTGATTTAAGTAAACAGATTTGGAGGGGGTTTTAATGGATTTAAAAGAAACTTGATTTTCAATTAATCTATTTCACTTTATGACATTTTGGGAAAAGTTTGAAGTATTAACTAGAACTTTGACTTAGTAAAAATGATACAATTCACAAGCCTTTGGAAACAGAATGAAGAATGAAACTGAAATTAGTTTTCAGTTTAAATGACTTGGTTTTGGTCTAAGTAAGTTGGTTTTGAAATTGGTTCGGAATATTTGGACACATGATTTTATTTTGGTTTAAATTCAATTTTATTTAATTAAACCAAGAAGTTAAGGTTTCAGAGGTTTTCAATGAATTTACGAAATGAGTTAGGTTATTCTCCCCTAAAGTCTTGAGACTCTGCTAAGGAATTTTATGACCAAATCCTGATTTAGAAATGAATGATTTTGAGTCTTTCAAAAGAGATTTGAGTTTGGCCTGGTTTCGTGATTGTTTGGAAGTGTTGGAAAGAGTTGGAAAGTGGCTCCATTTTGAAAAGTAATTCTTGGCAAGATGTGAATTGAATACGTTTGTTATTTAAAAGGAAATGGGCCAAGAATGAATTTGAAATCAGTTATTGAGCCTGATTGATTGTGGATATCATCAAGATTGATGAGTTATTGGTTGGTAGGCATAAGGGCCGGGTTCGTCCCGCTTATGCTGAGAGAATTGATAAATGACGAGATTGTTGATAAGTCGCTTGCGCCTGGCAAGGACGGTGGTTAATCCCGCTTGTCGAGGTTGCAGCGCCCGCGTAAGGACGGTGGTTAATCCCGCTTACGTGTAGATGTGAGGTCGGAGGCAAAGTATCCCACTCACATCCTTTCGGATCACTAGAGTGTGCAGGCACTAACATCCTGGACCGTGTGGCGGGCACGTTATCCCAGAGGGTTCCCATTTATACGTGACCGAAGGGCAACATTCCCATGGGAATGTGTCGGGTTGGCAATTGAACC
Organism: Arachis hypogaea; assembly: GCF_003086295.3. Taxonomy (NCBI): domain Eukaryota; kingdom Viridiplantae; phylum Streptophyta; class Magnoliopsida; order Fabales; family Fabaceae; genus Arachis; species Arachis hypogaea. Next base: position 24,484,649 of record NC_092053.1, on the reverse strand, counting down.
GACAATGTGATATCACAGCCAGTAGGACAGGCATTCATCATTTGCATCTATATGATATTGTTTGGGTGTGCATATTGTATTTGGTTTGCCTATGTGAATACTTATGTTAACTGCTAACTGTTATACTTGTTGTAATTGCTCTTGATTGTGCTTGAACCACATTAATTGTGATTGTGTTTGAATTGATTGGTTTGTGATGAGTTGGTTGCTGATTGAGCTGTTTGGGCCGGGGGCCGTGTTGGATTGGATGGGCTTGAGGCCGTGATTGGTATATTGAGTCCTAGTTCTGTATAAAGTATCTAATTGGTTCAGTATAGACTTAATGAACCTATGCTTGGAACGGGATGATCATTTATACCGCGTAGGTAACTGCTTTCATGGTTGCAGTCTAGGGAAAACTTTTCAGACATTTTCTTTAAGAAAGGAAAAAGGTTTTGTTTTAGAATATTTGAGAAATTTAGCAAGTTTTCAAAAAGGAACTTTCTGGATTACGAATGTGAACCTATGGTTTTTGGAAAGACTCATAAGACGAGTAATGGTCACTGAACTCTAAGAATGATTTTATCTTTACGTATCTTGTTATAGCAATTTCTGTAATCCTATAGTGAGAACAAGCGAGGACGACGTTCTCATTCCCCTACAGGTTATTCTTTTTCAGGATATGGAAGACGAAGCTTTAGGAGAGTTATGTTCATTTTCTGTTTATTCGGTCCTTTTGTATTACCGTAGCTATTGTTTTCCCTCGCCTTTATCTTTATTATGTTTGTAAGAGGGATAGGAAATTATGATATGTATATTTGTAAATTAGTGTGTGTGTATGTATATATATATATATATATATATATATATATATATATATATATATATATATATATATATATATATATATATATATATATATATATATATCTTAAAGTTGTATCTGATTTTGCATGTACATGTATGTTTAGGTTTTCACAAAAAAGAGTTATCGAAAGGTTATGCGGTTTTAAGTTTTAAACAGGCTCATATTTTAGTCTTAAATATTATAAGAGTCGTGGTAATACTCGAGCTATCAGAGTGGCGCAGCCGGAAGCGTGACATTTTGATAGTTAGGGTGTTACATGTTTAATTTTACTTAAGTAATACTTAATAGATAATTAATATTGCAAATTATAATGTTATATATTAGAACAATTGGGGATCTACCGGATATAAATAAATAACCAGCATCTATAATGTTGTAATATTCTTGAGAATTGATTAGGAATGTATGTATTAGTTGATGTTATTAATAGTTAGTTTTGAGAAATTTTAGGGATCAATAATTCAATTTAGAAGTTATAAATATTTGTTTTAGTTTGATATAGTCAAATAATTTATGAATGTTGTGTGGTTTCAAGTAATATGCGTTGTCGAGTTAGTTGTGCAAATTTTGTTAATGACTTGCTGTAGTTAAAAAATTCTTCCCTCTTAGTAGTTAGTTAGTAATATTTAATAACTTGACTAATAATTTGTTATGTTTTTTGTAGAAATTAAGAATGCTGATATGTAACCATCCAGTTTCTCCGGATCGATACAACGATAGGGTGGAAGAACACTTACGAGTTACTGGGTTTTACCATGCATCTCAGATTGGTGTAGTACAATGTCAGAAAGCACTGATAAATGCTCTAATCGAACGGTGGCACCCAGATATACATATGTTTCACCTTCCCATTAGTGAATGTGCTGTGACTCTTGAAGATGTGGCTCTAATTCTTGGTCTACCAACGGATGATCTTCCAGTTACAGGGATGACAATGAGTAGTTTCGAAGCCTTGGAAGCGGAGTATTTGGATCAATTTGGAGTTGCACCGCGTAAGCAGGAGTGCAGAGGATGCTGTATAAAACTGACGTGGCTGCGTGATCTAAAAGAAAACTTTCAGTTGACTGATGAAATAAGTATACAGAGGTATGTGAAGTGCCACATTATGTTGCTGATTGGGACGATCTTGTTTGGGGATAAATCTGGGGTAGGTGTGCACTGGAAGTTTCTACCCTTGCTTCGTGATTTCGGCAGTATTAGACAGTATAGTTAGGGATCAGCATGCTTAGCACACCTCTACAGGGCATTGTACAGGGCATCTCGCTTTAACTGTAAAGAAATCGATGGTCCACTAACACTTCTGCTCGGATGGGCTTGGATCCGACTGCCTTATCTATCGCCGCTTCCTAGGGAACCCCGCAATTTTTCGCTAGCAAACAGGTAATATTATGTTACAATGTATCCGTATGTAGATATTTAGAATTCAGTTGCACTAAATAAATATATCATATTAGGTGGCGTAACTGGGAGTGTGATGACCGACGATATAGATATCTGATGCTAAGTCACTTTAGGAAGGCCTTTGATGAACTTCAGGACGGCCAGGTTTGTTTTCATTAAAGATCTATTAGTTTCGAATTTAGGGTTTAGCTAAATCTGATGAAGCATTGTAATTGTAACTGTTATGTGGGTTGTAATTATGAGTTTCATTTATTTTTTGCCAGTTTGTCTGGACTGCTTATGCTGTGGATCGCGTGGATCCAAACATAATTCCTGCTGAAATCTACGTGCAGTCGGTTGTCTGGAGCGCAACAGTGCCGTTGGTGTCATTCGAATGTATCGAGTGGCATGCTATTGATAGGATTAGGCGACAGTTCGGTTTCATTCAGGGAGTACCTCATCAGGAATGGAATCTGGACAAGGCGCATGGAGAAGTCCTGACTGGTCCTAAGAATCTTAACTGGGCCACGGCACCGAGTCATTCATTCTGGGTCATGCATTGGACAAACAGGTATAACCACGTTCTTTCTGAGCTTCCCATGCCTTCACAGTATCCACTGGACACTTAAATGTACTGGTACCAATCAAAATTTGGGGACCGCTTGAATTTGTCGAGTTTTGTTGTTCAAGAGAATGATGAGGATAATCAGGATATGGATCAGGGTAATGAGGATATGGATCAGGGTAATGATGATATGGATGAGGGTAGTCAAGATGTGGATGATGACAACGAGGAACAGGAGCCACAGTCAACGCCACCATCAGGGCCAAATTTGCTTCCACAAGAACAACCTCAGTTCTCAAGCCAGTATGTACCTCAGACACAGTTCACCCCCGTCATTTCCAATGCATCAACACTATTGGGGTATGTCACAATTTGAAACAGGAGAAGGAGGTTCTTTTAACCAATTGCTTGATTCATGGCTGCAGATGCAGGACAGTCACAATATGGCAATCAGCCTGATTTCATGGCAGATAGGTATTCGTTGGATGCGAGGCTTCCATGCCATACCTCATCGGTTGCTTCTGGAGGGTTTGTGTCTGTTGACTCTAGTAGAAGTGAAGGTGGACGCGGAGTTCTTAATAGTCAAAATCCTAATCGTGTTTCCATAGGACCTCTTGAAGAAGATGCTAACACACTCGAGGAGGAGGCCAATGCGTATCTAGTAGATGATCCGGATGACGAGGATGACGATGAGGAGGATGAGATAGAGGAGTTCGATGAGGATGAGGAATCCCGTAATGATGGTATTATGTTGTGTATTTTACTTTACATGTTCGATAAGTTATTCATTTTGTGTTCATAAATGGTAAATCCATGTGATTTGAGTAAATGATATGTGGTATCTCTGTTGGTTTGATTATATAATGTTATATATTTAATTGTTTTTATTAAATTGTATGCAGGTCAGGCACACACTTCGGATGACAAAGGCAAAGGTTACAATCTGAGGATTGATCCGCCACGTCGCAGCACTAATCGCTACACTCCATCTGTATTCAAGAAGGCCACCAAAAAATGCAAGAACTTTGTGAAGGATGTAAAGTGGGCAATGAGAAAGTAGTTGTGGTGTAATAAACTTACTTATGTATTCATGATGTGGACTATGTATATATGTATTAATGAACTTATTTATGCATCAACGATCTCGTATCAAATTAACTAATTTGGACAAAGGAGGATCATATTATATAATGCTACAGATGGAGAATAATACTTTCTTGTCATAGTTTATAATGCTACATAGACCAGATCATGTTAACTCGGTATGAGAATTCATGTCATATTATACAATGTTACATAATTCATAATTTGTTAACTCAATTGGACAACTCATGGCATACTATATAATGCTACATATAAAAGATCATCTTAGAATGTGAATCTACTGAGCATCTGTGCCGACATTCGCACCACCTGACTGACGGCATCAGCTACGGTTGTGTCCCTCAGCTCCACATAGCCTACATTGCCTAGGCTGACGTAATATTCGCGTGTCCATCTCATTCAAGAAGTGCGTCATTCTGGGGCGACCTTTCGCCACGCGTCTGAGGAACGGATTTGGCATGAACCGAGGTCCGTTGTAAGCAGGCCATGTAGTAGGATTACCTAGTGGCCTAAACCTTGCTCGGTACACCCTTTGAACTTGGTCCATCTTATACACATCATGTACATACACTTGCCAATCCAGTCGCTGGTTGACACAACATGCGAACACATGTCGACACGGGATCTGGTCCACCTAGAACTCACCACAGTCCACAGTCACATCGAAGGCCACGTAGGTCGACTGCAAACTCCAGTCCACTTGGCATCTCACGCACCTCAAAGACCTCATTCTGCCGGTCAAAGCAACTAACCTGTATGTTTCTTGATGCAAGTTGGTTTGCATGCAACTTTGAGGTCACGACATCAGAAAACACATGCCCGGCATTAATCCGGGCTTCCGCCTCTGTTCTTTTTCGGGTGAACAACTCATTAAGCCTGTAGAATGTTACCTTCACAAGGGCAGTAACGGGGAGATTGCGTGCACCCTTCAATACTGAATTGATGCATTCCACTAGATTCGTCGTCATATGCCCCCATCGATATCCACCATCAAAGGCCAACGCGTACTATTCGCGGGAGATTCGGTTTAACCAGTTAGTGTAGGCCTCGCCCCGTTCTCGTAAATGCTGGTAGCGTACTTCATACTCCCGCACCGTCCTCGAATATCCTGCAGGATAAAAAGAAACAAACGAAAAAAAAGAGGTAAATACACTTATTTAAGGTAACTCCGTTAGTAAATTAATTAGCTTTACTGATCGTTACCTATGTTGACGATCAGTTTCTGTAAGTACGGCGCCTTGAATTTTCTCAGAAAATTTGACTCTATATGCTTGATGCAAAACATATGAAAAGCTCTAGGAGGTGACCAAGCACCGTTACTCCTTTCCACAGCTGCATTTATGGATTCGTGACGGTCGGATATCAGTCCCACACCATCCCGAGTGACAACATGCTGACGAAGGTTACTAAGGAAAAAGTGCCACGCATCAGAAGTTTCTCCCTCCACAATAGCAAACGCAATTGGGACGATATTGTTGTTGCCATCCTGTGAAACTGCCACTAGTAGACAACCCTTGTACTTCCCGTACAAGTGAGTCCCATCTACCTGCACAACTGGCTTACAATGTCTGAATGCTCTAATGCAGGGGGAATAACTCCAAAAGACCCGATGCAATACCCGAACATCAGTCACCAGGTCATCGCCTTGATATGCAGGCATAGTCTCAAAATGAACAACAGCCGACGGCTCCTTATGATACATGGCCTCAAACCATATAGGCAAGGCTTCGTATGATGCTTTCCAGCCTCCAAATATTTTTTCTACTGCCTTTTGCTTAGCCAACCATGCTTTCCGATAACTAACGGTATAGTTGAACTTTGATTATACCTCTGCTATAACCGATTTTACCTTTAAGGCGGGGTCAGCCTCAACCAACGGCTTTATTGCTTCTGCAATTGTGGTTGTATCCAGCTTTGAATGATCCTGAGAAATTGTGGCTCTGGTACATGTGTGACTGCCATTATACCTCCTTATAACCCAATAGTACTTTCGGCTGATCATGCTAACTCGGATAAGCCAGTCACACCCTGACCCATACTGTGTACACTTCGCATAAAATGTCAACGGCTCAGACTCATACACCCGATAGTCTACGCTTCTTCGTATGGTGTACTCTTTTCTCGCCTTAATAACAGCTTCCTTGGAACTGAATTCCATCCCAACAACAAATTCACCATCTGCGATAAAAGAAATTTCTACCAGAACAGCCATACAAAAAATATTTAATACACAAATATTTAAACATCGAAAATATAAGTAAATCAATTTTTCCTGCATCAATTATGTTTTAAATCCAAATTATTTGTATTTAACTAATTTACTTATTTACTAACAAATGCGTATTTATTTTCAAGTAATATACTAACAGCTATTAATTTATATTTAACGAATTCACTAGTTTACTATTATTTCACAAATAAATTCTAATTTATATTAATCTAATTTACTAATTTACTAATAAATACTAATTTATATTTAATTAACTTCCTAAATTACCTCAGAAATACTAACTGATATTTAAGTAATTTACTAATTTATATATAAATTCTAATTTATATTCAACTAATTCAATAACTCCCTAAAAATTTTACTTTCTTAAACTTAAATACACAAGCAGGTAAACAAAAATAAATACTAATCGAGTATATTTTCACACTTCACTTAGCTAGTTGGTCCAACTATCAAAATTAATTATTAAAAAATTTTAATCCATTTTATAAATACGGAGAATTACGTACCTGCACCGATATAATTCGGAAACTTCGGAACATGCATGGCTTCCAAATCCAAAACTCGCATGAATGATGGCTCCTCAAACGGCACTTCATTTGTCAGTGCATTTGCCACATCTGACACATCCGGAGTCTTAGGTCCATCACCTTGATCTTCATCTCCATCTGGACCAACAACTTCGTAGTTGCTTTCGAACTCTTCTTCATTTTCACTATTGTAATCTTCCCGTAGAATATTCCGGTCGGCCTCAGATTGCTCAAACTCAACATACAACTCGATGAACACGAGTTGACTCCGATTTTCAATATACATTGAAAACATCTCTTGCATGCTCGCTTCGTCCGTTACATATTTGGTTTGAAACTGGACGAATCCACTAAACACTTGTACAGGATATCTATATAGAATGCAGGCTATTCTTCTTGCCCTCTCAAAATGAATCTTTTCACAGATCACACCTTTGAGCTCTTCAAATGAGATTGTGAAAGGAATCACAATATCTAACGGATTTTCACAAACAAATGTTACTCCTTCAGATGTTTGTAACAAAATCTGACCAAAATAATATACCTTCAATACAACTCTGTCATTCATTACTCTCGTTCACATAAACAAAATAAAAAACTTGAGAACTAGATTCTTAGCAATTATGCCAGGTAAAGAAGAAACAGAGAAACAAAAAACCAGAGGAAAGAACCGTTGAAGAAGGAGAAGAAGGCGCAAATAGGGGCTCACCACCATTCAGACACTTTTATTTAACATCACCAACATATCGGACCCTGCGATTAGGGTTACATCATTCAAAAATATTATAGAATAACGAAATCGCACCCTCCGATTTCTTAAACCACATTCAAAAGAAAATTATACCCTCCTATTAACTCGGAGGGTCCGATTAGCATCTTCAGAAAAAACAAAATTCCATCCTCTCCAAATCGGATCCACCGATTTGTTTAGCCAAAGCTGAAATTCAAACAAGTTGCACCGTCCGAGTTCATATACCTGACACTAACTAAAAAATTGCCCCACATAATGGTATGGAACTCCATTACTCCATATCCGGGGAAGACACGCACCACTCTTCCATATAAAAAAAATTGAGCCGATGGAATGAACTAGTTATAATTGATTTAATTTAATAAACTAAATAAAATAAATTAAAAATACTCTAGAAAAATATTAGGCCAGCTTCATTATTAAATATAGAAATCTAATTTTAATTATATATAATAGAATAAGAAATAACAAATTAATAGATTGATAATAAAATTTTACCCAAATAAATTTGTATGCCCTAATCGTAAGTGAATACAAGTGGTCAAACAACTAATAAATAGAAATTAATCTTGCCCTAATACGTTGAAGTTTCTATTGATTCATTGTTCATTTCTTGATTATTAAACGTCCTTAAATTTGGATAATTGAATATGTTAATAGATTACCGGCCAAGTGTTTTAGTTTACCGGCAATTAGATTCGCAAACAAACTCTTTTTCAGTTTTTTAGCTAACAATAAATTTTAAAAATGTATTATAATTAATAATAATTTGCTTCTGGCAGTTGGATTTCACAAACAAATTCTCTTTTGTTTTTTTGGTTAAGTACATTTTTAAAATGTATTATTATAAGCCTTTTAACAACAACAACCATCAAATGTATTAAATCAACTTCATATAAGTGTGACAAACAGAAATTAGCAACATATGGTTTAGTTCAAATTAAACAGTATCTCTTCAAAATGATGAATGTAAAATGTATCCAAGATTGTTATTACAAACTAGTAAGATAATAAAGTAGAGAACCTACTTAATCCATAATTAGAAATCACAATCTATTTGGATGAAATGATTATTTTGCCACACTACTCATAACTATAATGGTTTAAGATTCATTATTTTATATAAAATCTCAAAATCGCGTTCGAATTATTGTATCACATTCATCAAGTTTCCTTGTAAAAAGAGTTTTGGCATAAAACAAAATACATACACATCCAATATGGCTTGGTATTTGTTCACTATTGATATTCAAACTATCTTGATTGCTCTTGGCATAGTCATATTGTTCTTCTTCATCTTCTACCAAATCCTCTATGGATTGTTCTTTTGGTACTTAGAATTAAGCCCGGAGGAATTGCGTGATATCGAAGAAGCGATCCATCGATCATATGGGGATACTCCTAATCACCATATTATTCTCTTGGAAACTCTTATCCAGAGAGATATACAAAATTCGTTGGCCATGGTGGACGACAAGGAATGTGGACCGAAACTAAGAGCTTCGAATAAGCTGCCACCATTGGTGAGCTATGGCATGCACGACACAACAAAAAGTCATTGCGACGAATGTGCCATTTGCATGGAAGATTTTGAAGATGGACAATATTGTCAAGTGTTTCCTAAGTGCAAGCACATGTATCATTCAAATTGTATAGACACTTGGTTGCAAAAGAATCCAACATGTCCCATATGTCGTAGTTGCATTGTGTAATTGTGTGTAGAACTGTAGATGATTATGATAGTTCATAGTTGTAAATAATTGTACGTACAAATTAGAGTAATTTACTAAAACAAAACAAATGAAATAAAAGTTACCAGATTATCCTAATTCTAAAATGACAATATTTTTGTCCTCAAACATTTTTGTCCTAAAAAATTATTGTGAATAATCAAATTTTTTTGCCCATTAAAAAATATATAATGGTTTCGGCTAGTTGAAACCAAATAATAATAATAATAATAATAATTTTTTATTTTTTTAAAATATCTTATTATAATAAAATTATTTAAAGATCTTGATGAATTTTTTTTGTTTAGCTTCTTTAAGTAAAACAAAAAATCTGTTATCTTTTTAGGTAAATGAATAAAATTTAAATTAGGTGATTATTATTATTATTATTATTATTATTTTCCTTTTTTGAGTGTATTCGCATTTGTTCCAAGTCCATCCATTAGCATTTTTTTTTATCTTTTTGAGAGGTTTCCAATGTTACTTGTATTTGTATTGAGAAATAGAATTTTCCTATAAATTTTTCCAAAATGAAAAGAATCGGATAAAATAAAAAAATTTAAGATTAATAATCTTTTAATTAATTTTTTTAAATTAAAAAATTAATAAAGTAAAAAGTAACATTTTTAATATCTATAAATCTCAATAACAATAAGAGGCAGACAAATTCAATGGATTAACGGATTAACCTCTCCACTATCTTTTCTCTTTCCTTGATCATTGTGCTCGCGTCACACATAAACCCTGAAAGAAACCCTAATTTCAGCCAAAATAAAAAAATTTCCCTAATTTCTATAACCATCCCCAATTCCTCCACCTCTTCTTCCTTCTCGGTCGAAGAACGCCAGAAGCTCTTCAATGGCGGAGCAGGACCACCCTCCGTTCCCCGAAACTTTCCTCTATGAAACCCTTAGTCCCATCTCTTTCTCGGCCGCCGCCGACGACGACGACAACAACAACAACGAGTCCTACTCTGTCTTCCGCAATGAGATATCCCTCTCTGAAATTCCATCCACCATTCCAGGTTCCGCTACTATCGATTTCTTCTCTCTCGACGTCGCCGAAGAGACCTGCGATCGGGACTCTCTCCCGCCGCCGATCGTCGTGGCGGAGGAGCCCAAGACGCCAGCACTCGCACCCGAGCCGAAGCTCGAGAGCAGTTGGTTTCGCGGAAACTGCAAGTTCAGGAGCCCCATGCTTCAACTGCATAAAGGTATCGGATTGATTGGGATTTTGAAGCACCAATCCATGCTGCGAAAGAATATCTATTTTGCTGTGTTAGATTCTTACTTAGTATTTGGATTTTTTTTATGTTGGTTTCAAAACAGTTAGTTTTCAGAGGAGGAAAAAGGGCGGGGCCGGGGAGGAGTTTTTATTTGAATTGTAACTTAACTAAGCATGCCATGTTTTAATGTGTTTTTGAATTTGTTTACTTTATGATTGAATATCAAAAAAATTATATTCAAATATTAGTTTTTCCCAATTTGTTTGGGGGTTGGGGGAGGCGTTATGGTTCACTATTTATCAGGATGATGGTTTTTGTAATATGTCCGGTTATGCTTGATATGTGCAGAGATAGTTGATTTTTGTGAGTTTTTGTCTCCAACATCTGAAGAGAAAGCTGCACGGGACACGGCAATAGAATCTGTGTTCGATGTTATAAAGCATATATGGCCCCATTGCCAGGTAATCATTTAGTAATTCTATCGCTTTGGTCTTGTTGTTGTTGTTGTACTGAGTTTTAATGTGGTTATAATTTATATGGCTTTCAGGTAGAAGTCTTTGGATCTTATAGGACTGGGCTGTATCTTCCGACTAGTGATATTGATGTAAGTCTTGTTGCTACCCCAATGTGGATCTATATTAATTAATAAGTTGGTGTGCGAGTAGTTTATTGATACCATTGTTATGAAATTTCTAAGTCCAGTTCATCAAATCCTTAAACTACAGGTTGTGATTTTGAAGTCAGGCTTGCCAAATCCACAGCTTGGCTTGAATGCACTTTCTAGAGCATTGTCACAAAGGAGCATGGCTAAAAAGATACAGGTCTACTCAGATTAGTTAAATAGTGATTGATGCCAAGAAACAAATAAATATTTTTTTCCCAAAATGATGTGACATTTTGTGTTTGCATTTTCTGTAGGTGATTGGAAAGGCTCGTGTACCAATTATTAAATTTGTTGAAAAGAAAAGTGGGCTTGCATTTGATGTAAGGTATTATGTTCTTCCGTTGGACTTTGAGTTTTAAAATTTGTTGATAGAGTTTATTTTCTTTATTTTTTCTTGGTTATGATATAATTATAATTTTATTGAGGATCTATGTGTCTAGTTTGTGAACACCTCATCATATATGCTGTTGGATATATAGTTTAATTTGCATGTCTTTTGCATTTGCTATTCTTCTTGATTTTTGTTTCCATCTTTGCATACAATGATTTCTAGTGTCCTACTTATGGAAAAAAACTACGGAGTAAGGAGGTGACATGATGGTTTCTATTGCCTAAATTTTGGGTAGGAATATTTCATAGGTGCTACAGACAAAGAATACCTATTAGTTATTTAGCCACATACACGTAACTTAACTTTTAACTGCTAAGTGATAATGGACTACTCATATCGCTGTTTTTTAATGTGCTTCCTTGTTATTTATTTACTTATATAGATGCATGGTTTGTGGTTTATGCCTAGTGTTTGTTTTGGATTGCCATGTTTTGTTTCAGTTTTGACCTTGACAATGGACCCAAAGCTGCCGAGTATATTCAGGTATGTTTTATTATTTCCTGCTATTTGATTTCAAGATATATTTTTTAATTTCAATTCTAGATAGCAGGGTTTATGTTGTTAGTATTTAACCTTTTAATCCATATTGACTATAGAGTATGCATTTTAATATTGACTCCTACAAGTTAACTTGTATGTGGTACATGGCATACATTTGTTTCTTCATTTTTATTAAACTATTAGGTAATATAGTTCATTTTTTTCTTGGTTTGGGCATTACAAAATCTTTTCGATGAATATATTGTATTAGCTTGGGCACTCAAGTGTGGAATGTAAGCCCTTGTGGCCAATATGTCCCTGTTTCTGCACTGTAATCTTAGAATATTAACGAATAACAAAGCCTTTGAAAGTAATTTCCATTTGGTCTTACAGGAGGCGGCTTTCAAAATTCTAAAATTCCACCTACCTGTAGTCTTCCACACACACACACACACACACAGAGATATAGAACATAAAAAAAGGGATGAAACAAAGAAGCAGATAACTTTTTCTGGAAGTTGAACATTCTGTTTGGATTGAACATGATGTATGTTCTTTGTCATGGTTGAATGCTTACATTTGCAGGAGGCAGTGGCTAGGTGGCCCCCACTTCGGCCATTATGTTTGATCTTGAAAGTGTTTTTGCAACAGAGAGAGCTAAATGAGGTGAGTTTTTCTTGTCAACTATGTTTCTTCGTCGTAATTTTTTAACAATCTGATCCCAGTCTACTTAATTGAAAGATTCTTATGAAGTATGCAGGTATATTCTGGTGGTATTGGTTCTTATGCCCTCCTTGCCATGCTGATGGCAATGCTGCGGGTCAGTGATTCTTAAATGTACTTTAACTGTTCATTTTTTGTGGATTCTTGTTTTTTCCCCTCTCCATCTCCAGTGCATTTTGATTAGTAAAACTTAAAAGCATTTATTTTCCAATGGCATGCTCTGAATCTATGACTATTGTATGTTTTAGAATCTACGCGAGACTCAAGCTTCTGCCGAGCACAATTTAGGGGTCCTTTTGGTGCGTACTTCTGATCAACAGTTCTGCTGCTGCTTCTGCTTCTGTTCCCTCTCTTTTTTTGTTTGGTTTGCCTGGCAGTTAGTGGGCTGACTGACATGTTATTTATTATCTATTTTTGTCCTCTACTTCTAGTTGTAATATTTTTAAAAAGAACTTGTGCTCTACTCTTATTTCTTACCTTTATTTTGACGTCTCCCTTTTTGGAATTTTTTGGCATTTAAGAAGTATATCAAATTTTCCATTATGATATTGTTTGTTCCTTTTTTCCTCCATACTTAGGTGCATTTTTTCGATTTCTATGGACGCAAGTTGAACACTACAGATGTTGGTGTGGCTTGTAATGGGGCAGGAATCTTTTTTTCGAAGAGTAGTAAGGGGTAATGAAAAGGAGCATGAATATGTTTGTGAATAAATGCTATTTTTAACTGCGCTATATGTTGTTTTGAAGTTATTAATTTCTCCCCTTTTTGTGTTTCCAAGGTTCTTAAACAAAGGACGGCCGTTTCTTATTGGCATTGAGGATCCACAGGTTTCTCTCAAAGATATAGATTTTACTTTGAAATTTAATATTTTCTGATGGCTGATCAAGGAAAGCAAGAAATTAAGGGCGTGTTTGTTACATTTTCATTTCAAGATTTGTGAAGTAAACTATGAACACAATAAAATGTTTTCTGCTTTCACTTCATGTTTTCACTTTTTCCTTCAATAATTCTAAAGTAGAAAATACTGAAAATGAAAACACAAACTAGAAAGACCCTAGATTTTCTTAACATGGTGCTTTCAAAATTTTCCTCCAGCATATTTTCAGAGCCATTTCAGTGTTTTTTAGAATATTTACAGAATCTATCATCTCTTCCTATAATAGAGGGGTTGGCTTTTGGTTACTTTCTTTTGGTGTCTCCTCACTCAATTTAATAATTTTTTAAGTCTGCTAATGATTTTTTTTTTTAATTTGTATTTTAACTAAAAAATTCCATGAAGAGGTTTCAAATAGAGCAGTTATATTTCAGTCACAAATACCTCTTAACCAATTTTCTAGTTGTCTTATTTATTCTAAATAATTATATATATTACATATTCCAAATTTATTAATATATTAATACACTAAGTGCCTTTTGGGATGCTAGTATGTATGAGCATGCCTACAAATGGAGAGTTTGAAAATTGGAAACTGAAGATTATCTAAGCAGAGATTATCAATATGCCGATAATTTATTTTTTTATTTTTTTTTTGGAGAGCAGAGATTATTTAGCAGTTGTATATTGACTTGTATAAATCTCTGTACTCTGCATTTTTAGCTGCAAATTACTTGCAATGTCTTTCTAGTATGCAAATTCATACATAACAAAAATGGATTGACACATTTAGTGTATCCTGAGACGTAAATTATTATCATAAGTGTAGGTGATTGACTGGAATTTTTATGCTGTCTAAATTAGGCACCGGAGAACGACATTGGAAAGAACTCCTTCAATTATTTCCAGGTTTGTTTGTTCTCTCTTAGTAAATGTTGTTTTGTATGAGTTTTTAACTTTTTATTGAAGTGTTCTTCTCCTAAGCCCTGAAGTTTGGAGAAACCAATGCAAAAAGTGTTTTCTTTATAAATGTCACGAAGTCTTTGAAATTCATTTCTAGCATAGGGAAGTTGTCATATTCTGCAAATCAGTTCATGAATTTCATATTTCTGGAAGCTGTAATTGCAGAAGAATTATATAATCCATGAGCAAGACCTTTTATTCATTCAGACATAAAAAGTTTTTAGGGCATCATATATTGTATCCTTTTTTGTGCACGTTAGCTTATAGCTTATTTGCCCCACTGGTGGGAGAACTGCATGATTCATTGTGCAATTGTTCAAAAGTTTTAAATGATTGCTAAAGTCTTGTGTTTGCTTTGTCCTGTTTCCTATTGGGCTAGAAGGGTCATCTGCATGAAAGTGAGGCTGACACAATTATATTTTTTCTTTCCACAGATTAGATCCGCATTTTCAATGGCTTACACAACTTTGACAAACACCAAGACCATCATGAACCTGGGGCCCAGCAGGAGCATTCTTGGTACTATAATTAGACCGGACTCCGTGTTGCTGGAGCGCAAAGGAGGGTTTAATGGGGATGTGACTTTCGATAGCTTGCTTCCTGGTGCCGGTGAGCCTTTGGAGGAACAATATGGAGAGCAAGATATGTTATACAATTGGCAGTTCGATTATGAAGAAGAACCGCTGCCACGGGGCAATGATGATGGTGCAGAGCCTAGCACCCGCTCTTCAACAAGGAAGAGGAAATCGTCATCTAAGGAGAAATCAAGTAAGAAGGTCAAGGAAAACGGAGAGTATAAAAAGGTCAGGAATGAGGAGAGTGGCTCGAGGAAAGAGAATGGTGATCTAAAGAAGCATAGGAGAAAACAATGGTGACAATCATTACTTAGGCAAGAGGCAAGTTGGGGTAGGTTTCTTGAAGTGTGAAAAATCACTAGAAGATGTCCAAAGGTGTTCCATTATAATTGCTGTGGAGGGTTATCTTCACTGTATCGTGATCACTTATTTTATATATAAATCGATGTTAAGAGTTGTCTTATTCCCCAATTTTGTTAGAGCAGAAACGCGAGAATAGAAGAGAAGTAGAGAACATGTTTAATTGTCAAAATAGGAATGCAATGATTTAGCTGATATTGATAGTGTTGCCTTGCTTGTCTTTCCGTCTTTCGCATGCTCCCGTTACAATTGGTTAAACAACTGATCCAAGTTCTGTTTAGTATAAGCTTGAGTCAAAAAGTGTTGGGGATTACGTATGATTCAACTGCTGCTATACAACGTTGACTAAAGTGAAGGCAGTTTTGTGTGATTTCTCCTTGATAGGAGAAATTAGCGGGGTTCGTTATCCGATGAAATTTTCACTTTTAAATAATTTTTCTCTCATATTTTCTTTTCGTCCCACTTATAAAATAAATAGTGAGAGATCACATTTTACCTTCTAAAGTAAAATTTAAAATTTAGAAAATCGAAATTTAATAAACAAATATATAACCATTTATATGTTTTGTTTGAGCATTTTATATTTTTGGAACCCGTAATTTTATGACTAAAATGTCTAAAAAATAATTTAGCGCAAGACAAAAAAAATCTGTAAAATTTAAGATTCAAGTCTAAAAAAGATTATTATATGAAAAGACATTTTAAAAATATAATTATTTATATGTCTCTTAATTTATTAATTTAACTTTTTAAAATAAATATTTAGATTTTGTTAAGTAGACAATAACTTTTGTGAACAATGTGAACAATGAACTCTAGAATTGGCCTAATAAAGTAAAAAGATACTCCACTACCAAATTATTCTCTAAACCCTAACATTAAGATAACTATCCGCATACCTAATGAATTGGGGTGTGTTTGGCAAACACGTTGAGGAGGAGAGAAGCACGTTTGAACTTCTTGAAAGCTTCACTTTTATGTTTGGCCATTTTTATTTTCCTGAACGCAGAATTGATTCTGCTTCTGAACGCACGTTCAGGAGAAGCTAAAATTTGTAGCTTCTGCGTTTCACGTTCATGGTTGCTTATTGTCTTTGGAAAATTAGGTGAAAATTTTATTTCTTTTTTACCAATCCTACCCTTCATTTTCTTCTATAAAAAGGATACCACTAACTATTACCTTCACAGTAATTCTTTATAGTTTTTCCTACTTCTTTATAGTTCTTAGTTACAATTTTTTTTTCATTAAAATAGTTCAAATTTATTTTAATCACTAGCAAATTAAATATTTTAATTTTTTATTATTTTTAATACTCATTTTCATATTTAAATTTTTATGTTTTTATTGTATTTTTTACTTATATTTTTTTATTTATATGATAAATATTTTTATATTATTTGTGTAGTGTTCTGATTTCTCATGTTATGTTTTTATAAATTTTTTTTATTATTTACTATACTATTTTTTATAGATATATTTTTTATTAAATCTTTTTTTAATTTTTGTTTAGCTTTGTTCATATAATTATTTATTTATTTTATTGTATTTCTTTTATTCATATGACAAATGTTGTTGACCTTTTTTTAAAGATATTTTTATTATTTTTTTTCATATGAATTCTTTTTTTTCTATCATTTCTTGCATTATATTTATGTTGTGTATGAAATTTTTTTATTTTTTATTTGATTTTATTCATACGAATTTTATTTACTTTTTATTGTATTTTTTTGTTCATATGATATATGTTGTTGATTTTATGAAATTTTTATTATTTCTTATCTGTATGATTTTTTTCTATTTTTTGATGTACTCTATTTTTGTTTTGTATTAATTTTTTTATTTTTTATTATGACTTTATAAAATTTGTAATTATAATTATTATATACTACGTTTATTATCAAAATTTTGTATAATATAAATTATCTATGATCATATAAAAAAGGACAAAATAAATAAAAAATTAATTATAAGTAACAATAAAACCATAAATAATGAAAATTTATAGTCCAAAATAATACTAAATTAAAGAGTACTAATAGTACTAGAAAAATTATAGAATATTTTCTTTTTGTTTGATATTATAAAATTTATAGTACTCTCTTTCATTTTTTTTATTGTATTTATTTTATTTATATGATAAATATTTTTTATATTATTTTTGTTAGTATTCTGATTTTGCATACATATAAAAAAATTATTTAAATTGATGTCTCTTTTAGTAATTTTTTATCTAAAAGTGATTTTGAGTAGTATAATCCAAACAATATTTGTTTTACTATAATCAATTTTGATATAAAGATCGCCAAATATAAATCAGTTAACCCAAACTTACTTTTCATCAAAATCAATTTTATGCAAACTCCCGTTTGCAAACTGCAATCCAAACACACACTTAAACATCCACCCATTGTTAATTGTGTATGAATAAATCGAATCAAAAGAAATAATCATCCAATTAGAAATAATAAACATCCAACATATTCATTATTCATATTATTTAGTATTCTCCTTGTCTACCTATATTTTTTTTAAATAATTTTATGATATTATAATACAATAAAATCAGGCACAATAAAACATAAAGAGTCAGAAATGCCTGGGACCACAGCGCAACCTTTAGAATTCAGAATAGGCAGAGGAAAAGAGGATGAGAAAAGGAGAAGAAAATTTTGAGAACGTAAAAGTGAAATCCTGCTACAGTTGGAAAACATTTCAGTTGACTCAGATGATAAGGTGCAAATCCTGGCAACCACCACCACTTGGGTTTTTTATTTTTTATTTTTTATATCATGGTTGATGACTTGATGTTTTGTTAGATATTATTACCACTTAGATAGAAATTGCTTTGTACACAACATTATGAAATATATGTCAAGTTTTTTAAACTAAATAATGTGTTAATGCAGTCTCATAATTTCATATACTACGAAAAATAGGATATAACTTGTATATTGTGGTGTTCAAATAATATTACTCTAATTCTATACAAATATTATTCATTTAGTGTCTTCACTCTCACTTCTTTAAACAAAATAATGAAACCAAACTAAAAAGATGGATACCAACTGTTTTTGATGTGCTAGTAGCTTCACCAATCCCGTTTAATCTCACAGCTTAGTATTTCTTTATCATCAAGTAACTCAATAACTAATTGATTCAATTTGAACACTACCAAACTTCGGGACAAAACACTTATCTATATAACCCAGAATCATAACCATGCATATATATATCACATTTATTAAGGTTAGCACAAAAGGACTCAGCTCTAACTCCTGAGTTCTGATGGAAAATATAAATACATGAAAAAAGTTAAGCAAAAAAAAAAAAAGGGGTTAATTTGTATGAGGAGGTGGTGGTGGCGGCGTGACCAAGTAAACCTCCGTTTTAAAGAGAAGAACGGAGAGTGAGTCAATGGAAAAGTAGAAGAATGCGCCACCAGTGTGACTCACATAAGACCCGAAACTCGTCCCAATCACACAGTGCCACGCTGGTCCGTACATCGAATCGAACTCCTGATCAAATCCAAGAGTTGCCTTATTCGTACATATTAAGTATGAGATATATGTTGATTGAGAAAGTTTTGGGAACCAAACATCCTACGACCAACGTTGCACTTAACACTAATATAAGGTAAAAAAAAAAATTGAAATTTTTTAAAATTAAGAATGATGGTTTCAGTGGCTAAGAGAAGGGGGGGTTGAATCTTAGCCCCTTTTCTGCTTGCTAACACTTGCTGGATTCAGAGGAGACTTTTATGTTTTTAGCTCGTCCCTAGCCACGAGACATTTTCATTTTATCTCGTCACTTGGCACGAGACATTTTTGTTTTTGCTCCTGTGCAGTAGAAAACAGAAATGGAGTAGGAGAGGAAGAAAATTACACCAAGATATATCCTGGTTCGGCTGCTAAGTGCAGTGCAGCCTACATCCAGTCTCCATCACAACAATGATGGAATTTCACTATAATCAAACAGATTACAATTTGTAAAGTGCTAACCCAACTTACAAGGGGATTCTCACAGAATCATGAAACACAACATAGATGAACAAAGGAACTCTAAGACATCTATGGCTTTTTCTTTTAATTTTGCACTCTCTGCCTTTTTCCGCTCTATGGCTTTTTCATTACAAACCTCACTGTTTGCCTTTTACCATGAGACTCAAGACATGACAAAATTAAACAGAAAAATGCAAAACAGAATACATTGAAGGAGAAGAGAAAACTGTTAGCTCAGGTAGCTCTGAGAACTCTGTGCCTTGCACTCTCAATTTTTCTCCTTGCTTCAAACAGTGGCTGTCCACCCTTAATATAGAAGAGGGGAGCCTCCACTTATTGAAGCCAAAACTGAACCAACTTCTTCTTCCTTCAACAAAACCGGTTCGGCCACATAGAGAGAGAAGAGATAACCATGCATTAACCAACATGCAATTACCTCTAGTCCTTTCTTGATCATCACCCTTCATCAATCCGAGCTCTCCATCCTTGGCTTGCTCTCCAAGATGGAATTCTGGCCCTTGATGCTTCATGATGATGATGACTTCATCTGCTTCAATCTCTGCCTTCAACCATCACTTCGCCACTCTAGCTACTTCCTGTGGTGGTTGAGCAGAATCGAAGACAAGCCATGCTTCAAGAATCTCCTCCAGCTGGCCGAATCTTCTTCTTCCATTTTGAGCATGAAAGACTCAAGATAACCTCACCAAATCTAACCACATTTGGTGAATATCTTAGCCACAGCTCATTTTTATTTTAGTATGTTTTCTTGCCATCATTGTGATGGTCTTTAGGCTTGCTTTCTCTTCATCTCGGTAGCTTACTTTTGCTTCCATGGCTGCCAATATTTTCTGAGTAAAGACCGAAGAGAGAAAGAGTTGTGAGAGAGAAGAAAGAGAAAATATTCAATGGGTTTGAACAATAATCAATGAACAAAGAGAGAGAATGTAAAAGTTAATTCAAGTTTCCCACTTCCCTTTGTTGAGTAGCGTGTAGTGTCATAATAGCTATCAAATCAATCTTCTCTCTTTTTCTTATGTTTCCAATGTATTAATTAAATTTGAAATCCTTCAAAATAATGAAGTGGAATCCGTTGGAAGCATTTAGGCATTTCATTTGCTTCATGGATTCGAATAAGGCATGGAAACATTCATCAACATTGGGCTTGGTAGCAACAATATTTGATCTTGGCCCATTAATAACATTTGCTTTCCTGATAAAATTTGGAACATGCATAAAGCAAGTGGAAAGCATGTAACTCACTTGGGCTTAGATCAGAAAATTATTTGGGCCCAAGTAACATTAAAACAGCCACATTTATTTTTGTTATTAAAACCAAGGCTGAGTGTAAATTGGGCTTAGCACAATACATTTATTTCCGGCCCATGATTAAACCTGCAGCAAAATTATAATCATCAATGTATTGAATAAAAATTCAGATCAAATAATTTTGCAATTAATTAATTTTAATAATGTTTAGTCATCACACATATTAATTTAGAGTTTTCCAAACTCATCAATCTCCCCCTTGATGACAAACAATATTAAAATTGAAATGGAAAGAAATTTAAAATTGAGTAAGAGTACTCCCTTTAAATTTGTATTTCTCCCCCTTTCAAATTGTCACATTGCTCCCCCTTAATATATGCTGTTTTTACCAAGGGAAGCATTAACCTGTAACAATTTTAATCAAGCTTCAAATAACAATGTTATTTAGCATATTTATTACATGATGCTAAATGCTTGATTTATGAGCAGAGTTGGATGATAATCAAAACTCATTTGTTATCAATAATTTGATTTTCTGCTCAAACTTACACATATCAACAGAACACAAACCAGTGTTGTTCAGAAAATTTCCAAATATTTTCCAGTCCAGATATCAGAGCAATGTCATTCAAAATAAGGAAAATATTTTGAAACACATAATAGCACATCAAAGCATGGCAGATGTTAGATAACACAGTTTAAAGGAACTGCCAAAAATAAATTTTCAAACCAACAAGTTTGTCAAATATGAACCATTAGCCAGGCATCACCATAAATCAAACATCAAATGCAGTTCATATATCAAGGATCATAATAGAACAAATGCATTCTTTGAACAAGGATAGTCATGAATTTTCAATTTGAAAATTTCAACCCTTGTCCCCTGTTTTTCCAGCCCCTGTTTTATTCCAATTTCAATTTTGGAATCTAAATTTCCTCCCCCTTTTGGCATCAAGGGGCATAAAAACCTGCAACAAGAGACATGAGCAATACATAATATTTATAACAAAGCAGTAATTGTTCAGAGTATCATACGGCAGGGAGTATCAAGTCATGCCTTTACAAAAAACAAAAGAAGGATTGAGCCTATTGTTGCCAATATCAAATAAAAGTAGAGGAATAGTCACTAATCATCAGAAACATTGAACTCAGAACCAGAATCATCTTCAGAATCTCCTGTTCCCATTTCATCATCAAAGGTTTGAATCATGAAACCGACCCTTTCATAGCACTTCTTCCAGGCTTTCTCATTTGCATATGCCAATTTTCAGGCAGCCTTGCTTGACTTTAGCATCAATTTGGACATATTGCGGAATTCACTGAGAGTCTCCCTGATGGATGCCGACACCTTTGAGGGTTCAGGGTGGCTTTCCAAATCGCTTAGAGAGGGTTCGGAGGCAACAGATTTCTTGCTTTTCTTGTTCGAAACTCCTCCTCCTTTAATCTGTGACACTTTGTTCTCAACAGATTCATTAGACAAATCAACCTTAAAATATTCAAATATACATGTAAGAAACATGCCATAAGGAAGATTAGCCTTTTTTGTGCTTCTTACTGCTTCCCACATATGACGTGTCATAATATAAGCAAATGAAATTGGAGTGGAAGTAATAAGAGCAAAGAGGATGATAGAGTCAGAAACTGTTACTCTATGATGAGAACCACTTTGAGGAGTGATGATATGAGTGATGATACGGTGTAACAGAGAGTTCTCTGGGCCGAGGGATTTGTGAGTTGGGATTAATCCATCAAGCCCGGACAGGTTGGCACAGATGTGTTGCATTACAGTTTGTTGAGTAACTCCCACTTGATCATCCCATTTATCAACCATATAAACCGTTGGTCCCTCATCTTCATACCCAAGGGCAGCACCAATGGTTTGAGGAGTGAGGGTTATGTAAACACGCTTGACATAAGAGTGGATTGACCCACCAATCAGGCGCATGTTTGCATAAAATTCCCGGACCAGCCCCGGGTATACCAATTTCTGAATGTGAGTCAGAGGAGTCCATTTCAGAGCATCAAACAGAGACGAAAAGTTCATTCCTTTGGTGGCAAGATTTGGAAGGTTCACCAAGTAAGAGGGGCAGAGATTGCGCTGCAGAAGAACGTCTTTGTGAAATTCATAGAATGCACATGAGTGGAAGCGAGAAGGATCAAAATGTGAATGAGTTTTGTGGAATTTGTTTTTGAACTCTAGAGATTCCAGATTGGGGGGTTCGCTTGTGTCATGCAGAGCAAAGGTTTTCTGTTTCTTTTGGGAGCTTTTTGCATGAGGGGTAGTTCTTTTTGGTGGTGATGGAGGTGGAGTAGTATGTGATGTTTCTTCATCTTCTTCAACACTTGGTTGCTTGTTCTTCCCTGTCTTGCCTCTTCCTGAAGTTTTCTGAGCAATAACTTTTCGGCGCATGGTTTCGGTTTTCTTGGAGGGAGGTGACTGAGTAGAGGATGAGGTAGAATGGAGATGGATATGTGTATGGGTTGGAGGTGATGAGAAAGGTGGGTTTTTTGGAATGGGGGTTCGGCTACTTCGCCTAACAGCGGTTTTCTTTTTCATGGTGGATGAATGAGGGGTTGAATATGAAGGGGTGATGGCCGAATGAGAGGAGGATGGAAGGAGGTTAGAGGTGCAATAAATGAGGATTGGAGAGAGATGATGGGAGGTTAATGACCATAATGGCACGGTTATTATCCAAATGGGAGTTTCAAAAAGTGATAAAGAGGGAGTTTTTCCTTGAATCAAGGGATTTAGTTGGAAGGAGAAGATATGATTTGACAACATGTATCTTCCAACTAGATTTGAAAAGACAATCTAAAAAATTTTGTGATTTTATTTTTTCAAGGAAGGAATAACTAACTAAACTGCCATGGTGGGGTCAGAATTTATTAGGTGGGGCCCAGGAGAATTTAAATTTGTGTTGCCTCCCCCTTGAACAGAGCTCCTCTATCAAGCTTGCGTTTTTATCTCGTCCAAACCTACGAGCAAAACGGAACAGAGTCACATATTCACAAATTTTCAATGAAACTTAAATCAAACATTCCCAAACTTTTTCTTAAGGTGCAGAATCTGTCTTCACAGAGAGGTTTTGTAAAAATATCAGCAATTTGGTCTTCAGATTTTACAAATTGAATATCAATAGTACCCTTTTGCACATGTTCCCTAATAAAATGATATTTTATCTCAATGTGCTTTGTTCTTGAGTGCAGAACAGGATTCTTTGAAATGTTTATGGCACTCATATTGTCACAAAATAAAGGAATACTATTGATTTTTAATTTGTAATCTTCTAATTGTGTTTTTAACCAAATTAATTGAGTGCAACATGCAGATGCGGAAATGTATTCAGCTTCAGCTGTGGATAGAGCCACTGTGGCTTGTTTCTTGCTTGACCACATGTTGAGTGAGCTTCCAAGGAAGCAACACATGCCGGACGTGCTTCTTCTATCCACTCTATCTCCCGCATAATCTGCATCACAAAACCCTACTGCACAAAATTCATCAGATTTAGGATACCACAAGCCATAATCACAAGTTCCCTTAATGTATCTAATGATGCGTTTAACAGCCGTAAGATGGGATTCTTTTGGGTGAGATTGAAATCTTGAACATACACCCACACTTTGAACAATATCCGGTCTAGAGGAGGTAAGGTACATGAGTGAACCTATCATTCCTCTATACCTTGTTTCATCCACATCTTGACCATCATCATCCTTTTCAAGTTTTGTGTTGGGATGCATTGGTGTACTCATTGCTTTGGAATTTTCTAGGCCAAACTTTTTGATAAGTTCTTTTGCATACTTTCCTTGGTAAATAAAAGTACCACTAGGAGTTTGTTTAATTTGGAGGCCAAGAAAGAAGGTAAGCTCTCCCATTAAACTCATTTCAAACTCACTAGTCATGAGTTTTCCAAACTCTTCACACAAGGAAATGTTGGCCGATCCAAATACAATGTCATCAACATAAACTTGAACAAGAAGTATGTCATCATTAGATGCTTTAATAAATAAAGTAGTGTCGGTGGTACCCCTTTGAAATTGATTTTCCAGCAAGAAGGCACTAAGCCTTTCATACCAAGCTCTTGGAGCTTGTCTAAGACCATAAAGAGCCTTAGTTAATTTGAAAACATGATTTGGAAACTCTTTTTGTTCAAAACCGGGGGGTTGTGCCACATACACTTCTCTATCAATAAAGCCATTAAGGAAAGCACACTTAACATCCATTTGAAACATTTTGAAACCTTTATGGGCGGCATAGGCAAGAAGCAATCTAATTGCTTCCATTCTAGCTACCGGAGCAAAAGATTCATCAAAATCTATACCCTCTTCTTGATCGTAACCTTGGGCCACTAATCTAGCCTTGTTACGAACAACTTGTCCATCCTCACCAAGTTTATTTTTAAATACCCACTTAGTACCAGTAACTTTCTTACCATCCGGATGAGGTACTAGTGTCCAAACCTCATTCTTGTCGAATTGAGCCAGCTCCTCTTGCATAGCCTTGACCCATGATGGATCTTCAAGAGCTTGTTTGACATTGTTGGGCTCCATTTGTGACAAGAGAGCAAAGTTGCTTGGTTCGGTTTGCCTTTTGGTAGAGGATCTTGTTGTTACACCATGAGAGGGATCACCAATGATGAAGTCATGAGGATAACCCCTCATAGACTTCCATTCTCTAGGTTTTCGGCCAGGTGTTGAACTTTGATGAACTTCTGATGGTCTCACTGTTTCAGTTTCTCGTGTCTGCTCAGGAGATAAATTGGAAGTTTCTCCTACAATCTGACGAGACAAAACCGGGCTGACAGATTCTTCAATTTGAACAGATTTGGGATTTTCTTTACTTGTTCCAGCCTCTTCACAATCTGAATCAATATCCTTCACAATACTGGGAATTAAGTTAGAATCACAAAAGGTAACATGTATGGATTCCTCTATTGTCCTATGCTCCTTGAGATAAACTCTATAGGCCTTGCTTGTGGTGGAATATCCAACAAACATTCCTTCATAGGATTTTGGATCAAACTTTCCAAGGTTTTCTTTATTATTAAGCACAAAACATTTGCATCCAAAAACATGAAAATACTTAAGATTTGGAGGGGTTCCTTTCCATAGCTCATAAGGTGTTTTCTTTAACCCTTTTCTAATGATTGTTCTATTCAAAATATAACATGCTGTGTTCACAGCTTCAGCCCATAAGAATTTAGGAATTTCACTCTCACACAACATAGCCCTAGTCATTTCTTGAAGGCTTCTATTCCTTCTTTCAACCACTCCATTTTGTTGGGGGGTTCTAGGACATGAAAAATTGTGAGAGATCCCTAAGTCATTACAGAATTTTTCAAAATCTTGATTTTCAAATTCTCTTCCATGATCACTTCTTAAATGGGCAATTTTCAAATCCTTTTCATTTTGAATTTTCTTACAAAGGGTGGAAAAAGCATAAAAGGCATCATTCTTATGAGCAAGGAAAAGTACCCAACCAAATCTAGAGTAATCATCTACCACCACAAGACCATAATGTTTACCTCCTAAACTTTGAGTTCTAGTAGGACCAAAAAGATCAATATGTAACATTTCCAATGGCCGTTTGGTTGATATTCCATCTTTTGATTTAAAAGAGGATTTTACTTGTTTGCCCAATTGACAAGCGTCACAAGTAAGATCCTTATCAAACTTGATGTTTGGAATCCCTCTAACCAAATTTCTTTTAACTAGCTTAGAAATTTGATACATGCTAGCATGTCCCAACTTTCTATGCCAAAGCCATTTTTCAGATTCAAAAGATGTGAAGCATGTTACATTTTGTTCCTTTAAATCCTCAAGAGTTAATCCATACACATTGTTGCATCTTTTAGCTTCAAAAAGAACATTCCCAGTTTTTTTCACACACAACTAAACAAACAGATTTCTTAAAAATAACTTCAAAACCCAAATCACAAAGTTGACTAACACTAAGCAAATTATGTTTCAAGCCATGTACAAGGAGAACATCATTTATACAAGAAGAAAAGTTTTTACCAACTTTCCCAACAGCCACAATTTTTCCTTTTGCATCATCACCGAAAGTGACAAGTCCTCCATCATAGTCATCAAGCTTTATGAAGAAGGTTGCCTTTCCGGTCATATGCCTAGAGCATCCGCTGTCCATATACCACACATTTTCCTTCCTTTTGGATGCTAGGCACACCTACAAAACAATGCTTAAGTAACCTTAGGTATCCAAATCTTTTTGGATCCTTTTACGTTAAACCATCTTCTATGTCCTAAGCCATTGTAATCAAAAACAATTTTATAAACTTTGTCACCAACCATTCTTTCACCGAAAAAGCATTGAATGGGAAAGTGTCCATTCCGATTGCATAGTCTACAAAATCTTGGAGTTGCCTTTTTGTTAAAGTAGGTGGGATCTTGAAATCTTATGTCATTAGAAGATGAAGCAATATTTTCAAAATGTGAATTTTCAGATTTATGAAACCCCAACCCAGCCTTATCATAAAGAGGTTTTTGACTAGCCAAGATGTGATTTAAACTTTCAGAACTTTGTGTAAATTTGGCTAAGTCTTCCTCAAGTCTTTTAACCTTTTTAAGCAACTCTTCATTTTGTTTAAAACAGTCCACATATGCAAGAACACAATGGTTACTTTCACAGCTCCTAACTTGGGCTCTTAACTGCTTATTTTCTTCAACAAGATCACAAGCAGTTTCGGCCTCTCTCACTTTTTCTTTTAGAAAACTGTTTTCGGCCTTAAGAATGGTAATTTGCTGTTCAAGTTCTTGATTTTCTAGCAGAAAACATCTTATTTTTTCAGAAAGGTGGTCTATCATAAGATGAAGATCTTCAGTATTAGGGTTATGAAAGACTACCTGATCTATGTGGTCTGCCATGAGACATGTCTGTGACTTGGTCTCGGTTTCTTCATCATCATCATCAGAATCATTCTCCAAGTCTTCCCATGTGGCCATCAGTCCTTTTTTCTTTCCTCTTTTTGGCTTTTCCTCCTTCTTCAGCTTGGGACAATCAGATTTGAAATGCCCCATTTCCTTGCAATTGTAGCAAGTTACCTTGCTGAGGTCTTTCTTCACTTTCCTTGTGCTGCTGCCTTTGCCTCTGAGCTTAGCCATTTTCCTGAATTTTTTTGCAAATAAAACAAACTCATTTTCAGAAGAGTTATCACTGGATTCATCATCCAGGGGGTTAGTCACAGAAGAAAATGCAATTCCTTTCTTTTTTGTATCTTTTTTCAAATAGGTATTTTCAAAAGCAAGAAGATTTCCTCTCAAATCATCAAGTGTTATGGAGTCTAGGCTAATACTCTCAGAAATAATTAAAGCTTTAGTCTCCCACTCTTTTGTGAGACATCTCAACACTCTTCTCACTAGCACAGAATCAGAATGTGTAATTCCCAGAGCATCTAAGCCAACAATGATAGCATTGAAACGTTCAAAGAGTTCATCAATGGACTCTCCTTCCTTCATTGCAAACGTTTCATATTCTCTGTTTAGCATATCTGCCCGAGTCTTCTTGACAATGGTGGTTCCTTCATGTGTGATTTGCAATTTGTCCCAGATTTCCTTTGCCGTTGTGCATCTTGATACCCGTCGGTACTCCTCAAAGCTGATAGCACAATTGAGCAGATTTATTGCCTTGGCATTTAACTCCACCTTCTTCCTATCTTCCTCGGTCCATCTTGCTTCTGGTTTGATAGAAACAACTCCTTCTGCACTTGTGGTAGTTGGAAATTTAGGCCCTTCGAGGATAATCTTCCAAAGTCTGTAATCCACTGCTTGTACGAATATCTTCATCCTCTCCTTCCAATAGGTATAGTTTTTCCCATTGAAAAGAGGGGGTCTGTTGCTTGATTGTCCTTCAGTTAGATTATAAGACACCACATTTGCGCCACTGTTTTCTGCCATGAGGATCTTTACTCCAAGCTGCAAAGCTTGATCTCTTTGAGACCAAGCTCTGATACCAATTGATGGTTTCAGTGGCTAAGAGAAGGGGGGGTTGAATCTTAGCCCCTTTTCTGCTTGCTAACACTTGCTGGATTCAGAGGAGACTTTTATGTTTTTAGCTCGTCCCTAGCCACGAGACATTTTCATTTTATCTCGTCACTTGGCACGAGACATTTTTGTTTTTGCTCCTGTGCAGTAGAAAACAGAAATGGAGTAGGAGAGGAAGAAAATTACACCAAGATATATCCTGGTTCGGCTGCTAAGTGCAGTGCAGCCTACATCCAGTCTCCATCACAACAATGATGGAATTTCACTATAATCAAACAGATTACAATTTGTAAAGTGCTAACCCAACTTACAAGGGGATTCTCACAGAATCATGAAACACAACATAGATGAACAAAGGAACTCTAAGACATCTATGGCTTTTTCTTTTAATTTTGCACTCTCTGCCTTTTTCCGCTCTATGGCTTTTTCATTACAAACCTCACTGTTTGCCTTTTACCATGAGACTCAAGACATGACAAAATTAAACAGAAAAATGCAAAACAGAATACATTGAAGGAGAAGAGAAAACTGTTAGCTCAGGTAGCTCTGAGAACTCTGTGCCTTGCACTCTCAATTTTTCTCCTTGCTTCAAACAGTGGCTGTCCACCCTTAATATAGAAGAGGGGAGCCTCCACTTATTGAAGCCAAAACTGAACCAACTTCTTCTTCCTTCAACAAAACCGGTTCGGCCACATAGAGAGAGAAGAGATAACCATGCATTAACCAACATGCAATTACCTCTAGTCCTTTCTTGATCATCACCCTTCATCAATCCGAGCTCTCCATCCTTGGCTTGCTCTCCAAGATGGAATTCTGGCCCTTGATGCTTCATGATGATGATGACTTCATCTGCTTCAATCTCTGCCTTCAACCATCACTTCGCCACTCTAGCTACTTCCTGTGGTGGTTGAGCAGAATCGAAGACAAGCCATGCTTCAAGAATCTCCTCCAGCTGGCCGAATCTTCTTCTTCCATTTTGAGCATGAAAGACTCAAGATAACCTCACCAAATCTAACCACATTTGGTGAATATCTTAGCCACAGCTCATTTTTATTTTAGTATGTTTTCTTGCCATCATTGTGATGGTCTTTAGGCTTGCTTTCTCTTCATCTCGGTAGCTTACTTTTGCTTCCATGGCTGCCAATATTTTCTGAGTAAAGACCGAAGAGAGAAAGAGTTGTGAGAGAGAAGAAAGAGAAAATATTCAATGGGTTTGAACAATAATCAATGAACAAAGAGAGAGAATGTAAAAGTTAATTCAAGTTTCCCACTTCCCTTTGTTGAGTAGCGTGTAGTGTCATAATAGCTATCAAATCAATCTTCTCTCTTTTTCTTATGTTTCCAATGTATTAATTAAATTTGAAATCCTTCAAAATAATGAAGTGGAATCCGTTGGAAGCATTTAGGCATTTCATTTGCTTCATGGATTCGAATAAGGCATGGAAACATTCATCAACATTGGGCTTGGTAGCAACAATATTTGATCTTGGCCCATTAATAACATTTGCTTTCCTGATAAAATTTGGAACATGCATAAAGCAAGTGGAAAGCATGTAACCCACTTGGGCTTAGATCAGAAAATTATTTGGGCCCAAGTAACATTAAAACAGCCACATTTATTTTTGTTATTAAAACCAAGGCTGAGTGTAAATTGGGCTTAGCACAATACATTTATTTCCGGCCCATGATTAAACCTGCAGCAAAATTATAATCATCAATGTATTGAATAAAAATTCAGATCAAATAATTTTGCAATTAATTAATTTTAATAATGTTTAGTCATCACACATATTAATTTAGAGTTTTTCAAACTCATCAAAGAACATTCGAAATTTAGTTAAAAAAATATTCAAAGTCCAAAGTCAATAAAAGTTCATTTTTAGTAGATTATAAATATAATATTAGCTGATGAAATTGAGTGCTATACGCTATTACTTCCCTCCTCACATTATTCTATTTATATCTCATGATCATATACCATTAGGGTCATCACTCATAAATAAGAGAGTAGAAGAAAATAAATATTTTACATAATGCATGAAATATGCTAATATAATGGTTATGGTACGTAGTATGACTTTATTTATGTAGACCAAAAAAAATACGTATATGATGACATTATTATTCTAACACAAAATTTAGTTCAGTTCTCCAAGAATAACAATTTTTAAAAGGGGAAAATGTGAAACAAAATAGTTACCTTTTTGAGTTCTCTTGCTAAGTGTGTGTGTGTGGGCTTATTGGAAGGATGGTGGTGATGGCCATGGGTGATAAGTGATCTTGTGTAGTGAAGAGCATGTTCTTGCATGTGAAGAGGCATGTCAGAAGCTTTCAACCTCGCGTTCAAGCTTATAGCAATTGAAGCCATTCTCATCACTGTGTTATCGTTATCATGAGCGTGCATAATAGCTTTCTTCTTCTTCACCAGCTTTTCTTCTTGTTTCTTTTCTTTCTCCATGCTCGTAGAATTATTCAAGATATGTTAGAGAGGCAAAAAGAAAAAAAAAGGTGAAGTGGAGTCAAAGAAAGAAGAAGAACAGAAGTGGTTGGTGTTGCGTGTTGTCGATTTATTTGAACTTTGACCGGTTGACTGTGTCGTATTGGACTTGAATTAATATGAAGTTTTTCATGCACACACTCAGAACGTAAAAACTGACTCAATTTTAAATATCAGAGTGTATTTGGCAAAGTAGTTTGAGAGGATAAAAGTGCGTTGAAGTTCTTTGAACGCTATTTTTTTATATTTGGCAATCTTTTTCTTCTAAACGCAGAGTTGATTTTACAGCTTAAAAACGCGTTTACTGAAAGCAAAAAAATTGTTGCTTTTACGTTCACTTCAACGTGAGTTCACTTTGATGATCATTATTAGTTTTTTCCAAAAGAATTTTTATATTTGTTTCAAGTCATTTCAAATATTTTTAATTTTTTTTCAATTTTTAGTATTTTTTTATATTTTGATTTTTTATTAAATTTATTATTATAATTCTATTATAATATGAATTATTGATCTTCTTAAAAATAATAAAGTAAATAAAAAACTAACCATACTGTTACGATGGATAACCGGAGATTGATGGGATGGACTCGTTAGGCTGGCCCGATCGTTTGAAGAGGGAAGCCTTCACAGGGAATCGCGCTTCTGGGACTCCGTCCGACTTGTGAGTATGAGTGAATGGGGGGAGGTACCTGCAAAGACACTCCGATGCCTAAGTCAGCAAGGGTGTAAGCAGGTTTAGAGAGTATTGAGACTTAGAGATACCTGAGAGATGTCAGTGTATTTATAGTGGTGAACTAATAACCACCGTTGAGGTAGCTCCACCTTTTAAGGTGGGTAACCGTCCCTTTATCTTAGGGAAGTTGAAATATGGCTCCTAAAAGTGGGTTGAGAGATTTTAGAAGTAGTTATTTTAGTGTTATCTGCCAGCTAATTCTCGTTCCCGACTTCTTTAGAGTAGGTCGTGGTGGGAACCGACTTCGAGGGGAAAGTTGATATGAAATAAGGACCAATTCCTTGGATTGGGCCTTTCTTTTTAGACCTGGGCCTTAGCGTTGGGTCAGGGTATGAACAGTGCCCCTACTAGAGCCCAATTTCTTTTAAGAATTGGGGTCGAGTATTTTAACTCGGAATCGACGTGTTTTGAAAATTCTCAACAGTCGCGTCTAATCAAACGTCGCGTCCGTTAGGAATTTGCGTATTTATACGCGGGGATCAGTTACATTGGGAACGGCGCCTCTCTTTAAATGACGGCCTCCGTTTTTACTATTATGCTCCTAACATTTTTATAAATACTTTCCCTCTCTTTCCTTGCTTCGTTTCTGATAATTTTCACACTTTCTCTCCTCTGTTCGAAAGAAGCTTTGTTCGAAGGGACTTCCTCTTTCTCTGCTCCTTCCCTTTTTCAAGCAAAGGTTAGTTTTTCTCTACTCTCTTTTTATGAAGTGCTTTTATTTGCATGTTCTTATTTTAGAGAGGAGGATTGGCTCGTAGGCTCTTAGTGACTCTGGTATGATTCCAGGCCCCTTAGAGACCCTGTTTTTTATCCTTTTTTCTTTTTCCTTTGTAGGTTTTGCTATACCTTTTTAGGAAAGAATGTCTTCTATAGAAACCCTTGCTCAATGAGTGGATGTCACTGTTCTGGGAGAGAAACCCTTTGTAGATACTGACTTCATCACCAACCTCCGCACTCATCATAGAATTTGTACTTCTGATGAGGATGAGCCGAAGTATGAGTTGATTGTCCCGGGTCCAGAAGACTGGGTTTGCTTTGCGAGCGCTGCTGAGGCAGCCCCTCATTTTTTCTATATGTATGAGAGCATGATTACCCGTTTGGGTGTTTTTCTTCCTTTTTTTGATTTTGAAATAGCCGTTTTACGTCACTGCCGTGTTGCTCCTACCCAACTTCACCCTAATTCTTGGGATTTTCTGAAAATTTACCAATTTATTAGCCATGCTTTGGATTTTC
Organism: Arachis hypogaea; assembly: GCF_003086295.3. Taxonomy (NCBI): domain Eukaryota; kingdom Viridiplantae; phylum Streptophyta; class Magnoliopsida; order Fabales; family Fabaceae; genus Arachis; species Arachis hypogaea. The sequence continues at coordinate 24,451,528 of NC_092053.1, read as the reverse complement.
TGACTTCTCTGAGAATTTTCTTTTTCCTCTTTCACATGACTAAGCCCTTCAGTGGGCAAAATAACAAACAACAGTGGGTGTCTTTCAGGGCTATACAAGGTCGGAGAGTCTTCACCCTTTTCGATGAATCCTTCTATGACTTCAAAAATTACTTTTTCAAAGTTCAAGCTGTAGAGGGTCACCACTCCTTTTTCCTGGATCAGAATTCTTCCCCTCGCTTTTCTTTGTACTGGCTAGAGGCCTCCCATTGTGAAAAATATGGCTTGGATGAGTTAGATGAAGTGGAGGCGGCCATTGTGGGGTTCCTCCGAGAAGTATGGGGGAGAGCCCCCTACTTGGATACAAAAAAGTTTCTCCAGGGGTCTCCGACTTTTGTCCAGGCACAACTAGGTAGATTTTTGTTTGTTTATCATATTTTCCGACTTGTTTTCTCCGACTTGTTTTACTAATTTTGGCTACCTAATTGTTTTTTATAGAGATGGCGAAGAAGAATTCTCGAGAGTCTTACCAGAGAGTTCAGGAGGCCAAGGTGAGGTCCCGTGCCAGGGTCGGCGGCGCCAGGGCAGCTGGTTCTTCCCTTCCTTCCCCCCTCTTCTCGCAGTTTGGGGACCCCCACCCAACCTATTGTCATTTCTTCCTCAGCCTCTTCTCTGCCGTCCCCCCTCCCCGATCTTCCCCTGAGCCTGAAAAGAAGAAGCGCAAGACTTTAGAGTCTAGCTCTTCTTTTGAAGGCGAGGCCAAGGTGGATGCGCCTCAGTTTGTTCGGAAGCATATCTATCCTCATACTCGTATAGGTATGGATGATGCTTCTGTTCGAAACCACCTTACCATTCTGGCTTAGGAGAGTATCAGGGCGGCAGGGGTGTGCACAAAGTTTCTTGATATCTTTGAGAAGACTTCCCTTAGCTCTTTGGGTTCATCCTCGAGGGTTGAGGAGTTGGAGGGGAGGCTTCGCTTATATCAAGGGCAGGAGAAGGTGCTGAGGGAGGAGGTCGCCAAATTGAAGGAGGAGAGGAATGGCCTCCAGGAGAGGGAGAGGAAGTTGCAGGCCCAGTGTTCCATGGCGAAGGGCCTGAGGGAGAAGGCGCAGGAGAGCTATTCGAGTTTGTTCAAGGACCTTGTGGAGGTGAAGAAGGACTTGATGAGAGCTCGGGAGGCCTATACGGAGTTGGAGGACTCTATTGTTGACGGGGCTGAAGAGGCGTGGCGGATCTTTAAGGAACAGGTCGGAGTTCTTGCTCCCGACCTGGATCTCTCTCCTTTGGATTTGGACAAGATTGTGGTTGACGGGGCTATCGATTCTCCTCACTCTCCCCAATATGTCACTGAGTCTGATCTAAAGACTCGGGGGCAGAGGATAATAGAGTCCCTTCCCCGACCAAAAGATGCCCCGAGTTCTTCGAAGGCTCCTGGAACTTCCACTCCGTCTTCTATGGATATTTCTCTCCCTGGTCTTGATGGTGCTCCGACTACTCTTCCTAACTCTGGTGGTGCTCTGACTACTCCTTCTGGCTCTGGTGGTGACGTCCTTCCTAACTGAAAAAGTGATTGTGACTATATGGGGGCCCGGCCTATGGGTCCCTCCTTTTTTAAACTATTTATTTTTAAACTGTGGTGGTAGTTTACTAACACTTTCTTGGCCTTTTATGGCCGTTAACAAAAAATACCCTTTTTTGGATAAGGGTTTTAAGTTACCTTTCTTTGCTTGTTGTGCACATGCTTGTCTGTTTAGGTTTTGAAAAAGAACCTTTTTGATCTTTCCTTTTGAAAAAACCTTTTCCTTGGCTGGCTGTCCTTTTTTCTAAGTTTTTCTTGAAATTTCTTAAGGACTAGGGATAGCCTTTGCCTTGGTGCTAATAGGTTTTCCGATCTCTTTTTGGTATTCCTTATACTCAATTTTTTGATTTATTGAGTTCTTATGACTTAGGTTATTTTTGCGATGCATTTCTTTGTTTCTCGGTTTTTCCGACTTGTAAGTCAGATAATTTTCGAGTTTACCACGATCGACTTTTATAACCTCTTTACACCGACTTATACCTCGTCGTTTTATCCTGACGACCATCTAGGTCGGTTCATGGGATTTTCACGCTTTGTCGAGCTTAAGTCGGTGCGTTTCGTAGAAAGAAAGAAAGCGAGAAGGAATTTATAAGAGATATTGTAAAAGATCTTTATTTATTTGTGAAGGTACTTTACTGCTACTAAGGGTTTTTGACTGTCTATTGTCCCTTAGTCTCTACTGTGATGCCTCGTTAAAAACCCTCCTTCAGAAAAAACCCTTTTATTTTGGGAAAAAATCATGAAGTTGGAAAAAGAGTACATCAGGGAGTAGAGTTCGCTTTTAACTATAGTACCTTTTCAAATTACAAGCATGTCACGACCTTGGTAACTCGGTGTCGTTTAAGTCGGTCACCTTATAATAACCTTTTCCTAAGACCTCACTAATTTTGTATGGTCCCTTCCAATTAGCAGCGAGCTTCCCTTCCCCAGATTTGTTGACTCCAATGTCGTTCCTGATTAAGACCAAGTCGTCTGGGGTGAAACTCCTTCGAATGACTTTTTTGTTGTATCTGGTGGTCATTCTTTGCTTCAATGCCGCTTCTCTTATCTGGGCTTGCTCTCGGACTTCGAGGAGCAATTCAAGTTCCTCTTTGTGCCCTTGTACATTTCCGACCTCGTCATGGAAGATCACCCTTGGACTTTGCTCGTCGACTTCTACTGGTATCATGGCTTCCACGCCATAAACAAGTCGGAAAGGTGTTTCTCCTATGGCAGATTGAGGCGTCGTCCGGTAAGCCCATAACACTTGTGGGAGCTCCTCAGCCCAAGCTCCTTTTGCATCTTGTAGCCTTTTCTTTAATCCTGCCAGTATGACTTTGTTAGCTGCCTCGACTTATCCATTTGCTTGTGGATGTTCCACCGAGGTGAACTGGTGTTTGATCTTCGTACTGGCTACTAGGCTTCTGAAGGTAGAGTCGGTGAACTGGGTTCCATTATCTGTGGTGATGGAATGAGGTATCCCATATCTTGTGATAATGTTTTTGTAGAGGAACCTCCGACTTCTCTGAGCCGTGATGGTGGCTAATGGCTCTGCTTCTATCCACTTTGTGAAGTAGTCTATTCCCACGATTAAGTATTTGACTTGTCCTGGGGCCTGGGAAAAAGGTCCTAACAGATCCATCCCCCATTTTACGAAGGGCCATGGAGAAGTTATACTGATGAGCTCCTCGGGGGGAGCCACGTGGAAATTTGCGTGCATTTGGCATGGCTAGCACTTCTTCACAAATTCTGTGGCCTCCTTCTGCAAGGTCGGCCAGTAGAACCTGGCTTGGATTACTTTTCTGGCTAGTGACCTGGCCCCAAGGTGGTTTTCGCAGATCCCATTATGAACCTCCTCTAGTACTTCCGTGGTCCTTGAGGTCGGTACGCACTTCAGCAATGGTGTTGATATTCCTCTTTTATAAAGGATATTTTTCACCAGAGTGTAGTATTGTGCTTCCCTCCGAATTTTCTTGGCCTCTTTTTCCTCTTTGGGGAGGATGTCGAATTTTAGGTAATCGACCAAGGGATTCATCCATCCGAGGTTTAGCCCGGTTACTTCAAGGACATCTTGTTTGTCCTCTGTTTTCACCACAGAGGGTTCTTGGAGAGTTTCCTGGATCAAGCTTCTATTATTTCCCCCTGGTTTGGTACTTGCTAACTTGGAGAGGGCGTCTGCTCTGCTATTAAGATCCCGAGTTATATGTCTGATTTCAGTTTCTGCAAAGCTCCCGAGGTGCTCCAGAATTTTTTCCAAGTATCTCTTCATATTTGGGTCTTTGGCCTGATACTCTCTATTTATTTGGGAGGTCACCACTTGAGAGTCACTAAATATCGTCACTTTTATCGCACCAACCTCTTCTATTAGCTTTAAGCCTGCAATCAGGGCTTCATATTCTGCCTGATTATTAGAAGATGAGAATTCAAATTTAAGGAAAACCTCTATTTGTGTTCCCCCTTCATTAACCAGTATTATGCTTGCACTGCTTCCTGTCTTGTTTGAGGATCCATCTACGTATAGTTCCCATGTAGTTGGCTTTTCCTCTCAGTCTCCCGCATATTTCGCTATGAAGTCAGTGAGGCATTGGGCTTTAATTGCCGTCCGGGTTTCGTACTTCAAGTCAAACTCGGAGAGTTCTATTGCCCACTGAACCATTCTCCCTGCAACATCCGTCTTTTGGAGGATTTGCTTCATGGGTTGGTTCGTTCGGACTCTTATTGTGTGGGCTTGGAAGTAAGGCCGTAACCTCCGTGAGGCTGTTACTAATGAGTAGGCAAACTTCTCTAGTTTGTGGTACCTTAGTTCAGGGCCTTGTAGAACTTTGCTGGTGAAGTACACTGGATACTGCCCGACCTTATCCTCTCGTATCAGGGCTGATGCTACAGCTTTGTCTGCTACAGACAAGTATAGAACGAGCTCTTCCCCACTAGAGGTCGGGTCAAAATTGGAGGTAGGCTCAAGAACCTTTTGAACTCCTGGAATGCTTCTTTGCATTCTGGAGTCCAGTTAAACTGATATCCCTTTCTTATTAGCGAGAATAGTGGAAGAGATCTTAATGCTGATCCTGCCAAAAACCTAGAGAGGGCTACAAGTCAACCATTCAATTGTTGAACCTCTCTTAAGCAAGTCGGGCTTTTCATTTCCAGGATGGCTTTGCATTTATCGGGATTTGCTTCAATCCCCCTTTGCGTCAGCATAAACCCCAGGAATTTTCCAGCCTCCACCGCGAAGGTACACTTTGCGGGATTTAGCCTCATCCTATGTAACCTTATGGTGTTGAAGACTTGTGAGAGGTCTTTCAAGAGGTCGGTTTCTTTCCTGGTTTTTACTAGCATGTCGTCTACGTAGACTTCCATTAAGTTCCCGAGGTGGGGAGTGAACACCTTATTCATCAGCCTTTGATATGTGGCCCCGACATTTTTTAATCCAAATGGCATCACCACGTAGCAGTAGTTTACTCTAGGTGTGATGAAGGATGTTTTTTCCTGATCCGACTTGTACATCGGGATCTGGTTGTATCCCGAGTAGGCATCCATAAATGACAAGTATTGATACCCTGAGCTAGAGTCCACTAGAGTATCAATGCTTGGAAGTGGATAGGGGTCTTTAGGACATGCCTTATTCAGGTCAGTATAGTCGATGCACATCCTCCATTTGCCGTTTTGCTTCTTGACTAGTACTACGTTTGCTAGCCATGTTGGATATTTAACTTCTCTGATGAAGCTGGCTTCCAGGAGTGCTTGTACCTGCTCTTCCACCGCTTGAGCTCGTTCCGGGCCGAGCTTGCGCCTATGCTGCTGTACAGGTCGTGACCCCGGATATACTGAGAGTCTGTGGGACATGAGCTCGGGGTCTATCCCTGGCATGTCGGAAGCTTTCCAGACAAAGAGGTCAGAATTATCTCTTAGGAGTTTTGTCAACCTTTGCTTTAGGTTTTCCTCCAGGTTGGCTCCTATGTTGGTATTTTTTCCTTCCTCTTCGCCGATATGTACTTCTTCAGTTTTTCCACCTGGTTGTGGCCGCAACTCTTCTTTGGCTCTCGCGCCGCCGAGCTCTATAGTGTGTACTTCCTTGCCTTTTTCTCTCAGGTTTAGGCTTTCATTGTAGCTTTTTCTTGCCAATTTTTGGTCTCCCCGTACCGTAGCTATTCCCGCATATGTCGGGAATTTCATGCAAAGGTGAGGGGTAGATACCACTGCTTCGAGTCGATTTAGGGTAGTTTTGCCAATCAAGGCATTATATGCTGACCCTACGTCGATGACTATAAAGTCTATGCTAAGAGTTTTGGATTTTTCCCCTTTTTCAAAGGTTGTGTGGAAGGAAAGGAATCCTAGTGATTTTATTGGTGTGTCGCCTAGTCCATACAGGGTATCGGGGTAAGCCCTCAACTCTTTTTCATCCAACCCTAGTTTGTTGAACGCGGGCTTGAAAAGGATGTCTGCCGAGCTCCCTTGGTCTACTAGAGTTCTGTGGAGATGGGCATTTGCCAGGATCATGGTTATCACCACTGGATCATTGTGTCCAGGGATTACTCCTTGCCCATATTCTTTTGTAAATGAGATGGTTAGGAGGTCGGGTGCTTCGTTCCCGACCTGATAAACTTGCTTGAGGTGTCTCTTGCGAGATGACTTGGTGAGTCCTCCTCCCGCAAATCCTCCCGAGATCATATGTATGTGTCTCTCGGGAGTTTGTGTTGGCGGGTCTCTTCTGTCCCCGTCATCTCACTTTCTTTTTCTATGATTGTCCGACCTTTCCATGAGATATCTATCAAGTCGGCCTTCTCTGGCCAACCTTTCTATCACATTTTTGAGGTCGTAGCAATCATTTGTTGAGTGGCCATACATCTTATGGTACTCACAGTAATCACTGCGGCTTCCTCCCTTTTTATTCTTGATGGGTCTAGGAGGTGGCAGCCTTTCAGTATTGCAGATTTCTCTGTATACATCCACTATGGAAACTTTTAGAGGAGTATAAGAGTGATATCTCTTTGGTCTGTCGAGACCGACTTCCTTTTTTTTCTTGGGCTCCCTTTCTTTCTCTTTTATCGAGTGGGGGTGCCCAGGTCGCCAACTCGGCTCCCGTAGTCTGGCATTCTCCTCCATGTTGATGTACTTTTCTGCTCTTTCTTGTACATCACTCAAGGAGGTGGGGTGTTTTTTTGATATGGACTGCGAGAAGGGACCTTCTCTAAGTCCGTTTACTAGTCCCATGATGACTATCTCAGTGGCCTTGAATCTCCAAGCACGCTTTGTTGAACATTTCCATGTAGTCACATAGAGGTTCTCCGACCTCCTGTTTTACTCCCAGGAGGCTCGGCGCGTGCTTTATTTTGTCCTTCTGGATGGAGAACCTCATTAAGAATTTTCTCGAGAGATCCTCAAAGCTGGTAACTGACCTTGGGGGAAGGCTATCGAACCACTTCATTGCCGCTTTTGACAGGGTGGTCGGGAAAGCTTTGCAGCAAGTGGCATCAGAAGCATCAGCCAGGTACATCCGACTTTTGAAATTGCTTAAATGATGCTTCGGGTCTGTGGTTCCGTCATAGAAGTTCATATCGGGGCTTTTGAAGTTTCTTGGAACTTTCGCCGTCATTATGTCCTCCATGAACGGATCCTCTCCTCCCAGGGGCGACTCTTCTCGGTCGCCACGGGAGTTCCGACTTCTAAGGAAAGATTCTAGCTTCAAGAGTTTTTCTTCCAACTCTTTTCGTCGCTCTATCTCTTCCCTGAGATTTCGCTCCGCCTCTCGTTGTCGCTCTAATTCCTGTTCCAGCTGTTCCAAACGACCTTGATGACCATGGACCAACCTCATTAGTTCGGCCGCATGGGGTGGCCCTTCCTTTCCCGATTCGCGTCCATCCGAGGAGTTTACCTTTGGATTTTTGAACCCAGAGGTGCCTTCTCTATGCTGGTCGTTGGTCCCCTGGTGAAGGGTCAGGTCTGCGTCATTGTTTCCAGTGTCCAGATTTTTCTGTTCGAAATCAGACGCTGTATTGCCATCCTCTGGAGAATTGTCCGCCATTACTGGTTGATCTCTCGGGTCCCCGGCAACGGCGCCAATGTTACGATGGGTAACCGGAGATTGATGAGCTGGACTCGTTAGGCTGGCTCGATCGTCTGAGGAGGGAAGCCTTCGCAAGGAATCGCGCTTCTAGGCCTCCGTCCGACTTGTGAGTATGAGTGAATGGGGGTAGTACCTGAAAAGACACTCCGATGCCTAAGTCAGCAAGGGTGTAAGCAGGTTTAGAGAGTATTGGGACTTAGAGATACTTGAGAGATGTCAGTGTATTTATAGTGGTGAACCAATAACCACCGTTGAGGTAGCTCCACCTTTTAAGGTGGGTAACTGTCCCTTTATCTTAGGAAAGTTGAGATATAGCTCCTGAAAGTGGGTTGAGAGATTTTAGGGGCAGTTATTTTAGTGTTATCTGCAAGCTAATTCTCGTTCCCGACTTCTTTAGAGCAGGTCGTGGTGGGCAGGGACGGATTCAGAAATGATATTATGGGGGGCCAATAACACATATAATATTAAAAATTATGTAAAAAAATTATATAATATAAGATGTATTATAAAAATATACGGATAGAGAATATATTTTAAACTAAAAAAAATATGTGTATACTTTTTTACTAATGAAGTGGTCGATTCTTCGTATAATAAAATTCACCGATAATAGAATTTGTGTCAAAATTTTTAATGATTTTCTTTTCAATATAATTAAAAGACAATTAGCAAGAAATTCATCTTTTATTTTGTTTCTAAGTTATTTTTCACAATATTCATAGTTGAAAAAGATCTTTTAATTGTAACAGTTGAAACAGAGAGAATTAATACCAAACGAATAAAAAAAACGGCCACAAGAAGAAAAAGAATTCACTTTATGAGATTTAAAAATTTTATTTAATTAAAAAATATTAGTAATAATATCTTTTTCAGATTTTTTTTAATATTGTTATTTATTTTTTAGATATTAAAAATTATCAATATTTAAATTAGACTAAACTTTTATTTATATTAAACTAAATACTAAATATTTTTAAAAAAAAAATAAATTATACATAATAACTTATTACTATTAAAAAAAGTTGGGGGGCCGAGGCCACCACTCGCCCCCTTATGTCCGTCCCTGGTGGTGGGAACCGACTTCAAGGGGAAAGTTGGTGTGAAATAAGGACCAATTCCTTGGATTGGGCCTTTCTTTTTTTAAACCTGTGTCTTAGCGTTGGGTCAGAGTATGAACACATACATAAAAATAGAATCATAAGTAATAAAATTTTACGGTCCAAAATAATACTAAATAAAAGAATACTGAGAGTACAAACAAAATTATTGAATATTTTTTTTATTTGACATTGTAAAATTTATTATTATAATTCTTGTTCATTGTTTATTATTCTAATTTGTTATAATATATATTATTGTTCCTATTGAAAATGATAAATTAAATAAAATAGTAATCATACATAATAATAAAAACATAATTAGTAAAAAGTTAGAATTCAAAACAGTAAATAAAATAAGATTATTGAGAGTACTCATAAAAAATATTAAAATATATTATTTTATATGTTATTTTTAATTTAATAAATAAATATTAATTTTTATTAAAAAAATTATAACAAACTAAATTAGAATTTTATAAAAAATATTATATAAAAAATATACTAAAAGAAATATAAAAAAGGATTAAATATACTAAAAAATAATATTATAATTTAATATTATATTTTTTTAATAATTAACTAATTATTTATCTAAAAGTGATTTTAACTAATATTATCCAAATAATTTCATTTTATCAAAATCAATTTTAGTATAAAATTGCCAAACATAAATCATGTTGACACAAACTCACTTCTATCCAAAATCAATTTTACAAAATCACTTTCATTTAAACTCCAGTTTGACCAACTCTAATCCAAACACACACTCAGCTGTTGAGTAAGAAGTGGTTGCTGTGTTTGATAACCACAAGTTTGAAAGGAAAAAAGCACGTTAGAGATTTTTAAAAGCTTCTATTTTTTGTTTGGTTAATTTTCTTCTTTACAAACACAGAAGTGATTTTGTTTAGCCACTACCTTCAATATTTATTTTTCTTTTACTAATTTTATCTTTTATACATGTTATTATATTATTAATAAAATTCTTATTATTTCTCTCTTTATAAACTCTTTTTTTATTATTTATTATTTATATTTTTATTAATTTTTTATTTGATATTATATATTTTTATAGTTATAATTTTTGTGTATTATATTTATTATTATCTTTTTATAATAGAATTTATTGATCCCATTAAGTAAAATAAATTAAACAAAAAAAGTAACCATAAATAATAATAATAGTTAAAAATTATATAGTACTAAAAAAGAGTACTAAGAGTATTAAAAATATACTATATAAAAACATATAAAAAATATAAAAAAATTAAACATATATAAAAAAATAACATTATAATTTAATGTAATGTTCTTTTAAGTAATTATTTATCTAAAGTGATTTTAATTAATATTATCCAAATAATATTTATTTTATCAAAATCAATTTTGGTAAAGAGTTGCCAAACATAAATTATGTTGATACAAACTTATTTCTACCCAAAATCAATTCTATAAAATCACTTTTATTCAACTGATTTGAAGTTGATTCATTCATTGTTTCAATTCAAAAGTACAGATCAAAGAAGAAAACGAAAAAGAAGATGAACGACGAAACTAATTGCGTTGAATCAATCCAGATCCATAATGTAGAGAAGAAAAACGCGAAAGAGGAGAACAACTAATTTAATTAGGTTAAAGAAGAAGAAAAAGAAGAAGAAGATGATGATAAAGAAGAATCCGAAAGAGATTTACGTTGTATGAGAAGGTTTACCTTGAGAAACGTTGATAAAGCAAAATAAAGATTTCTTATATAAGTTATAAGAGGCGCGTGTAAAACAAACGAAGATGTAGAGTGGGAAGTGAAAGTTACATGGATACATGCATGTAATTTTTACATGGATACTACCCCTCACTTCTAATAATATATATATATATATGCGCTCTCTTTAAGTGTTCCCTATTAAATCACGCCGAGGATAGAGGAGATATTCGGAAGTTTTATTTAAATATTAATTAATTGCACATAGACTTTGATAGCACAAAACGAGAAGAGAGAGTTCTAGCCACACGACGACTTTGATAGATTGATATCGGAGTTGTATATATGCCATATGCATGTGGGAGAAGGTTGTAAACGACAGAGGTAAATGGTAGCAAATTGAAGTCATGAGTAGCTACAAGAAATTGATGAAAGACAAAATAGAACAAAACAAATTAGAGATGATGAGAGAAAGCTTTGGAGAGCCACATAGGTGGACCAACTAAAAGCCTACATGTATAATGACTCCCCACCAATACCAATTATGAGAGCGAAGGTTCCCCACACAACATCCAATGAGAGGTGGACTGCGCTACCAAAATCCTTCAACTAAGATTAAATAAAAATAAAATCAGCTGGCCTATCCAAACCAAACACAACTCCATCGTTAATTACAATTTCAATTAATAAATAAAAGGGGAGGATGAGGAACAACAACTAATAACAAGCTAAGCTGGGTTTTGACCTTGATTGAAGATGGGTTCTCAAGTGTCCAAACAGGTGGAGCGAAGAAAGGCGATAAAGGCTGAGAAGAAAATATTGTCAGATCTAAAGAGCAGCAGCGAGGAAGAGTACCCAGGGAGTGAGTATCGCCCTAAAGACAGGAAGAACTGGATGTTAGAGCTGAACCCAGAGAAAGTTCGAATCAACCAGATCGTGTGGCCAGGAACACACGACTCTGCCACCAACAAGATTGGCATCCCACTCGTCACTCGCCCCTTCGCTCAGTGCCAGTCTCTCTCCATCTACCAGCAACTCCTCTGCGGCACCAGAGTCCTCGACATCCGTGTCCAGGAGGACCGCCGCATATGCCACGGCATCCTCCTCACTTACAGCGTCGACGTCGTCATCGCCAACGTCAAGAAGTTCTTGTCCGAGACTCAGTCGGAAATCGTCATCCTCGAGATTCGAACGGAGTTCGGCCACGAAGACCCCCCGGAATTCGACAAGTATCTGGAGGAGCAGCTGGGGGAGTTCTTGATCCACCAGGATGACTCAGTATTCGGGAAGACCATCGCGGAGTTGTTGCCAAAGAGGATCATATGTGTTTGGAAGCCCAGAAAATCGCCTCAGCCCAAGCCGGGAAGCCCCTTCTGGAGTGCGGGCTTTCTCAAGGATGATTGGATCAACACGGATTTGCCGTCCACCAAGTTCGATGGCAACTTGAAGCATCTCAGCTCGCAGCCGCCCGTTTCGTCCAGGAAATTTTTCTACAGGGTGGAGAACACTGCAACCCCCGTCGCAGATAACCCCGTTTTGTGTGTGAAGCCCGTCACGGGCCGCATTCATGGCTATGCTAGGCTCTTCATCGCTCAGTGCTTCACCAAGGGCTATGCTGACAGACTTCAAGTCTTTTCCACGGATTTCATTGATGACGACTTTGTTGATGCATGCGTTGGACTCACTCATGCAAGGGTTGAAGGCAAAACCTGAGACAATTCTCAATTTATCTTTCTTCAAAATTAAACTTATTTAAGTTAGTTATTCTTGTTCTGCTCTTATTCTCCTCCTGTGGTATCGGTCATAGTTCTTATTTCATTTATCTGTAGATCCGTTATAGAATGTTTGCATGTTGATGGGCTTGTAAACTTTGTATAGGCTATTTGATTGTAATGTCAAAATAAACTAATTAAATTATTGGTTTCTTAGCTTGAGCAATCCCATTCATATAGCGCAACGTGGAAAATAAGAGTGTAATGAACTGCTTTTACCCTGAGCCTTAGCCATGAGGAATCCATGAGAGTACTGCGGAACACGATTTTCATTCCATTCAACTACACGAAATCGACGATTATTATTGCTTTAGTATTAACTATTATGTACTGACTTAATATGTGTCGGCACAGCGAACGTGGATGCCAACACACAATAAAAGGATTTGGTTCCAGGATATCTACTTTTTCTTTTTAATCATCTTTCTGACTTGCAAAATACAGTTGGTTCCTGCTTTTTAATCAATCATTCTTAGTGTTAAGAGAATAATTAGAATCGAATTAGATCAATTAGTATTATATTTGTATATTAATTGTAAGATTTTATGTTTTTATTACTTTAATTCTATTAGCAGTTATATATACTCTTTTTACATTGTATTTTTACTCTCTTGTTCCTAACATGATATCAAGAGTATAGGCTTTTTTTTCGTTCATAGCCCCTTGTTTTTTCTCTTCCGGCAGTATTTTTTGACCTCATTTTTTTATCATTTTTCGACGCTTTGACCCTATTTTTTGATCATTTATAATTTATGATTGAGTAAAGTATCGTTTTTATCCCCAACGTTTGGGTAAGTTCTGTTTGTGTCCCTAACGTTTAAATCGTCCTATTTGTATCCTTAACGTTTATAAAAGTGATTCAATGTTATCCTACTATCAATTATACTAACAAATCATATTATATTTTCTAATTATTCTCACTTGGATGTATTCATTTTCAATTAGGTCTCACTTGGATGTGGTCGATTTTAATATTATACGCACTATTTGTGTTTAGATTCAAAAGTGAATTATGTAAATGTTATAGGAATTAATTTTAACATTTGATGAGCTATTTTTCGAAGTAGATCATCGATTCTATCCAAACATTTATATTCTAACTTCAAGAAGAGGTTTTTAAAACTCAAGCTAAAGCGTTCATGATGTGTAATTGGCGGTAGGATAACATTGAATCACTTTTACAAACGTTAGGGATACAAATATGACGATTTAAACGTTAGGGACACAAATAGGATTTACCCAAACGTCGGACACAAAAACGATACTTTACTCTTTATGATTTAATTAATATAATTTATTTTTTTTATTTTTTACTTTTAGTAACAAATTAATTTATAAAGAACATTATGTACTCTTTATTTTTTTGGAATGCATTAATATTTATACTAGAAAAAAATAAATGATAAAATTGAAAAACTGTGATTTAGCCAAAAAGAAAATTCTAAAAAAGGAGAGGATTCATTTGATTTGAGGAAAAAAAAAAAGGTTAGCAGGTTCTTTCGTCCAAACAAATTAAAGCTATAAGAGATTTTGGTTTTGGCATGTTGTGGAATGTAGTTTTGGCTTAAAGCGAGAAAGTATGAGAAGGAAGCAAGCATGGGAATGGTTTTGACAGAATGAAACAGAAGATTTCACACTTTACAACAATGAAAAGGGAAGTGAATGTGATCATGTGAGAGACTGACCCAAAATGCAGTGTGTTAGGTGAGTTTCTCTCTGCATTGCACCATTTCCATGCTAATGAAATGTCAGGAATATAATCATGTGCTTTATCTGCTTTTATATATATATATATATATTTTTTAAAAAGGTTCTAAGTTATGTTATTGTTAGTCGAAAATAATTAATTTTAAAAAGAGATTGGATTTGAGATTTAGGAAGCGTGTTTCTCAAAAGAAAGATCTACATCGAGAAAATTTATGACAGGGAATGTATATTGTCATGATTAATCAACAAACTGTTCGATGTGATTAATAAAAAAATTTAAGTTTTGAAGGTTACTTCTGGCCCGTTGCTCATGTCAAGTAAAAGGAGTGGAAACAGTTAGTTATGAATTAATGTACGTGAAGATAGGGGTGTAAGTTACCGAACCAAACCGAAATTTATCACAAAACCGAACCGAAATTTACAATAACCGAATAAAAACCGAAAAAAATCGGTTTTTTTGGTTTTTTTCCGATGTAAACCGATCGGTTCGGTTCGGTTTTCGGTTGGCTCGGCAAAAACCGAACCGAACCGAACCGAACCGCATAAGTGGTTTAGTAATACATTGAATGGAAATTTTAGACTTAATAAATGTGTTTGTTTTATGTTTAGTTGTTGGAATGAGTTGAAATTGTGTTGAATTTGAATGTAATATAATATTATTTCAGTTTATTGATTGTTTTGAACATCATTTTACTAAAATTAATTTTTTATTAGTTAGAATTTAAAAACCGAAAAAACCGACCGAACCAAACCGCTTTTGGTTCGGTTTGGTTCGGTTCGGTTGTTGCGCAGATAGCAAACCGATTGGTTGGTATTATGTAAAAACCGAACAGATCGGTTCGGTTGGTTTTTGGTCCAAAACCGAACCAAACCGAACCGATAACACCCCTACGTGAAGATTATCAACAAACTGTTCGATGTGATTAATAAAAAAATTCAAGTTTTGAAGGTTACTTTTGGCCGTTGCTCATGTCAAGTAAAAGGAGTGGAAATAGTTACTTAGGAATTAATGTACGTGGAGATTGTATTTTAATCTGATTGGTTGAAAATTCTTATAAATAGGAGAAGATTTGAAGGGACAAAAATTAGAATTTTATTTCAGAAATTACTTACGTAAACTCACATTCTAGCGACTTACTGAGTTTGCTTCGAGTTAATTTTATGTAGGGTTCCTTCCATTTGTTTTTACATTTTCATTTATATTTTTCGTAAACTTTATTTTCTTTGCAAATTTACTTTTCAACCATCATTTACTTTCTCTGTTCTCTTTAAGATTCAGCACTTTATTTTTTTAATTTCAAAGTCCTTTGATCATGTCGAAGGCAATTTATTGCTTTATTTAAATTCAATGCGATTTATTCTTATTCTAGTCAATTTATTTTTGAACTACTTTGTCCCTATTTTCATATTTTCTTTTTATTTTTGTTCAATTAAAAAAATACTTTGATGTACTTTAAAAGAACTGATACTCACAAAAACTAATTCAACAACAACTTTCACAAAAATAACCTTTAATATAAACTAGCTAAACACAAAGATCTGTCACTCATTCTAATTATCAAATATTGTTACAGGATTAATTCTAAGCTTCTTAAAAATTTAGTTACTTAGAATATATTTAATACAAATTAAAAATTTTAAAGATAAATTAAAATAAAATAAAATTTAAAAATATTTCTAAAATTTTAATAAATTTTACGGACAAAAATTATATTTTATACATTTAAAAGATTAGGAGGATTTAAAATTCTCAAATATAAACATAATAAAATGTGAATGAAAAATTAAATAGAAACCAAAATTATGAAATAAAATTTAATTTTTACGATTAAATAGTATTTCATTCAAGGTGTTGCCACTAAATCTCTTGTTCCTATTAAGCTTAGATTACTAAACTAGATGAAAAATATTAGACTAAAATATATTTTTTGTTGTTAGAATTTTTTTAAAATTTTTAAAATATTTTTAAGTTTTATTTGTTTTAATTTAATTTTTAAAATTTTTTATTTATATCAAATATATTTCTGATAGCAAAATTTTTAAAAAAATTAGAAATAATTCAGCAATAATGCATGATAATTTTATTTGATTTATTTATATTAAAAGTTGTTTTTGTAAAATTATTGCTGAATTAATCTTAAATATTTTAAAAATTTAACTGCCAAGATATATTTAAAAAAATATATACTTTATCCGAAATATTAATTCTTGAATATTCACTTTGAAATATTTGACAATTTGTCCTATATTATCGTGAAGGAGAGGTTCTATGAGAGAAATAGAAATCAATCTTCATTCATTAATTTCAACTCACTAATGGTACATATATGTTAACCGCTTTGAGTGCAAAGAGAGTAGTAAAAAATAAAACCATACTTCTAATGAACCGCCTATATTATCTAACTAGCTTCTAATTAGTTTTTCTAATTAATTAATTTACTCATGAAGCATAATATGCCCCTCAATTGGCATGTATAAATTGATCATGCCAAATTTAGAAATGAGATTCTTGAATTACCTTATAGATACTGACTTAGTAAAGACGTGTATTAGCTAATGTTAGGTCCTAACGTGTATGAGCTTGATAAATTTTTTTATTATTTTTTTTCGAACAAAATAGCAATCGATCTCGATATGCTTATTCCATTCGTAAAAGGTGGGGTTAGAAACAATGTGGATAGCAAATTGTGAATCACAGCTACCATGACCTTGTACTCAAATTCTATTGAGGATCTAGAAACTGTGTACTGCTTCTTAGATCTTTAAGACACCAAAAAATTCTCTTATAAACACGCAATAGCCAATCACATTACTTGTGTTAGGGCACCCTGTCCATTCTGCATCAGCATATGCCATGAGCCTCAAATTAGATTTGGTTGAGAAAAGCAATTCTGACTAGCTATGCCTTTTAAGTATCTTAGAAGGTGGTGCAATACATTTTGGTGTGTGGTGGTAGGACGAGAAAGAAACTAGTTGAAGGGTAGAGATAGTATAGGTGATGGGAGGCCGTGAGATTGTGAGATACATCAATCTCCCAATCATATGTCTATAGTCAGTTGGGTCAGGAGAAGTAGCTCACCATCTGAGGCACACATCCTCAAACTAGTTTCCATGGGTAGGAAAGTAGACTTAGCATCAATGAAGTTCGCATCTTGTGAACAAATAATATTTTCAGAGTATATTTTTTTCTTACTTAACACATTTTTTTCTTACTTAACACGATGCCTTCTGAGGATTTGGCCAGCTCCAATCCAAGAAAGAATTTGAAGAGTGACTCGAGCAATTTTTGCACCTTGTGAACCATCTCAGATGAAGGACTTACTAATATTATGTCATCTACATACACAAGTAGATAGACCTTGTAAATTGTCAGTGCCATATGTAAACAAAGAATAATCCCTCCTTGATTATTTGAAGTTGTTGCTGAGCAGGGTAGTAGAAAACTTGTAGAATCATTGTGGATTTGTGGTAAAGCCTGTTTGAGACCATATATCAACCTGTTCAGCCTGCATACCATGTTCAAATCCTTGCATTTATAACCAAGTGGAAAATAGGGGTGGCAAACGGGTCGAAATCCGCTTGACCGATCTGCATAACTCACTAAAAAAGAAGAATCGGGCTGAAAATTTAAAACCGTCATAATTAAAAAGCCCACTTAACCTGAACTGCCTAATCTGCGAGCTTTGCTGGGTTTCGGTGCGGCGGGTCGGGGTTCTCCGGTGGGCCCATTGCTTTTTTTTTTTTTTATAATTGAAGATGTTCTAAGTTATAATTTGGATTATGTTTTATGTTTGATTGATTAGAGACTTGAAGATGTTTAATTATATGTTTTCGACAATGTTTGTATTATTTTTTACAATGCTACTTTTATTATTTTGTTTCAGAAAACTTGGTTGATGATTATGTTTATTACATAGTTAGAATTATAAAGATTTTAATGTTTGTGAATTAGAAATTATAATTTTTTTATGTCTTTAAAAATTATAAATTTATTGAAATGGTTGTGAAATTATATATTTTTTAATATTTAATAATTTATTAATAAAAAATAAAAAAATTAATAAAAAATAAAAATGGGAGGGATTAGCTCGCTAACCCGCCGTTAGATAGGGTGGGGGAGGAATTCGAGACCATCTCACTAGACAGGGTAGGGCGGGCCAGTGCACCAAATGGCATGCTTTTGGCGGGACAAAGCGTGGGCAGACTAGCCCATTTGCCACCCTTAGTGGCAAGTCTATGTACACTTCTTCAAACTGTAAAAAAGTGCACTTGAACAGTAATAAGTTTTGCTATTTAGATTCATTTGAAACAAACACTAATTAGTAATGGAAGCCAAGGACAAGAGCACTTGAACAGTAGTGAGTTTTTCTATTGAAAAAAAAAGTATTTTTATAGTCGATTCCCGCTTGTTGAATGTAATCCTTCGCAACAAAGCGAGTCTTGTATCTCTCTATTGATCCATCAGTCTTACACTTCACCTTATTCACCCATCTACAACCAATAGTATGCTTCCTTGTCGGTAGCGACACTAATGTCCAAGTGTTGGTGGACTCCATGGCCTTCAATTCCTCATCCATGGCCTTCCTCCATTTCGGATACTTGATAGCTTGGTGAAAGAAAGATGATTCAGGTATAGTAGCAATGTTTGCCACAAAACTATTATATGACTTGGACAAAAAAAAATGGTGACACTGACAATCTTTAAGATACTATGGTGGTTTTGTAAGTCTGGTGGATTGTCTAAATGGAAGTGCAGGATTAGGGAAAAAGATATGAGGTGAGGATTCTTCCAAAAAATTATCAGGGGCAGCTTCATATGTGATAAAGACTGATGGGGTGGTGACTATAATTGGGGATGAAATTTAGGTTGTTCCATTTAAAAAATTATCTACGAGGGAGGAGTGACTACGGGATAGTTTACAAAAAGAAAACTCATCTTCCATGAAAGTAACATCTCGAAAAAAAAATTATTGTTTAAGTCATACAATTTTTAGTCCTTGTATCCAGAAAGATAACCAACAAAAGTTGTCACTGTCCTTGGAGTAAATTTATTTTCTGAGACATTAAAGTAGATGCATGAGCAACACCCAAAAATTCTTAAAGTCTCATAGTCAGGCTGTTTAAGAAAGAGATGTTTATAGGGAGTGCAATATTGTAGTGGTGGACTGGACAATCTGTTTACCAAGAAGATAGCTGTCAAGATGCTTTCACCCTAGAACTCAGTTGGCACATTGGATTGAAAGAAGAGGGTTGTTGCGACATTGAGAAAATGCTGACGCTTGCATTCCATAACTGAATTTTGCTCAGGTCTCTCCACACATGAGAACTGATGTAAGATTCCTTTTGAAAGCAGAAAATCAGTGAGAGCTAGCTCTTTCGCATTGTCAGATCTAACCTGTTTCACTTTGACACTAAACTATCTTTTTGTAAGAACCGGAATTTTTTATGTAAAACTATTTTTATAAAAATAATAATTTTAAGTGCCCGAGATGGATTCAAAATTTAGAAGTTTTAATTTGAAAATATAAATGTGAAAATTGGTTTTCAATGAATTTTTCTGAGTCAGAAAAATGTATTTTCTACGAAAGACCAAGAACCGGCAGTCAAACCGGTCAAACCGGTTTAAGCCTGTCCGGTACTGTGTTTTGAGAAAAATAAGATTTAGAAAATTGGTTTATTGTTTTGAAAGGACAAAAATAATTTTAGAATTTAAAACCGGGCACTAATCTTAAAGGTTTTGGCCCAAAGTGGGCCAAACGAACCAAAAACGCTAACGAATTGGATCGGACCCAAACCGGGTCCAAGGTCCAACACATATAAGCTAATTAAATGAGCTTTGAACTCATTTCTCACCCTCCGCAAAGAGAGCCACGTGGATTGAGAGAGGGGAGGTGGTGGTACTATTCATCATCACCTTCCGGAAGCCATAACTTTTGATCCGGAGCTCCGATTGACAAGTCGTTTGCGGTCACGCGAAGCTCTCGATGAGCTCTTCCTTTCTATTTAAGTTTTTCTGGTAAGAACTCGAAGCTCACTCCCCAGTTTTCTACCCTAAGTTTCTGCGCGATTTTGGTTATGGGTTTTGAGTAGATTTTGTGATTTTGCTTATTTAGGTGATCTCTAGTAGCGAGTAATTGTTGGATTTTACCCCTAATCTCGTTGGGTAAGATAAAATTTCACTAAATCCTTGTGCTTATTTGTTTTGTGTATCTTAGGTTTTCATTTTGGTGATATATATGATGTTAGATTGAGTTTTGGATGTTTGTTGGAGTAGGTACGGTTGAGGTTTTGGATCAAGTTTGGTGGCTTCATTTTGGTGTTTGGTATGTTTGGAAATCGGCCAACATATGATTTCGGTTTCTTTTATGTAATATGTAATGTTTCTAGACACTTAGGCTAGTTGACCCTAAGATAGGATTGAATGATATTGGTGTATGAATAATTATATGTGAATTGATGTAGTTGTTGATTATATTGGATTAGTGTGGTTGATGGTGATTGTTGGGAATTATGGGTATTGATGAGTATTTATGGTGATTAGTTATATTGGTGAATAATGAGGATTATGAAAATTTAAGGTAATAAATTAATGTAAAATGTTGTGGTGGTTTGGAATAAAGGATATTGATGATTATGATGTGTGATGATGTATGTTGATGATGATTTTTGGATATTGAATCTTGTGGTTGATGTTATGTTAAGGTTGGTGGATTATTGTTGATGTGTAATGTTGTTGAGAGTTGTGGGTATGGTTGATAATTGATGATGGGTTGTGGAAATGATATTGATGAATAGAGAGAATTAGGATTGTTTGTGATGATTTTTGATTGTTGGAGAATAATGATTATTGATGGTTGAGGTTGAGGAATAAGTGGTATGAGATTTTGTGTTGATTTGGTAGTATTTGGATTGTGAGTAGTTTGGTTTCGAAATGAGAGTTTTGGTAAAAGTAAGTTTTTAAGGTTTTTGGTAAAAAATAGATTTTTTAGTGAACTTTGACGGATCATAACTTGAGCCTCGATTTTCAAAATTTGTTAAAATGTGCTTTAAATTAAAGTTTAATGAAAACTCTTTAAATTGATATAAGGTTTGTAAAATTTAGATTTTTGTAGAGGAAGTTATGATCCTTCAAAGTTTGGTGTCAAAATCTGAAATTTTATAGAGTTGTAGAATTTTGTGATTTCTGGTATGTGCGTACGCACAGCCTTGTGCGCACACACACACCAAGGAAGTTTTTACAACTTGTGCGTACGCACAGCTCTGTGCGCACGCACACGTTGGGAAGGTCAGTCTGTTAGGGGCGCTAGCATAGCTTGTGCGAGTGAACAGACTTGTAAATTTTCGTACCTGTGCGTACGCACACTTTAAAAATCTTCCTGGGCGTGCGCACGCACACCCCTGTACATAAGCACACACCCTGTTTCTCAAACTTAAACTTTGTTTTCATCTGTTTCACTTTTCCAACAAGCTTGTAAGCTTCTGTAACACCATTTTAAGACTCTTGGGCTCAATTTTGGATATTGGAACATGGGAATAGTCCTAGGAGGTTTAGTTTGGGTTTTACTTTGATAAGTTAGCAAACGAAAGTTTAGGTTTTTGGTGTGGTGAGGACGAGTTAGTTGAGAGAGAAGGAAAAGTGGTGAATATGGTGATTGTTGACAACGAATTTAAGAAACTGATGAACTAAGGAGTTCGGAATGGAACTTATGAAGTAATGATGGTTTTGACGAGTATGAGTGGAAGGGTGTTATGAGCAGCGGCCTTTGAGATTGAATATGTGATTATGATATGCATTGTTCTCCGTCGTAGGGGCTGTGGCAGTCTCCCGCCTACGTTCGGATGTGAGAGTCGAAGCTGGGCTTCTCATTCATATTTCTCGCAACCAGAGGAAGGTGGTAGGGCACGCTCCCTCGGAATATTTTCCTCTGAAAGGAGAAGGTGGTAGAGCACTCATCCCTCAGAATTTTCCTCCTTATGCGCAATAGAGAGACTAATCCGGGAGTTGTCGGCCAAATTTTTTGTCGGGCTTGGCATTAACCGATATGTGATATCATAGCCAATAGCGCAGACATTCCTCATGTGCATCTTCTATATGTTTGCTTGCTTTGTTTACTTGAGTTTGCCTAATTGTATAACATGCCTACCTGCTTCTTGAACTACTTGTTGTATATGAATATTATCTGTGTTTTACTTGTTTGCATTAATTGTGATTGTCTGGTGCTGATGATGTTAGGTAGGCGGTGGCAATGGGATCGCACGGATGTTAGGTTGGCGAAGGCTGTAGGATACAGCGGTGTGATTAGTATTAGTTAGAATTTCTCTAATTTTAGATAACCCGGTTTATGGTTTGAGTTCTTTATATATTTACTTATTTTGTTCTAAGCTTGAATATCGGTTTGATGTGAAGTTCTAGGATTGCCTTCGGCGTCCCGGAGCCTTACATCTTACCGCATTGGGCACTGTTACCATACTGAGAACCTCCGGTTCTCATTTCATACTTTGTTGTTGTTTTTCAGATGCAGGTCGTAATCTACTTCGATGAGATTGCGGATATAGTGACAGAGCGGAGTATGGTTCGTTCCTTATTTATTTCTGTTTTACTTTTGTCATAGTATTCTCTCACCTTTTGTATATTTATCTTAATGGCCTTAGAGGCTTATTTGAGAGATAGGTTGTATAAGCTATTTTAATTCTAAAACTCTGTATCTTTCTATTTGTAACTAGTCGGCTTAAACTCCGCAAGCTGCGGCTAGTTCTCTATGATTATTATATTCTTATATTTATATATATTTTATTCTCTTATACCTATACCTTGTATCTTATGCGTTAGCTTCGTGTGAACGTTTCACGCTTTTGTAATTCTGTCTTTGAGCTCAATCCTTCATCAGGCTTCTAGAATATATTATTTCCTTCTATATATAAATATGTATAAGCTTTAGGACTGTCGTAACCTTTGATTAACCTTTGATTTACGGCTAGAGGTAAGGTTTAGGATAATTGGGGTGTTACACTTTCAATTATGTTAATAAAATTGATAAGAGTATTAGTAGCATCTGATTTTTGCTTTAAAAATAAGTCCAAGTGAATCTTGAATGATTATCAACAATAATGAGAAAATATCTCATGTTATTATAAGTAAAAACTCAATAGGGTCCCCAAATATCACAATGAATAAGATCAAAAACAGAATTATAAAAATGATTATTTGATTGAAAGGATAAACACCTAAATTTAGCTAAAAGACAAACTAGACATTTAGAGTAATTATTCTTCATGGGTTTAGAAGATTAAGTGTGTCTGAGTTTATTCAAGACTTTCTCAAAAGTATGTCCTAATCTAGCATGCTATATATCTCCATTAGGAGAGAAAATCATGTGACAAGAATTATTGGTAATAGTGGGTTGTGACTCTAACACAAAGAGGTCATCAATTTCATCACCTCTGCTAATCACTCTCTTGAAGGTCATGTCCTGTATGACAAATAATATATCAACGAAAAATACAGTGCAATTAGATAATTTTAGTAAAGAACTGATAGAAATTAAATTTATTCTAAAGGAAGGTGTTGAGTTAAGTAATTAACTAAATTAATTGATGATGACAAACATTATTTTATTGAAAAAATTACCCAATTAGTGTTGATTATTTCTGATTCAGTGATGCAGGCCATAATAAGCAAACATAGCAGCAACCTAATATGAAACAAAATGAATCTGCTGGTGGACTGTCAAAACAATGGAAGCCCAAAGAAAACAAAACAAGGAATTCAAATGGGCTGAACCAGAAAAGAACCAACCCAAGCCCGAATTCATCTCTCAAGCCAATCCCTCCAAATTGCTTCCACTAAAGCAACGTTCACCTTTTTCATTCGGTCAGAACTCAGAGAAGAGAGAGAGAGCTTCATCCCTAAGCCATTCATCGAAGAAGAAAGAAAGAGAAAGCTCAATCCAAAAAGCAAAAGTCTAATCACCAAAAATCAAACCATATCAAGCTAAGTCTGAAGCTAAAGGTGATTTATTTCCCTTTGCATGCATCCAATTTTCTTCTCTTCTTCTCAAACTCTCTGCTACTCCAAATTGAGATAAATGAAGAAAGTGATCTCTGTTCACCACTGCTGTAAATCAATGGTCAAATTTATTTCTTGGAGACAAAATAGTATCTCAAGGGTTTAGACATTGGATTGCCATTGAAATACTATTCTTGAATGCTTCCCTGAGGCTTTCGGTCAAGTAAGAGAAAGTCAGACTTAAATTTCTAATTTAGGGATTAACTAAAAAAATGATGTGGTAAGTTGGTAGCACACAACTCAAGGAGTTGACCTAGGAGAGAGCAACTCAACAATATGCAAGGAGATACAAAAGAAAATTTTGTTCATCATTCTGAAGACAAGGAGAGAGAACAAGTTTTTTGAGGTTTATGTTCTGAGAAGAGTTCTCTGAAGAAGTTCACCAGCTTGGACAGTGCTTCCTAGTTAAAGGAGCATTCCGCCAGAATGAGGAACTAAATAAGAGGCAAGCAAATCTGGTTCATCACATAGTAAAGAAGCTGTTGAAGAATTAATCTCCTTCATGTTTTACATATTGTAATTTTCTTTTCAATGTTTATCTTTCTGTAATTTCTTGAGGTAAAAGGCTGAATAAGAGGGTTCTTGAAAGAGCCTAAGAGTGGAAAGAGGCAGAGAGAAACACTTGAGTGAAAAGGCTAGAGTGATTTTAGATTTCTTTAGGTTGATTCTGTGTCTTGTATCTTGTACCAGTGAGGTACCCTTTTGTTAGTTGGGTGAGCACTAAGAGTGAAGAGTTAGGTATTAGCATAGCCAAGTCAAGTTAGGTTAGAACTTGATAAGAAAAGGATTGTATCAATCCTGTGGAATTGGTGTATGTAATACTTTAACTATAGTGAAAATTCTACCACTGTTGTAGTAGAGACTGGATGTAGGTTACATTGCACAAGGCAACTGAACCAAGATACATGATGGTGTCAGCTTCTCTCTTCTCTGCTCTGTTCTGTTTTCTGATATTCATGAGATAAAACTAAATTGTCTCATAAATTTTCCGCTGCTGAGTTCAAATAGATTCAGATTGAAAGTTTATAAGTTAAACCTTACATCGTTAAAGTAAAAGAAGGACATAGATTCACCCCCCCTTCTTTAAGCCTTCTACAACCTTCAGAAGGGTTAAAAATGACATTATGAATGGTCAGATAATGGTTGATGACTATGTTTCCTATGGATAAAGTACGGATTCTTGTTTGATTTGGTAAGGCTACATAATGGTTTTGCAGGGGCTTGGGATTCAAAAGTAGGAAATAAGAATTGGTTATGTGTATAGTAGCTCCTGAATCTATGATCCAAGAGGTAGAATCTGCTTTTTGTTTCAAATATGATGAGAAAAAGATTTCACCTGCACATATTTTTGGCTCAATTGCTTGCAGTGCTTGCTGTATTTGAACTAATGCTATAAGCTGGTTGTACTGTGTAGCAGTGAGAGAAAAAGCAGCATTTTGTTGAGTTTCTTTACAAGAATTGAGAGCTGAGCAACATGATTCACATGGTTCTTAGTGCCACTGCTCTTGTTCTGAAGATAGCCAGGAGGAGTAACCATGTAGCTTATAACACTTATCTTCAGTGTGACCTCAGAAACCGCAATGAGCCTATAAAGGGCGATATTTTTTTTCCTTTTGCTTGAGATTAGGAGTGGGCATGGACTTTGGTGACTATTTTCCTGCAAAGGCCATGTGTTGATTTGGTTGAGCACTGGTGAGTGTGGGTTGTTTTTCTTCTTGCAGAACTAGGGAGAACACCTTGCCAATTGGAGGAGGAGGATCTGAGAGCAAAATTTGACTTCTCACATTTACCAAGTTATCGTTAAGACTAGGGATGGCAAACAGGCCTAAACCCGTCGGGTCGGCTCACGTAACCCGCCAAAAAAGTAGGTTGGGATGGAAAATTGGGACCGCTAAAGAACAAAAGCCCGCCTAACCCACATCGCTTAAACCGTGGGCTTTGGTGGGGCGGGGTAGGCTTCCCCGCCGGGTTTAGTTTTTTTGTAAGGGGGTATTTTTGTAATTTTTTTGCCAAAATCCAACTTCTTGATAAACCCCAATTTTGTGGTTTATCTTGTGCTTAATTTGGGGGATTTTATCACCTTTTCCCACATTTATTCAATGAAATAGCATGGTTTTGTAATTCTCCCTAAATTTGTGCTTAAGTGTGAAAACATGCTTTTTAGGTCTTAAAATAGCTAAATTTAACTCACTTTAATTCCATTCGATGCCTTGATATGTTTGTTGAGTGATTTCAGGTTCACTTCCCCAACCCTACTTACAAGAGTATGAAGATGAAAATTGAGTGTTTTGGATTATGTTTATGTTATTTTGGAGACAATATTTATAATTATATTTTGGATTATGTTTATTTTGCTTTAGAGAGAATATTTATAATTATGTTTTGGATGAAAATTTGGTTTATAATTATATTTATTAGATATTTATAATTACAAAGACTTTAATGTTTGTGAATATAAAAAATATAATTTTTTATGCCTTTAGACATTATAAATTTATTAATGTGGTTGTGAAATTATATATATTATTTAATAGTTAATAGTAAAAAAAAAAAGAGGAGATCCGCCAGCCCGCAGTTAGGCGGGGTGGGGTGTGATTCTAGGACCGCCTCACTAGGCGGGACGGGGTAGGCTTCTGTCGGGGTGGGGCGGGCTTCCCCACTTGCCACCTCTAGTTAAGACCTATTAGAAATAGCATCACATACTCTTGATCGAGATATGCTTGAATTGGCTTGACACGCTACAAGAGCAAGTGACCAGAGGTCTAAAAGTGTTCAATTCTTCCCAAAGAAACTTTAATTTGGTGAAGTATTGAGAAATTGTTAAAGAACCTTATTGTAGTGTCATGAGCGATTTTTTCGGCTCGAAAATCCGCGGCGCGTTGCTTTGAGAGAAGTGAGTTTCCAAATCTTGCTAGAGGAGAGCAATTGAGCCAGTATAGATGACGCTCACAGCGATGCCCTTTGAGATGGACACAATATCATTTGCGCATTGTCAAGATTAAGGAAGTGTGAGATTCAAAGATGGATTTGGTTTGGACAGAGAACCATCAATGAACCCTAATTCACGCTTTTCACTTAGCGCAAGACGCATGGAACGATACCAAAAAGCGTGATTATCTTCTTGAAGTGGTTGTGAAACTCGCACTAGCCTTGGGTGGTCATCGGACTAGAACGAATAAACATTAAGAATCGGTGAAAGTTGTAGACGATGCATGTGAGTAGGAGATGGTTTCGAAGAACACATATCTTTTAGAGTGGTTGACATGATAACTCAGGAGCTGAATTGAAGAGCGATTCTAAAGATGAATCGAAAAAAAGTAGAGAGAATTAGAAAAAAGAGGTAGAAAAAATGAGAGAAAATAATGAAAAGATTTTTTTAAAAAAGTTGAATTTTCTGTGAAAAGTTTATTAAAAAGGAAAATCTGAGAGCGAGAGCACCTAAGAAAATTTCATCTAATACCATATTGTGAAGAAAAGATTCTACTAAAAAAATCAGATCAAACTTTGAATTCCACGCTTGCTTATTCTTTTATTTTTTATCTAATTAATTTTGAATATAAAAATAAAATAAAATTTTAAAATATAAAATCGTAATTAAATTTTGATCAAATTATAAGGATTAAAAAAAAATCTAAAACACTAATTTGATTAATAAAATAAAAAAAACAAAAAAATTGAATTTAAAAAAAAAACATTTTAATAATTTATTTGATAAACATTTCAATGTCCCAGAAGGAACCAAAAACTATCACTCTATCAGGGATTTCAATTTCAATGGACCCCCAATCAAAACAACTCGATAAAAGCACGAGATGTTCGTTTCCACCACCATCTCTCACTTCTTGTTTCTCATCCACACAAACACATTTCACAACATAATATCCAAAACTTATATTAATAAATAAATAAATAAAGTTGTAATAAAAACATAAACAACAATAACAATTAAGAATTTAAAAAAAAAATAGACAAGAAAATTTTTTCCCCTCAATTTTCTCGTTCATTCATCACAACACAGTCTTTTTCACTTCACTTCCCTCTCTCTCTCTCTCTCTCTCTCTCGGGAGCTGCGATCCTCTGCATCCATGGCTACCGTACAACTCCAGTCCCTCACCCTCTCTCGCTCCTCCGCCCTCTCCGCTCCGACCACCGTGTCCTCCATATCCGGTCGCCGGGAATCCATCAAGCTGCCGCGCCACGCCGGACTTAGACTCGCCACCTCGACTCGCTTTTCCGGCTCACCGAGTCGCGCCGTGTCGAGAATCGCCGCCTCACGTGCTGGTGGACGCGTCGTGTGCGAGACTCAGGACACCGCCGCCGTCCAAGGTTAGGTTTCGGTTTCGAAGTTGTATACTTGAGATTTTTATTTTCTGCTTTGGAAATTGGAAAATTGTTGAATTGTTGAAAATAATTTGGGGGAAAAAGTAACCTTAATCTCGTGTTGGCTTATCGAATTAAACACTTGAACTTTCGTGTATGACTGTATGTGAATTTTGTGGATGTCTTGTTTGTGATTTCTGACAAGTTATTATTCTTCGTTTTTTGGTTGCTAAAATTGTTCTAATTAGTTGTACAAGTTAATTTGCAATTGTTACCGCGCGAGTTTAATATCAAATGTAATAGAATGACTAAAGCCTAGAAAGCAGTTTGAATTGTTTTTGTTTTTTGGTCCAAGAATGAATCCATTATGTGGTTGAAAATTTGTTTTGTAATTTTGTTCCCCTTTCTTGTGTATGTGTAATTGTGTGTGAGTAGGCACATTTCTCGAATAGATATTTGTTTCTATAGGGAAAGAAAGGTACAGATGAATTAGTTTGAATAAATTTTCATATTTTGTTATCTATGACCTTCTTGTAGTTCTCTATTAGCAAGAAGCCTAATTTGGTAATTTTAACAGTATTAGCATATCCTGTGACTTTGATGAAATTTACACCAATTAATCAAAAGAAAAAATAATTTCTTTGGGTTTTGGTTACTCTCCTTTTTATATTATGGAAGCAAAATTCAGGGTTATGCATGTATTTTCATGAGTGTTAAATGGTGAATGTGTGGTTGTATGCAATCCTTATTGCCTAGAACTTGTATTTAAAAGTGGATCTTTTGCATCAAAATCATTAAGTGTGTCCCGTTATAGTGTTTACTTGGATGGAACTGGTTGTTTGGGTTTGTTCATTTGTGGTTATTAGATTGTTGAACATCAAGCTCAAGGTCGTTGTATGCAGTACGGATAGTGAAAATGTCTCTTTGGAGAAGTGAGGTGTATAGTTAAGTCATTTGATAAGTTCTTTAGTAAATTGACATACTTTATAGTGTTATAAAAGGTTTGTGAAGTGTTTGCTTGGTCGTATGGAATTCATGCCAAAATTGATGAAATAGAACTGTTATATCAAGGATGATGCTACCCTCAAAGGGGGAGAGAGTGCAAAGAAGCTATGTTAGTATTCCAGGTTTTAACTCCTAGGGTATGCAAACAACGGGTGACAACTGACAAGTTTGTGGATGAACTATATGTGTGTGTTAGTTTACTTTTACTCCTGGTTTTGCTCCATCAAAATTTCCACCCCATTTTACCCTCCAACCAAACAACCTCATAAATAGAGGAACTGAATGGCAGATGCATGACCAATCTTTTGCTGAAAGTTTTTGGAGACACTCGTCAATGCATGTTTGAGAGAAATAGTAATTGAAGTTAAAATATTTTTGTTTTGTTGGATATTGCAGTGGATCCCATTACTGACGCAAATTGGCAATCGCTTGTGCTCGAATCCGATACTCCTGTTTTGGTCGAATTCTGGGCACCATGGTGCGGTCCCTGCCGTATGATCCACCCAATAATCGATGAGCTAGCCAAGGAATATGCCGGGAAGCTTAAGTGTTACAAGCTCAACACTGATGAGAGCCCTTCCACGGCTACCCGGTATGGAATCCGTAGCATCCCAACCGTCATCATCTTCAAGAATGGTGAGAAGAAAGATGCAGTAATTGGTGCTGTGCCGAAGACAACATTGATGACAAGCATAGAGAAATTCTTGTAAGAGAGGCGGCTTCAGCTGGAAGTGAAGCTATTTTTCCAATTAGCTTCCAATGTCTCAACTTTGGATGATGATTTGTTTTCTTAAATAATCATTTATGGATATGGTACTGTATAGCTGTTGGATTGCAACCACATTCTATGTTCTTTTTAGATAATGTTATAGTAATCAATATGATGCGTGAATTTGGCGTCCAATTATAGCACTTCCTGATTCCATTTAGGCATTGCCTTTCATTCCATCCATTATTTTTTCCCCCTCAATTTTTTGGTTCAATTCCATGAATTTGAAATGTAGCTCGGTACATATTCTCTGATACATTTAAGTAGCATTTTACATGAAATAATAATAATAATAATAATAATAATAATAATAAAACAGAAATGGATATTGTTACTTCTAATTTGATGTCACACCTTTTTTTTCTACAAATTCATTCAAATATAGTAATATTCAATGTAAAAAAAAAATGTGGAGTGGTATTATAAAAAATTAGGTGGAGTTATTATCTTCCTAAAAGACTACATTCCTTTTTTTTCTTGGACACGGCAACCATACAGGTTTTTGCTTTGATTATTAATGATTTTTATTTTTATATTTTTTTTGGTTTTCTTTTTTTTTTGGTAAATTTTTTGGTTTTTAATAATATCTCGCAGCCTGTCAGATCAAAGACTAATTCGCCGTAGATTGGAGATTTACTTAAGGAACTAATTCGCCGTAGATTGGAGATTTACTTAAGGATTTGTTATTGGCCAATAAATTGATGTATACACAAGACAGTATTCTTAAAACGGACTAATGAACAATCACTAGACAAACTCAGGTTGGATTTGATTATTAATGATGTTAATGGGATCTCCATGCCCCATATAGTATTGCTATGTAAAATGTAACTACTCTCTAATCTTTTTTTTTGGGCTTAGGCCCAGTTAGAATTAAAAAAAAATTACATACCAAATTTATTTTTAGAAACCATTAGATTTTCGAAAAAAAAAATCATGACAAAAAAAGTTTTGGAAAAAAATCATAGAGATAAGAATTTTTTATTTAAATTAAATAAATATAATAATTACGAAAAAATATATTTAATGAAATAAAATTACAAAAATACATAAAATGTCATCCCAAATACAAAGGTAAAAGCACAATAAATGCACAAACCGAAAACTCTGCATCTAGGAGATAAAAAAATTGGATGCACCCAGGATATGACACAATGATATAGTTGTGCATAAACTGAATGCATTATATCTGGTATATAGACATCGAGTAATTCAGCGCACTGTACCCGAGATACATGTTTAAGTGTATAGGGTTCTCTGTACCTTAAATAAGTATATTAAAAAAAAGGTCTATATAAATATCTTGTTGGCTCAAACTATTCACCACACTAAAATCATCACAATTCCATCATACCTTCATCTTATTATTTAAAAAAAAAAAGGCCAGTAATCAATTTTTTTTTTTTGTGTGTGTTAGTTTATCCAATGAGATTATTAGAAACGGTGAAAAGGAAGTGATATTTGAGTGTAATTCACCTGTGATGCTACGATCTTGTCGCATTGATTCTCTAGATGTGCTTAAAATTACCATATTGAGCAATATAGAGGCAATTGGATCAAAAGAAGATGGTAGAGTCGCATATAGATTCCTATCGGCTTTGACTGGGGTAGGTTTCGTTAATAGGACATTTTGTCTTGAAGCCAATAAGCACATCAGTATAATGTTTGATGTACATGCTAGGCTAATGCCGCAACATGTTATGGAGTAGGAGGTGGTTCTGGGTCATCTTCTTCAATACCCGAAGCAGTCCCAGTATTGGCAATGCTGATTCACTTCGCTGTGGTATATCCACGACATCACTAACTCGGGTAGCGCTAGCGAATGATATGTGTGAGATAGCAATGCAGAGCCCCAAGATAGCCGCCTGCAAGCATCAAAGTCCTCCAGTAGGGACAACCATCTAAGGGGGAGGAGATTGGCTGACTTGTCCGTGAAGAAAAAAACACCAATCAACATAAGCAGGTAACACCGCGCGTACTGACAGAGGGTATCTGCGTCTGCACCCGGCGGAATGTGAGTCACCCTGTTCTTGAGCCAAGTCATCCTGAGCCCAAAAACCTGCCATTTGTCCTTTGGCTGAGGTGGAGACCTATCACCCAACAAGTCCTCAGGTAGCATGCACGTGGATCTGCTGAAAATCTTTAGTACATCCGCTTATCGGGTTACCATCTGTGCACAAACCAAGATGGTATGCTACATCCTGGAGTGTGATAGTGACCTCGCCCCACGGGAGGTGAAAAGTATAGGTCTCTGGTCTCCACCACTCCGCAAATACAAAGAGTAGGGCATTGTTGAAGATGAAGTCCCTCAGCTCGACTACATGTCCGAACCCTACCTTCCGGATATATAGTAGTAGCACGCAGGCAGTGGGATACCGAGCGTCACCCGACATGGAAAGAATAGCCTAAGTGCCTGTATGGATACCGTTCATTAGTCGTGTCAAACTTATTGCGTATTTTGCATAACTTATTAGATTATTTGTAATAGATTACTTCAAAACACAACTTAACTTAATCTAACCATAACTACTTATATCAAGTAGTTCAGATTCTCATTATTCATTATACTTAACAAGATATATTATTGACTTAAAACTAACCATAAAAATAATTCAACTATTTAACAAAAATTTAACATCTTAAAATTTTACATTTAACATTTATTTCATATACAATTAATCAACTCATTATGTTATACTATTTCAGCACATGTTGTATAAGTAATCTATCATATCAACTAATTATTTAATTCAACAATATAAGAACAATAAATTATAAATATCATAAATTATCAACTAATTAAATATTTAAAATAAAAATTCCACGAACTAACCTCAAAATCCAATGCTCCAATCATATACCATATTGTTTCTAGTCTGTTAATAATCTCTGATCATATATAACCTCCTCGTTGAGCCATTTATGCTTTTTAAACTTAAAAAAAAACTTCAAATGAGCACCCACATCTCGGTTGCACCCTATTATATAAGCGTCGAATGTATTTCAGGTACTGTAAACCCCAGGTAATTAGTAAATAATTAATCAGTAAATTAATTATTATTTAAAGAAATTAAAAAATTAAATTTTATAGTTTAATAAAGTAGAAATAATTAAAATATAATTTTTGACACTAATTTTAAAGATTTTGGCCTAAAACTAAACTAATAGACCGAACCGATTTAACCGGATCTGAACCGGGCCCAAAGCCAACCCATATGAGCTTTGCTTTGGCCTCCCTTTCCATTCAACAAAGCCATTTACGCAAGAAAGAAGAGAGGAGAAGATTAAGAACGATATCGAATCCCTTATTCCTCTAAAAATTCAATCGTCCATAACTTTCAATCCGGAGCTCCGATTGATGAGCCATCAGCAGCCACACGTTCGTCTCAAAATTTTCTACAAAATCCACTAAACAATTTAGTAAGAGAGTCATGTTTTTTCACCCAGTTCTCCCCTCTTCAATTCATGATTTTGGGTTTTAGTATTGAGAGATTTTGTGATTTTGATGGTTTAGGGGTACTCTAGTGGTAGATAATCACTGGATTTTTTCTATTTGACTCGTGGGTAACGGTAAGAAAACCCTAACCCTTGTGAATTAGTGATTTAGTGAGCTCAATGTTGATTATTGTGATATGTATGAATTAGATTGTGTATCTTGTTGAATTGGAGTTAAATTGGTGGATATTGGAAGCTTGGAATTGAATCCTCAGAGCTGAAAATTCAATTGATAATGAGTTGGAGCTTGGAGATTGAGCAACGGTGGATAATTGAGGTGTTTCGGGCTTATGGAGGAATCAGACAAGGTATGATTTTGATTTTTCGTAATTAATGTTTACTGTCACGTGAAAACTTAGGCTAGAAAACCTTAAGATAGGAATGAACTGAATGAATTATTGATGGATTATGTATAAAAGATGAATGAATTTGTATATGTTGAATTATGACTTTGAAGAGTATAAAATAATCATATTGTTGATGTATTGAGGGTTGATGGAGGGTTTGTGAAATTGAATTGAACATATTGGTTGAGAAATGTGTAGTTTGATTTTGTAAACGATTTAATATTGGAATGGTTTGATTCTGAAATAATTTGACATTAGAAATAATATGAATGACTGAGAGGTGTTTGGTTTGGTAGTTGGGAACCTTGAGGGGTGACAAAAGTCCAAGTTTTAGAAGAGATGTTGCCAAAATTTTTATGAAAATAAGAGACTTCGTTTGAAGTGGTTATTTAGAAATATTTGAATTTTTAAGAATTTTATAATTTGATTTTGAGTTATTAAGAAAAAGATTATGTTTTGAGTTTTCTTTATTTAGAAAAGAATAAATTGTGTTTTGAATATGAATTATTGATGAACAGAATGGGAGGAATGATGATGATTGATGAGATATGATTGATGAATAATGAGATATGATGATGATTGATTTTTATATTAACTATGTGGGCACCTTTACTATGTTGAGAACCTCCGGTTCTCATTCCATACATATATTGTTATTTTCAGATGCATGACGTGAAGCACCGTACTGAGCATTTTGGAGACTCTTGGGAGCAAAGAACTATTTTGGGACTTGGTGTTTGTATTTGGTTTATGTTTATATATGTGTATAGATTCTCCATCTTGTATATATAAAGATTTTGACTCTCTTAGAGGTTGACTTGGAGAAACAGGATTTATATTTATCTGTTGGTTTATTTTTGGGGTTAATATATATATATATATATATATATATATATATATATATTCTAACCAACATTTTTTTCGCAGGTCGAGTCTAGATCTTGATTATATAACTATCATTTGGAACTCTACTTTTATATATATACTTTTAGAGGTCGTAGCGCCTTACCTATTTACATCCTAAATATAAAGTTCTGTGTGGTAAGGTGTTACAAGTAACAACCCAGAATCACGTAATCCACGTATTCCAGGTGTAGTGTACCCAGATGCAACTGCGATATGAAAACAATGTGCAATTACATATATCGGGTACTGCATAACTGGAATGCACATTTATTGTCGGGATATGACACTTTGAGTATTTTTGTAATTTTATTTTAGTAAATAATTTTTTTGTAATTATTATATTTATTTAATTTAAATAAAAAAATCTTAGAGATCATGATAAACTACTATAAGAGTAAGGACTATTTTGGTCATGGTTTTTTTCATTTTAAAAAAATGAAGTACGACTATACTTATCTCGTTTACACTATAAACAAGATAAGTTATATATAAAAATTGGTAAAAAAACTATCCAAAATACATATTTCAGTAATTAAAATATTTATTTTATTTATTAAAAAATCACAAAAATTAACTAGTGAAGTGACGCTTTAATTCCACCCACGTGTTCGTGATTTATTGGTTTTTTATGAAAACATCTAGCATAAGAAGGGATAAAAGTGGACCGGACTATCTGACGAAGCTTGTGATTCAACTCATTTTATTAAACAAGCCAGACTTAGATTTTATCCTATTAGTTAAAAGGGTAAGAATATAAGCTTTAAAGAAAAGCTTATGAAACTCATTGAGTCGACTCGTCAAGATATTTTTTTGTAAAAATAAATTAATTCTCAATTTAGATTTTTAATTATTTACTTGTATTAAACACAAAATGAAACTAACAGGAATCAATACTCAATAGTCAAGACTAGTTAAGATTATAGTTTTTTGTTCAAAGAAAAAGTTTATATATTATAAATATGGTTATGATGTGATACGTGTTCAGGAGGGCATTTTTGTCATTTTGGAGCTAAGGGGCGAAATGATAATTTTATCATATTCAAAGATTTGAATACTAGAAGAATTGTACCATGCGAGTCTTGGACATCAAGAAAACCAAGAGTCCGTCTCAAAAACAGTGGTGCTGAGAGGGCAACAACGCACAAGGCCCAATAAGCTAAATCAGGACAGCAAGAAGCGTAATAATGCTTTTTAAATTCAATGGGAGGCATAATTTATTATTGATTTTCGAATATTTAGGCCTTTATTTTAAGTTTGTTTTGTTGTTAGAGTTTATTGGAAGATTTGATTTACTTTTAATTTGCTTAGTAGTATTTTTAGGAATTTTAAAATTTAAATCAAATATGATCTAATCTAGTAAGATCAAATCTGATTTAAATTAGTTATCATATTTTTAGAATTTTAAATTTAAATCAAATCTGATCTAATCCAATAAGATCAAATCTGATTTAAATTAAGTTATCTTATCTTATCTTTTAGTTAGTTTGTTACGGGCCTATTTAAACACCTTTGATGAGATAATTTACACAACTTTAATGAATAAAATTTCTTTAGTGCTTTATGCACGTTTTATTGTGTGAGAAGTGAGGTGAGTGATTTGCTTCGTTTGTTGCATGAAGAAGATTGAAGGATCCAACACTAAGGTGATCTGCATGGTGGTTCTTTCCGTTTTTGTCCCTCTAATCTAGGTTGTCAAGGACAAGTTCTTTGAAGGTCTAGTAGGAAATCCTTTCCGGTGATCTAGGTTGCTAAGCACAGGTATCTTAGAAGTATAGTAGAAAAAATCCCATTTATCTATTCTTTTGTTATTTCTTATCATGATGTATGACTAACGATTGATATATAATAAATTATACTTTACAAATTATGAATTATAAATTTTAAAATATATTTAAGGACAATTTAGATTTTTTAAGTTTATTTTTTTGAGTTCTAATTCACGAAATATACTTTTCAAATGCGCTTGTGAGCTTGTTGGGCTTTAAATAAACTGGACTCGAGCCTGAAAAAAAAAAACCTGTGAAAAGTAATAGGTCTAAGTTTGAGCCATCTATTTATAATATAGGTCATACTCGTCAAAGGTAAAGTTCGAATCGATTTGATCTATTTTCACCCCTAACCACGAAGAAGTTGAGAATCTACCATGAATTAATATATAAAATAATATTACTTTAATTTAATAAAAAATAATAACACATTTATCATTTTGAATAATATACGAAAATCTTTAGGCAATTTAGCTAAGACTAAGGTTGAAAGTGAGTCTAGTTAACTCATGAGCCAATTTGACATCGACTCATTAATAGTTCGATAAGCTGAATTTATGAGTCGGTGAGCCGAGCTTTAGTTTAGATACACTCAGCTCATTAGCTCGTGAATTAGCTCGATTATATATATCATAGTTGTTAGAATTGAACCGTGATCGAACCGATCAAGTTACTGATTTATTGGTTTATTGATTCAATCGATAAATTACTAATTGAACCGATAAAACCGATCTTACATAAATAAAAAATAAAAAATAATAAAATAGAAAATTAAAATTTAAAATATATATTTATTAATATTTTAATATATAAATATTTAAAATATTTAAGATTTGTTTTGATAATTGTATAAATTCTATCTGATGAAGCTTGTGATTCAACTCATTTTATTAAACAAGGCAGAGTTAGATTTTAACCTATTACTTAAAAGGGAAAGAACATAAGCTTTAAAGAAAAGCTTATGAAACTCATTGAGTCGACTCGTCAAGATATTTTTTTGTAAAAATAAATTAATTCTCAGTTTAGATTTTTAATTATTTACTTGTATTAAACACAAAATGAAACTAAAAGGAATCAATACTCAATAGTCAAGACTAGTTAAGATTATAAATTTTTTATTCAAAGAAAAAGTTTATGTATTATAAATACGGTTATGATATATGATTAACGATTGATATATAATAAATTATACTTTACAAATTATGAATTATAAATTTTAAAATATATTCAAGGACAATTTAGATTTTTTAAATTTATTGTTTTGAGTTATAATTCACGAAATATACTTTTCAAATGCGCTCGTGAGCTTGTTGGGCTTTAAATAGACTGGACTCTAGCCTGAAAAAAAACCTATGAAAAGTAATAGGTCTAAGTTTGAGCCATCTATTTATAATATAGGTCATACTCATCAAAGGTAAAGTTCGACTCGATTTGGTCTATTTTCACCCCTAACCACGAAGAAGT
Organism: Arachis hypogaea; assembly: GCF_003086295.3. Taxonomy (NCBI): domain Eukaryota; kingdom Viridiplantae; phylum Streptophyta; class Magnoliopsida; order Fabales; family Fabaceae; genus Arachis; species Arachis hypogaea. Next base: position 24,413,515 of record NC_092053.1, on the reverse strand, counting down.
TGAGAATCTACCATGAATTAATATATAAGATAATATTACTTTAATTTAATAAAAAATAATAACACATTTATCATTTTGAATAATATACGAAAATCTTTAGGCTGTTTAGCTAATACTAGGGCTGGAAGTGAGTCTAATTAACTCATGAGCCAATTTGACCTCGACTCATTAATAGTTCGATAAGCTAAATTTATGAGTTGGTGAGTCGAGCTTGAGTTTGGATAAACTCAGCTCATTAGCTCGTGAGTTGGCTCGATTATATATATCATAGTTGTCAGAATCAAACCCGTGATCGAACCGATTAAGTTACTGGTTCATTAGTTTATTGGTTCAACCAATAAATTACTGGTTGAACCGATAAAACCGATTTCACATAAATAAAAAATATAAAATTAAAATTTAAAATATATATATTTATTAATATTTTAATATATAAATATTTAAAATATTTAATATTTGTTTTGATAATTGTATAAATTCTAATAAAATAAATATATAAAATTATAATAAAATAAAAATATTCATAATTAAAATAAAAAATACTATATTATTATTAAAAAATAAAATTAATATTTGATATAACTTAAATTTGACTTAATTAAATTATATATAAATTATAATATAATATGAGTTTTTATATAATATATATATTATATGAACAAATATATATAACAAAAAAAAATTTCTTTAAATTATACTAGGTATTAAATATATAAAATTATAAACACACTATATATATATAGTAAGAAGATAGTTGGCCTAGTGGGGGAGTCATGTCCATCCATTGCTAAGGTCCAACCGTCCAAGGTTTGACACCTTGCTGCAGCAATTTTGCAAAATCGCTGCAGTTTGATTGGTTTTGACCGGTTCAAACGAATTTGAACGATTTTTTACTTAAACGATGAGGATATCAAACCGAATCGGATAGGGGTTCGATTCTTTGGCTAGTCGGTTGGATTTTTATATATATATATATATATATATAAAAGTTATAATTCATTGATATAAAATTATAGATTATTTTTTATTTGAGCCAGTTCGTGAGCTTTCGATGAGTTAATATTGATTAGTACCTCCTAATAAAATAGTTAAAAAATTTTAATTATTAATTAGTATTGATTCTAAATAGGAGTGTTCATAGGTTGAATCTCATTCATATATCTACAGTGTTATCCGCATCTGTTCTGTTCTAAAAATGGTGGATATTAATCAGATACGCAAACTAATAAAATTGGATTGCGAATTTCAATTAAATATCCGTGCAGATTTATAAAAAATAAATAAATAAATAAATATTTTTTATATTTTATTTCAACTAAAAATTATTATATATGTTATATTATTTTGTTTTTATTATTACAATGGATAAAAAAAAACACTCCTTTATTAATTTTTTTTTTCTTTCTTGCCGAGGCACAACTAACCTTGAAATTAGGTTTATCTAGAAAATTCAAGGACTCAACTTCCACACACCACACAAAAACTCTTATCAAACACATATAGCTAATTACTAAATTGTCCCTGCACAGGTATATATATAGATGTATATTGTATGCTTTACTCATTCAGTACATATATCAATATATCTATATATATAGCTGTTTAGTTTAATCATTAAGCCATGGCGGGGAAATCTCTAACCGGGTTTTGCTTCATCCTCCTCCTCCTCGTTGTTGCTCGTAAGTCATTAATTACTTCATATACGCACGCACGTATTCCTAAGTCATGATTATATATAACATAATTATAATGTATACTATTATTATATTATTATAAATGATTATATATCTAATAGTTATAAAGGCAACAAAAAAAATTAAAATTTATATCGAGCCATTTAGTTATAAAAATTTTGATTTATATTTGAACTATTGTAGATAGAGACCTATAAATAATTATATATATGTATATTATTATATATTAAAAAAAGAAAAAGTCTAGGGGGTCAGCAACTTTTGTAATTTTTGGTCAGCACTTAACTATCAAAACAAAAGTGAGTGATCTCCCACCATTAGATGTAATCTCACACCATTAAAAATACTATTGATGGCTAATTGATGGTTACAAAACACCAAAATTGCTGGCCCCTAGCATTCCTCTTAAAAAAATTGTTGATACCTTAATGTTGGTGCGTGTAGAGGAAATGGTGGTGCAAAGTGAGGCAGCAACGTGTGAGAACCTGGCGGATACCTACAGGGGACCATGCTTCACCACTGGAAGCTGCGACGACCACTGCAAGAACAAGGAGCACCTGCTCAGCGGCCGCTGCCGCGACGATTTCCGCTGTTGGTGCACCAGAAACTGTTAAATTACGCATCATGAGCTACGTACGTAGATCGATCCATGATGCTGGATCTGAACTAGCTGGCTAGGAGCATATATTATATACATAAATAATACTTCTAGCACTGCATTTATATATGTTACTATTTTTGTATGTGTGTATTGTATTGCACTATTGCGTAGTACATAACGGATGAGTTATGTACGTGCGTGATTAATAAAATTTCAATTTATATATAATTGTCTCTGAATTTTCTTCATACATATATGATTATCAATTTTAGTTTTATGTTTGATATACAATTTGATGACAGATATAATATATAACTATAGGGAAATTGCAGTACTTAGAATTTAATTGTGTTATATGTACGGCGTATTATTGTTGAATTTCATGTGTCATATTGAACATCTCACTGACCTGGCCTGTTAATCTGTTATGGTTCGTTGATCTAATTTATTTGGTAAAACTAGATCTTATTTTTGGTAAAATTAATTATACATTGGACTAATGGACAAACCAATAAAAAATAAATAAATAATGGGAGAATCCAAAGAGAAGTGGGAGCGGGTCGGCGGGGGAAGGGAATAATTAAGTTAAAAATTTAAGTAGCGCAAGCAACTTTAATTCGTGTGATTTTATTTGAAGTATGACATTATGAATTGGAGAGGATATGAAATAGAAGAGAGTTAGTTAATAACTGAGAGTTAGTTAGTTAGTTTATTTGTTAATAATAGGTTTTTGTTATTTTAGTTTTATTTGATTATTCGATTAAGGATATTGTACAAGAAGTTACTTGCACGGGTTGTGAATTGGCCGGTCTTGATGGCGACGGGTTGAACTCTTCGAGTGACGGGGTGGTATTTGCAAAAACACTCCAACGCCTAAGTTAGAATGGATCTAAGAAGTATAAATATGGAATAGGATTGCGTAATGTATTTGAGGGAGTCTTTGACTCCCTTTATATAGTTTGCGGTCGTTATCTTTTTCTATCTTATTGGTCAATGGTTATTGGGCTTACCTGGACCGTGATGGTGACCCAGGTCCAGGTAATCGGGTTCGGTGGTTGCTTCGTAAGAGGACCCGGAGGTCGGGTCCGAAACAGTTGTCCTCGGAGTGAGAGTGAGAGTGTTTAGTCTCATCGCTGTGGGCGCTTTGGTGTGGTCATGAACTCATATCGGTGTGTGTCATCCGTGGTTTTCGGCCGAGGTCGGAGAATCGTGGAATGCCTAGATGCCCCACCGCCTGTTCGTTGGTTTTTCCGAAGGGAGGGGGGTTTCGCTAGTTGCGGTTCACTCAGCGCCATAATGACATTTAATGCCAAGGGAAATTTTTTGGATTTTTCAATTTTTCCCTCCAACTTTTCGTATTTTATTTGAAACGTTGGGGTTTTGCTTGTAATTGTGCCTTTTTGCTTTATAACTCCCCCTGCTTCTCCCATTTTCTCTTATTCCGTATTTCATTCTTGTTGCTTGCATTTTTTGTTGGTTTCATTCGCGCGTTTGCCTTTCTGCCTTTCATGCTGTGTTTCCTTCTCTACTTATTTCAGACGATCAGGTGTGTATTTTGTTCTGTATCCTCCTTCTACTTGCTTGTCTACTTTGTTTTTTCTGTGTTTTGCTTTCGATTGCTCTCTGTTTCTGCATTTCTCTATTTTGTGTTTTTTTCCTAGTGCTAGTGGTAGAGAATTAGGAGGTGTATGCCACTGTTTTTGGCGTGGTTCTGTCATGAGTAGGAGGGGAAGAGGTTGTCTTTTGGGCTTCCTTTTGGGTGCACTTTAGTTAATGATTTTCTTCTCGTTTGGTCCTTGGGGGTGATGATGGTGCCCTCCCCTTTCTTTTTTAGGTATGGCGCGACGGAGAAGTGAGGGTCCTAGGGCTCCCGTTGTCTCGGCTGGCGGCGTTCCAAACGTGTATTATTGGGTGACCTTCGACATGTGCGGGATGCTGTTGCGAGTGACGGAGGCGGACCTCCAGATGCTCTGTGATGAAGGGGATGTTTGTGGGGTGGTGATGTGGAGCATCACTATGAGCTCATGCTCCCTGGGGTGGATGAGAGGGTCTGCTATATAAACCATGACTCCCTTGAGTTGCCGATTGGATGTGGGTCTATGAATCCATCTTCATGCAACTGGGGGAGTGGCTCCCTTTCTCGGATTTTGTGCAGGCGCTACTTAATCGGTGTTCGGTGGCGCCATCTCAGCTGCATCCTAATAGTTGGGTGACCATCCGAACTTTTGAGTTAGTTTGTGAATACCTGGAGCTTCCTGCTTGGGTGGAGGTGTTTTTGTTCTTCTTTTTATGTACCCTTCCGACCAAGGAGGAAAAACATAAAAGGGTTACATATTGTTCCGACCAAGGAGGGAAAACATAAAAACGTTCCGGGTTCATCCGAACTGACAAATTTTTGGGTTATTTGAAGATTCTTTTCACGGGTTTAAAGGAGAATACTTTAAAGTTTGTCATGCTCGGGGGTACCATCCCTTTTGGTTGACCTTGGAGGGTGAATGTCGGTATGCAACGTACTGGAATTTTGGAGCCAGTGCATCGTACTTGACGCGTGTCTCCCAAGAATAAAGACATCAGCGATGTTTTGTGGTTGATTTTCGGGGAATGGTCGTTGAATCCTCGGGACGTCATGGGTGATCCGGTGACATGCCGAACTTACATTGGTGTGTGTTTAACTGCTTTCTTTGGTAACTCTTTGGTAACTTTTCCCTTTTTCAGTTCAGATGGCCGGTGGGTTGACCAACTTGGCGAGGTTGAAAGCTGCCATAGCCCAAGAGAAGGGTGAGGAGGGTTCTCCATCAACGCCTCAGTCTCGGCCTCAGGCAGATTCCCGAACTTTCTATCAGGACATGGTTTCGACCGGGGCGGTTGGTGTCCCTTCGCCCAGGCCAGTTGTCGGTAGGGCCGAAGAGGAGGTTGTTGTGGTTTTATTTGCCGAGGTGAAATGGAAGTGGAGGAGAGTGGCGGAGGGGAGTAGAAGGGAAAATGTGGAGGAGGAGGAGGGGCTGGTGCCCTCTGTGGCGGATCGGAGTTTTGATGCTCCGGCCTTCATTGATCAGCACCTCCTTCCCGGTACAGAGGAGTTTTTCCACGACTGTGATGTCACCGGCCAGACGAAGTCGGTGTACTAGGACCTCCTTCGTTCCACTGTTATCGTCCGTAAGGCGGAGCCGGTGTTGGCCCAGGTGGGGCTTTTGGATGGAAAACTTTGCCAGTCCCAGGCGAAAGCCTGGAAGTTGAAAGAGAAGCTGGAGGTGGCAACGTCAACTCGTTTGAAGGCCGCCAAAGATGCCAAAGACGCCAGCACCAAACTTCTCCATATTCCTGAGGTGGAGACTTCGCTTCTCACTCAGCTGTTGGGTGAACGCAAGCGGGCCTCAGATGCCAAGTCTAAGGCTGCCATCGTACTCACCGAGGTAGAGGCTCTAAGGGCCAAGGTGGCAAAGCTGAAGAAGGAGAAGGGGGCGTTGCTGGAGGATATCAAGGGTGTGATTTTGACTATTGAGGAGACCATGAGGGCCTAGGCTTTGGTCCTTGCTTCAGGTGTGGATGTGTCTGTAATGGGTCTGAAGGTTGTGGTAGGCTTAGAGAAGGGGGGTTGAATCTATGCCTTCCTTTTAAGTTGCAGTTATGACCCTTTTAAACAAACTTTCAATTCTGATTATATTTGTACTCAGTAGTAGAAATTTATGAGACAATTTATTTTTGTCTCATGAATATCAGAAAATAGAACATAGCAGAGAAGAGAGAAGCTAACACCAGCATGTATCCTAGTTCGGTTGCCTTGTGCTATGCAACCTACGTCCAGTCTCCTCCACAACTATGGAAGAATTTTCACTATAGTTAACAGTATTACATACACCAATTTCACAGGATTGGCCCAATCCTTTCACACTCAAGTTCTAACCTAACTTGACATTGGCTATGCTAATACCTAACTATTCACTCTTAGTGCTAACCCAACTAAGAAAGGGATACCTTACATGTACAAGATACAAGACACAGACACACCTAAAGAAATCTGAAAATAACTCTAGGCTTTTTTCTCAAGTGTATCACTCAACCTTTTTTCACTCATGGCTTTTACCTGAGCTTTCTCACAATGCCTTTTCTCACAAAAAATTACAGAAAGATAAACATAGAAAAGTACATCACAATCTGTAAAACATGAAGGAGATTGACTTCATCAACAGCCTATGTGCTATGCAAAAAATCAGATTAGCAAGCCTCTGATTCAGTTCTTCATACTGGCGGAATGCACCTTTGATTAGGAAACACTGTCCAGTTAGATGAACTTCTTCAAAGAGCTCTTCTCAGAACATACACCTCAGATTTACTGGTTTTCTCTCTTTACTTCTGAATGAGCAGAAAGTCTTCTTTTATCTCCTTGCATGTTGTTGGGTTCTTCTTCCAAAGTCAACACCTTGAGCCTTGAGCTTCACCAATCCACATATTCACTTTTTCTCATTAAACCTTAGAGTAGAAACTTTGCTTCTGACTTCCCCATCTTGACCGAAAGCCATAAAGCAGTAACCACAAGAGTCTTCCAATTGTCAACTTGATCTGAGCCCTTAAAAACTAACTTGGTCCCCAAGACATGTTTGAGACCGTAAATTTACAGCAGAGAGAAACAGAAATCCTCTTTTCCATATAGCTCAAAACGGAGATACAGAGAGTTGAAGATGAAGAGAAGAAAGTGTGTTGCATGTAAAAGGAAATGGGTTACCTTTAATCCTTTGATCTTTTCTTGATATGGCTTGAAATGGTTGATTAGACCTTACCCCTCTTTGCTTAACCTTCTCTTTCCTTCTTCTTTCATGACTAGCTTAGGGACTAAGCTCTCTTTCTTACTTTTTATGAGTTCAGTGATTTGACTAAGACAGAGAAGAAAGGAATGTTGCTTTGGAAGCAATGAGAGAGAGTGAGGACTTCAATCTTATACGAGAAGCTTGGTGGGATCAACTTGGATTGGTGGACACGGGCTTGGATCGGGTTTGATTTGCTTGGCCTGTTGGTTCCTTTCTTTGTTTCTTTTGGGCTCCACTTGATTAACCAACCCATTATCCTTGATGTTTTTATTTTCATTCTATTTGGGCTGCTTGATTGAATTTTGGCCTGCAACAATTGATAAATAATTAGCAACATATTATTATTAACACTCAACACTAATTATTTCTTTTACCTAAAAATAATGTTTGTCATCACTAATCAATTTAGTTAATTTCTTAACTCAACAATCTCCCCATTGATGACAAACATGATTTAAGCAATAATCAAAAGGAAATGAATTTGAGTAAGGTTTAGAAACTCCCTTTGATTTTTGTCATTTGCTTCTATATTGCTCCCCCTTTCCTTTTCAGGATTAGCTCCTCCTGGATTTATGCTTTCCTCTTTGATCCTATTTTACATTGTACTTAAAGAGAGCATAATAAAGAGATACACACATTTATCTTGCTTAAAGGATATCAAGTAAGCAACACCACATTATCAGCCAATCATCAAGCTAATATCAGTAGCCAAAAGATTCAATCATGTGAAATCAAGTTTTAATGCAGAAATCAAACAAAAATCCCAAAAGAAATACTAGTAGCTTGCAGCAATGCCAAAAATCATAAGACACATTTACCATCTAGTATCCATCTAGTATCCTATTGCTATTACTCCCCTTTTTGTCATCAAGGGCGGATAATAAGCATGATCAACAAAAACAATGTCTTGAACCCTGCAGGAAAGAGTCAGATCACAGTGCAAAGTACTAACTCAACTATCAAAAGTGCAACAGTATTTAGAGTTATTACATTCATCCAAAATAAAAAACAGTTTAACAGTAGCAAAAGAAATAGAGTTTATGAGACAAAAAAAAAAAAAGAGTAGCAGCAGCAGTTTTCATGAGACAATTTCTAGGCATCAGAACCATTCTCCTCCGAATCAGCTTCCTCTTCAACATCAGTGGCAGGGTCTTCATCCTTTTGAAGGTTATCAATGAAAGTCATGAATACAGCCACTCTATCGCTTGATTTCCTTGGGAAATTCTCATGCTTGCTAGCTAATTTTCTTTGCTCTTTGCTCATAGCAATCATGTGATTTGATTGGGAAATGAACTCTTGAACAACATCTTTGACCACATTCAGCAGAGCAGATTTCTTCCCAGTAGAGATGGATGTACCCTCAGTGGAAAGAGAAGTAGATTTCTCAGGAACAAAGTCATCATCTTCATCATCTAAGACCACCCTTTCAGATCGAGTAGGTCCTTTGGGCTGTTTCACTGAACCACCCCCTTTCAGGTATGAATGTCTATTTTGATATTTCTCATTGGTCAAGTCAACACCAAAATACTCAAATATGCAAGTTAGAAACATGCCATAAGGAAGTGCTTTGTCTTTTTCACTCCTAACAAAGTTAAACATATATCTAACCATCAAGTATGCAAATGAAATTTCAGTTTTGGTGAGAAGGGCATATAAAACAAGAGTATCAGTGTAGGAAACCCTTTGATATGAGCCACTTTGAGGAAGTATAATGTGGTTGACCATTCGGTGCAACTGAGCACGCTCATATCCTAGGGCTTTGTGAGTTGGTGTAATGCCATCAATTAAAGAAACATGTTCACAAATATGAGCCAATGCATCATTGTAAGAAAATCCAACACCTTCATCCCACTTAACTGAAGTGTAGGCACATGGCCCAACATCAGTATACTTCAAAGCATCACTGATAGTTTCATTGTTTAAAACTATGTCTCGGTCCTTTACATATGAGTGAACAGTGCCTTCATGATAAGTCATGTTGGGATAAAATTCTTTGACCAATAAGGGATAAACAGGCTTTTTGATGTCAAAAAGATGATTCCAGTCCAGAAAAATCAAGTTATCAACAAAAGGAAAACCTTTTCTTTTCAAAGATGGCAAATCGGCTAGAAAAGATGGACACAGGGTACGATACTGAATAACCCCCTCATAAAAGTCATTATTCATGGCAGATTTGAATCTATAGGGTTATAGTTCAAATGAGAGGTCAAAAAATGAGCTTTGTGATCAAAAGGTCCAATGTCTGGTTCTTTACTGATTTAAGAGGAACTCGAGCTTTACCTCGTTGAGATCGCACAGGAACCGATCTGGATTTGGGTTGAGTTGGCTCGGGAACTGGTTCCTCAGCCGCCGGACGTTTGTCTTTGGAGGAGCTAGGTTTTGAAGAACCAGGTTTTGAGGAGCCTGGTTTGGAAGGCGTCACCTTTGGTGGTGGCGTCGGCTTGGCAGAGGCAGAGAATCTAGGTGTGGTCTTGGTCCACACCATGGAAGTAGTTCTTGGAGGAGAGGTAGGAGGAGAAGGTGAGGGTGTGAAGGTTCGGTCGTGAGAGCGAGTTGAAGGCTTGGTGTGAGGCTTGAAGATTTTTCACGAGGAGGCCTTTTAGCAATGGTTTTCTTCCTCATTTGGTAATATTTAGGCTTTTGAGGGAAGAGAAGCAGTAAAGAGAGTAGGAAGAAACTGAAGGGTTTGAGGAGAAGTTATGGAGAAAAGAGAGGGAGTGTTGGTAACCGTACCCAAAAGAAAGTTTCTCAAACCATGCAACTGCATCACCACTGATTTGACTTGAAAAGACATGACCTCATTAAAGAAATATTTTATTTGATTTTAAAATAAAATAGGAAATTAATTTTAAATTTTGAAAAATAAAAAATTAAACTAAAACCCTTTTGGACCAGAAGACATTAAATGAAAGCCTTTTCAAAAAAATAAACACACAAGCCAAAAAAATTATCAACCAAACAAAAAGTGTAACATTCATATTTGGGCCCAGAGATGGTTGGATTTAGGAAAACACATTGGACCACTCTGGATCTGATTTATGAGGTTAGCCCAGAATAACTTTTACTTGAAACAAGCCCAGAGCACGCTGATAGAAAGGAGTGTTCTTCATCTTCCCAGAATTGTCTCATACCTGTTTATGAGACAAAATGCTCCAGCAAACAGATTAGCAATATTTAAACAAAGAATCATAGCTCAAAATTCCTAGGCTAGTTCTAAGCATGCAGAATCTGTCCTCAGCAAGTGGTTTTGTGAAAATATCAGCTAATTGCTCCTCCGATTTAACAAATTGAATGCTAATATCCCCTTTTTGGATATGTTCTCTAATTGAGTGAAATTTCACTTCAATATGTTTAGTCCGAGAGTATAAAACTGGATTTTTAGAAATATTAATGGCACTCATATTATCACACAATAAGGGAATATTTTCAGTATTTAACTTGTAATCAGCAAGATGTGTTTTTAACCATAAAAGCTGAGAAAAACATGAAGAGGCAGCTATATACTCAGCCTCTGCAGAGGATAAAGCCACCGTTGGCTGCTTCTTGCTAGACCAAACATTTAAGGACTTCCCAAGGAAGCAACATAAGCCTGAAGTGCTCCTTCTATCAACTCTATCACCGGTAAAATCTGCATCATAATAACCAACTGCAGAAAAATCATCAATCTTAGGATACCAAAGACCAAAATTGGATGTGCCATGAACATATCTAATGATCCTTTTAACTGCAGAAATATGTGACTCTTTTGGTTTGGATTGGAACCTAGAACACAATCAACACTTTGCACAATATCGGGTCTAGAGAAAGTTAAGTACATAAGGGAACCAATCATTCCTCTATACCTAGTCTCATCAACATCTTTTTCAGTTTCTCCCTTATCTAATTTTGAATTAGGATGCATGGGAGTTCCCATGGGTTTGGCATTTTCCATACCAAATTTCTTAACTAATTCCTTGGCATACTTCTCTTGATGAATGAAAATACCATTTTTAGTTTGTTTAATTTGCAGCCCAAGGAAAAAATTAAGTTCACCCACCATACTCATGTCAAATTCACTTGTCATGAGTTTTCCAAATTTAGAACAAAGGGATTCATTTGCTGATCCAAAAATAATGTCATCAACATATATTTGGACTAGAATAAAAGAATCATTAGAATTCTTGATAAATAGAGTTGTGTCAGTGGTGCCTCTTTGAAAACCATTTTTTCAAAAGAAAAGAGCTAAGTCTCTCATACCAAGTTCTAGGAGCTTGTCTTAAACCATAGAGAGCTTTAGATAATTTGAAAACATGATTAGAATGCTCTTTATTTTCAAAACCAGGAGGCTGCTCCATATACACTTCTCTATCTATCACACCATTAAAAAATGCACATTTCACATCTATTTGATATAATTTAAAACCACAAAATGCAGCATAAGCTAAGAGAAGTCTTATGGCTTCTATTCTGGCAACAGGGGCAAATGATTCATCAAAGTCTATTCCTTCTTCTTGGTCATATCCTTGTGCCACTAGCCTTGCCTTGTTTCTGGCAATGCTACCATCTTCTCCCAAATTGATCCTTCATTTTCCTTTCTAGTGGAAGACCGTGTTTGCACTCCATGAGAGACGTCCCCAATGACAAATTCCTTAGGATAATTCTTCAAGAATCTCCATTCACGAGGTCTAGTAGATTTGGAGGCAGATTCAGATACCAAGGGATTCTGGATGCTGCTGGCTTCAGGATTTCCTTCAGATTCATGAGACAAAATGAAATTGTCTCTTGAATTTTCAACAGTTGCAGTTTCTGGTTCAGCTTGACCAGAATTTTCCTTTTCATGATTTTGAGTAGTTTCATCTTCCTTTTGAGCTTGATTTCCTGCATCACAATCTTCCAAAATGCTTTTCACTAAATTAGTATCACAAAATGTAACATGTATGGACTCCTCAATAATCCTAGCATCTTGATGATAAACCCTATATGCTTTACTAGTTGTGGAATATCCTACAAACAAACACTCATACGCCTTTGGATCAAACTTACCTAATTTTCTTTGTTATTTAAGATAAAACATTTGCATCCAAAGATGTACAAGTAATCTAAGTTTGGTGGGTAGCCTTTCCAAAGTTCATAAGGGGTTTTCTTCAAAAATTTCCTTATGATTGTTCTTTCAAAATGTGGCAAGCCGTGTTAACTGCTTCAGCCCAAAGAAATTTTGGAACATTACTCTCACAAAGCATAGCTCTTGTCATCTCTTGTATGCTTCTATTTCTTCTTTCCACAACACCATTTTGTTGCGGTGTTCTTGGACAAGAGAAGTTGTGAGATATTTCAAATTCCTCACAAAAGGATTCAAACAAATTGTTTTCAAATTCAGTTCCATGATCACTTCTTATAGAAGAGATTTTTAAATCCTTTTCATTTTGAATTTTCTTGCAAAAAGGTTCAAAGGCCGAAAAGGCTTCGTTTTTGTGTGCAAGAAATAAAACCCAACCAAACCTAGTATAGTCATCCACAATCACTAAACCATAATGTTTACCACCTAGGCTTTGAGTTCTTATTGGACCAAATAAATCAAAGTGTAGCAACTCAAGTGGTCTTTTAGTAGAGATGTCTTCCTTTGGTTTAAAAGAATTTTTTGTTTGTTTTCGCATTTGGCAAGCATCACAAGTGATGTCTTTGTCAAACTTTATCAAAGGAAGGCATCTTACTTATTCTTTCTTTACAAGTTTTTTTATTTGAAACATACTTGCATGGCCCAATCTTTTGTGCCATAACCACTTTTCAGATTCTTTAGAGTGAAGACAAGCTACATTTTTTATCCCTTAGTTAATCAAGAGTAAGACTATACATATTATTAAAACGCTTGGCAACAAACATCACTTCATTTGTCTTTTCATTAACAACACAGCATTCAAGTCTTTTGAAAGTCACTAAATATCCTAAATCACACAATTGACTTATACTCAAAAGATTGTTCTTCAAACTACATACCAAAAGTACATCATCAATGAAAGTAGATTGCTCATTACTTACTTTTCCAACAGCAATAATTTTACCTTTACCATCATCTCCAAAGGTCACAAAACCTCCATCATACTTATTTAGTTTGATGAAGTAAGTTGACCTTCCAGTCATGTGCCTTGAACATCCACTATCCATGTACCACATGTCCTTTTTGTTCTTGGATGTGATAAACCCCGATTTCGTGATTTATCTTGTGCTTATTTTGGGGGATTTTATCACCTTTTTCCACATTTATTCAATGAAATAGCATGGTTTTATGATTCTCCCTTGATTTTCGCTTAAGTGTAAAAACATGCTTTTTAGGCCCTAAATTGGTAATTTTGATTCACTTTAATTCCATTCGATGCCTTGATGTGTGTGTTGAGTAATTTCAGGCTACAAGGCAAGTATTGGATGGGAGAAGTGAGTAGAAAAGTATACAAATGGGAGAATGCATGAAGAAACAAAGATTGTGAGTGCATCAAAGGACGTGCACGCGCACAAGGCGCGCACGCGCAAAAGAGATCTCGCTCACGGACGCGCACGCATACATGCTGCTTCCGCGCGGATGGAGAAATTGCCAATCGACGCGCACGCACCAATACTCTTACATGGCCCACTTGAAGGCAAAACGCTGGGGGTGATTTCTGAGCTGCCCAGGCCCAAGTCCAACTTATTTCTGAGTGTATTTCATGTAGAATTGAAGTCCAAGCAAAGGGGGAGCAATTGTTTGAAGTGTTAGCATCATGTAGAGTAGTTTCTAGAGAGAGAAGCTCCCTCTTCTCTCTAGAATTAGGATTAGAATTTCTTAGATCTAGGTTTAATTCATACTTTGATTTACTCTTCCTTTGTAATACTTTTTCTTCTACTCTTCCCCTTTCTAGTTTTGCATTCAATTCATGTAATTCTCTACTTTTATGTTGATGCATTTTTGTTCTTCTATTTTCAATTCAATGCAATTTATGATTCATGTTCCTTTATTGTTGATTTGATTTTGTTGTTGTTTAATTCCTTGCAATTGAGTAGTGTAGATTTACTTTCCTTGCTATTTTACTATGTTTTCCTTTTTTGCCTTCCAAGTGTTTGATAAAATGCTTGGTTGGATCTTAGAGTAGAATTTTTTGCTCTTGGCTTGGGAAGGTAACTTAGGAACTCTTGAGTCACTAATGTCCAAGTGATTGACGATTGGGAGCCATTAATGCTAGATCTCACCAATTGATTAGGTGGAGAACCAGGACTTATGATCTTGGATTGACATAACTCACTTGACTTTCCTTTATTAGTTAGAGGATGACTTAGTGGGGTTGATCCTTGCCAATTCTCATGTTGTGGTTAGTGATTAGGATAGAGATCCTTGACCACCAACCTTTACCAAGACCTTTTTAGTTGTTAGTTTATTTTCATTGCCATTTATATTTTATGTCTCTTATCCCAAAAACCCCAAAACATACCCTTCATAGCCAATAACAAGGCACTTTATTGCAATTCCTAGGGAGAACGACCCGAGGTTCCAATACATCGGTTTATAAATTTTTGGGGTTTGTGCTTGTGACAACTCAAATTTTTGTATGAAAGGATTATTGTTGGTTTAGAAACTATACTTTACATTGAGATTTCATTAGTGAATTCTAAACCACACAAAAATTCGTTCATCAAAATGGCGCCGTTGCCGGGGAGTTGCAATGGTGTTATGTTATTGGCTATTGTGAATATTGTAAATATGTTTGCCTTTTGCTTATTTGTTAGTTTTTGTTAGTTTTAGGACTTTGTTGCTTATTTTTGTTAGCTTTTGTTTTTATTTGCTATTATGAATTCTCAATACTTTGGCTATGAGTTTGGCTCAAATTATGTTGTAGGTAATGGGAACTACAATGCTTACATGCATCAAGGATGGAACAATCAAAGATGGAAGGAGTCTCAATGGATTGATCAACCTTCTTGGTGACAACAACCTCCGATTTCTTATGGGTATAATTCTAATCCTAATGCATATCAATCTAATGGATGTGGTGACCCTTATTATAATTGTCAACAATCACCACCACATGCCTATGAACCACCCCCTCAACATAACTTTGAACCACCTTACTCACAAGCCCCCTCCCACCAAACACCTCATTATGACCCTAATTCTTATCCACCATACCAACCACCTTATGAACCATATGAACCATACATGGAACCACCACCATTCCAACACAATTACTCTCAAGAACTACCTCAATATACACCATCTCCATACCCTTACCAAGATGAACCAACTTCCAATTATGAAACCTCCTTTCCAAACAATGAACCTTCTTTTTCCACACCACCTCCAATGGATGATCCTCTCTAAGAATGTGTTAGTTCTTATATTCGAAGGCAAGAAGAGAACCAAAAGGAGTTCAAGAAGTTAGAAGCTAAGATAGCTACCATAGCGGAAGCCGTTAGCAATATGGTCTCCTCCCAACTAAGCCTAAGTAACCAAGGCACTCCCATTGACGAATGTGGAGAAGCAATTAAGGAGCATAGTGAGGGAGTGAGCTTAGAGCTTCAAGGTGAAAAAGATGAGTTGAAGCAAGAATTGGTACAAGGGGAGGAAGTTAAGACAATTGAGCCGGAAGAAGTGGTTGAAAACATAGGAGATGTTGGAAGCCCATGGGAATGTAGAATTAGAGAGTCCTCTTCCAAGATGGTTGATGTTGATGTTGAGGAGGGTGTACAACCTCCAAAGCATATCATGATTGAAGACTTTGAAGAGGTTGATCAAGAGATGGATTCAATCATTGAGGAGTTCCTATCTACAATTGAATCCTCTCCCATTGGGCTTGAAATTGAGATCAAGGAAGAAGATGCACAACCTCCCATGCCCTTGGTAAGCAAAGAAGAAGAGATTGAATTGGAAGAGAGCTACCAAGAGGAAGAGGTTGAAATTAAAGAAGCTTATGAAGAGGTGGAGATAATCAAAGAAGAGCACAAGGGAGTGGAACTTGGAACTTGCAAGATCATTAGGACCACCCCTTCCTAAGTCACCACCAATACAACATTCAAGTGGGTAAATTCTTATCCCTAAGATTTAATTTCTCACTTGAATATGGTTTGCTTGAGACGGATGAGCAACTTAGAGCTCTTTGTGGAGTCAATAGTAGGAGAGAATTGGTTAGTGGGCGAAAATGCCAATCAAGGTTCCTTATGGTTAGAAACTCAAAGTCTAAGTACAATGGTTGGTATAGTTCTCAACTAAAGGGGTCTAGGAAGATGCTTTGGTGTTTACTTGAGAATTCGGATCACTTGCCACCCAATTGGAATCATAATGATCAATTTGAAGATGGGTGTCAAAACAAAGTGTGGGATCCCGGATCGCACAAGGAAAATCAACTTTGGGAGCTCATGGTTTGTGAAGAACTCCATCAAAGCTTGAAAATATTAACATTGAAGAATGGAGCTTATTGGAGATTCAAGCATTGGTGGGTGTTCCAAGATGGTTACAAGCACAAGCCACCTTGAGAGGAGCTCCCCATAAGTCCAACTTAAGGACAATAAACAAAAGTGCTAGGTGGGAGACACCCACCATGGTAATATCTTTTCATTTTCTCTTTTGTAAATATTGGTAGAATTAGTTTAAATTCATATTTAGAGTAGTTTGTTGAGTTTATTTGGTAGTTTGATATGCTAAATAAGGTTTTATGGTGTTTGGGTAGCTGTTTGGAGGTTTGGAATGCTTGGATTGGTGCAAGAACATGGAAAAATTTTGAAAAATAGAGCACCAACCCGCGCGCCTCAAGCATTTTCGACCATCCACGCGGGTGCGCCATGTGCGCAGACGTGTGGATTGAAAAATCTCACCCCTCTATATATTGACCCGAAAGTTGCGCCTACACTGCGCCAGCACCATGCCTGAGGCACAAACCACCCGAGCGTGCGCGCACCTGGCGCATACGCGTCCTTCAAGTTAATCGCGCAATGCGCGCGGACACACGCTATGCGCGTGCGCGCCGATAGCGCTACCTGCCCTCTCAGCCAAAAACCAGAGAGTTATGCCCAGTTTGTGCCTATTTTGTGCCTGTAACCCACGCGTGCGCGCACCTGGCGCGTACGCGCGCTTTGGCAAACTGCGCATCGGCGCGGAAGCGTGCATGACGCATCCGCGCCGGTCAAAAAAAAATTCTTTTCTTCCAATTTCTTTTATTGCATTTGCTTATTTTCATTTATTGCATTTTAATTTTGTTTTTATAGCTTGTTCTTGTTTTCTTTTCTAAGTTCTTGTTTTAATAATAGTGTTGAATATTCTTACTCAATTGTTGAGAGTCTCTTGGTTAATCTTGGTGCTTCTTGACTTGTTTGGTATTGTTGGGTGATGAAACTTTTAAATCAATGCTTAATCTTGTATGACTCTTATATCCCTTTGTGCATTGATATGAGCTTACATGTCTTTCATGACCCACTCTTTCTTGTTTGAACTTGATACTCGACATGCTCTTCATATTATTCACTTATGCTTTGACTTTCCTCTTGCATCAAGTATTAATTGATATGCCCTTTGCCTATATTGTTTTCTCACCTACATGCGTAGCTAACATGTGGTGAGAACCATACTCTTATTTGGCATTAGCCCCCCGTCTATGTTCTAATTGCTTTGCTATCTTTGTTGTAGGCTTAATTTTCTTTCTTTTTCTCTCCTTTTAGGTTGGCCACCAAGAAGGAAAGGAATGGAAAGGCTTCTAATTAGGGCAACAAACAAGTTCACCTGCACACCTTTTGAAGGAGCTCATCAATTGTAGCAACCCGTCCACCTTGCTCTTCTTTGCATGCACCGAGGACGGTGCAAATTTCTAAGTGTGGGGAGGTCGTCCGACCGATCTCCATGGGTAACAATTTCTTTTTTCAACACCAATTCTTAATTTCCTTTGTTAGTTAGTTGTTGCATTGCATGATAGGTTGCATACTAGTTAGAATTTGTACATATTTTACCACTTCTTTTTATGTTAGGACTACTTGGTTAGGGTGATGATTTCTTTTCCAAGAAAAATTATTTTTTGGGCACCCTACCAATTCGAAAAAAAATTTTTTTGTGTGAACTTGCTTGAAGAATTTATTTTGGAACATGGTTTTTGAGCTAAGAACACAAGCATGTGAGTTTTGAGCCTAATTGTGTGGTTACATCTTATAACCACTTATTTTCATTCTTGTGTGCATTGTTCTCTTTCTATAATTGTAATCTTTGATTTGTTTGATTCTTTATGTCCATTATTCCATGTATACATGTATTTATATGATTGAGGCCATCATTTCATTTAGCTCACTTACCCAAATAGCCTACCTTTCATCAACCATTGTTAACCAAATTTTGAGCCTATTTAATCCCTTTTGTTCTTAATGTTAGCACATCACTACCCTTAAGTGAAAAACAATAAATGTCCCTTAATTTGGATCTTTGATTAGCTTAGGCTAGTGAGGGTGTGTATCATTTTGGATATGGGAAATTTGGGACATTGGTTGAGGTAAAAGTATAATTTTTATTTTTGTTAAAAAATATTGGGAATTGGGTACATATTCATGCATCATATGTAAAACCATATGCATTGATACGTTTGTATATACTTAATAAAAATGATGATAAAGAAAAAAAATATAAAAAAAAGAAAAAAAAAGAGAAAAGAGAAAAAGAAATAAAAAGGGGACAAAAATGCCCCAAAGTAAAGTTCAATAAAAAATCAATGCATATGAAATGTTAATTAAAGAGAATGCATGAGTATGTGAAAAAGTGGGAATCATGGGTAGCTAGGTAGTGTATTAGAATTGTATAGGTTGTTAAATGTGTTAGGTGAGAGCTTAGCCTAATCAAAGATACAAATTTCAAGCTCATTTGACCATATGCATCCTTACCTTTATCCTAGCCCCATTACAACCTATGAACAAGTCCTCATGATGAATGTATGCATGCATTGAATAATTGTTGATTGTTAGAAGAAAAACAAATTTTGGAAAGCATGAGTAGAAGAGAATTGAGTGATTGACCCTATACACTTGAGCGGCTAGAGCGGATACACTTTCGGTGAGGGTTCGATGCTCAATCCCTTATTCCTGGCTTTCAAGAGCTTTCTTCTTGCAAGTCTATTTGAACTTCATTTTTATATTTGAATTGGTAGAGTTTGTGAGTCGTCATATGACCTTTGCCCTACTTGCTTATATGTGTTATTGGGGATTGATTTACTTTTAACCAAGTAGATAGAATCATCTTGCATTTAGTGCATTCATATAGATAGATGCATATAGTTTATTTACATTGAATAAATGTTCATACCCCTTTTCTTGTCCTTCTTTATTCTTAGAATGAGGACATGCTTAGTTTAAGTGTGGGAAGATTTGATAAACCCCGATTTCGTGATTTATCTTGTGCTTATTTTGGGAAATTTTATCACCTTTTTCCACATTTATTCAATGAAACAGCATGGTTTTATGATTCTCCCTTGATTTTCGCTTAAGTGTAAAAATATGCTTTTTAGGCCCTAAATTGGTAATTTTGATTCACTTTAATTCCAGTCGATACCTTGATGTGTGTGTTGAGTAATTTCAGGCTACAAGGCAAGTATTGGATGGGAGAAGTGAGTAGAAAAGCATACAAAGGGGAGAATGCATGAAGAAACAAAGATTGGGAGTGCATCAAATGGCGCGCACGCGCACAAGGCACGCACGCGCACAAGAGATCTCACTCACGGACGCACACGCATACATGCCGCTTCCGCGCGAATGGAGAAATTGCCAATCAACGCGCACGCGCACATGGCGTGCACGCGCCAATACTCTTACATGGCCCACTTGAAGGCAAAACGCTGGGGGCGATTTCTGAGCTGCCCAGGCCCAAGTCCAACTTGTTTCTGAGTGTATTTCATGTATAATTAAAGTCCAAGCAAAGGGGGAGCAATTGTTTGAAGTGTTAGCATCATGTAGAGTAGTTTCTAGAGAGAGAAGCTCCCTCTTCTCTCTAGAATTAGGATTAGAATTTCTTAGATCTAGGTTTAATTCATGCTTTGATTTACTCTTCCTTTGCAATACTTTTTCTTCTACTCTTCCGCTTTCTAGTTTTGCATTCAATTCATGTAATTCTCTACTTTTATGTTGATGCATTTTTGTTCTTCTATTTTCAATTCAATGCAATTTATGATTCATGTTCCTTTATTGTTGATTTGATTTTGTTGTTGTTTAATTCTTTGCAATTGAGTAGTGTAGATTTACTTTCCTTGCTATTTTACTATGTTTTCCTTTTTTGCCTTCCAAGTGTTTGATAAAATGCTTGGTTGGATCTTAGAGTAGAATTTTGTGCTCTTGACTTGGGAAGGTAACTTGGGAACTCTTGAGTCACTAATGTCCAAGTGATTGACGATTGGGAGCCATTAATGCTAGATCTCACCAATTGATTAGGTGGAGAACTAGGACTTATGGTCTTGGATTGACATAGCTCACTTGACTTTCCTTTATTAGTTAGAGGATGACTTAGTGGGGTTGATCCTTGCCATTTCTCATGTTGTGGTTAGTGATTAGGATAGAGATCCTTGACCACCAACCTTTGCCAAGACCTTTTTAGTTGTTAGTTTATTTTCATTGCCATTTACATTTTATGTCTCTTATCCCAAAAATCCCAAAACATACCCTTCATAGCCAATAACAAGGCACTTTATTGCAATTCCTAGGGAGAACGACCCGAGGTTCCAATACTTCGGTTTATAAATTTTAGGGGTTTGTACTTGTGACAACTCAAATTTTTGTATGAAAGGATTATTGCTGGTTTAGAAACTATACTTTACAACGAGATTTCATTAGTGAATTCTAAACCACACAAAAGTCCGTTCATCAGGATGCTAGGCAAATCTGCATGAAGAGTTTCAAGTAGCCTTAGGTATCCAAATTAATTTGGATCCTTTGAAGTTAATCCATCTTGGTTGCCCAAGTGCATTGAAATCACAAACAACGTTGTAAATTTTGTTTCCTACAACTCTCTTTTCAATGAAACATTGTGCATATGAGTGACCAAATTTGTTGCAATTAACACAATGATTTTCTGATGTGTGTCACTGAAATTGAGGTGAGTTATATTGCTTGAAATGATTAAAGGGTTGAAATTTTCTGGTTTTTGGAGGAGATGCATTTCTTTTGATAAACTGATTTTTATTAAAATTATTCCTCTTTGCAAAAGCATTTTCACCAGAATTTCTTTGAACATTTGGACTTTTCGAATAAGATGTTTTGTTGTAAAATGGTGATTTTTTTAAAACAACCTCATTTTTCGAAAGGTATCCCAAACCTGGCCTGTATGGGCTTGGTTCGGTTTTTGGTGAAGGCTCAGTTTCACTAGTGTATACTTCATCAACATTTTCTTCAAATGTTGGAACATATCCAATTCCAGATTTGTTTGGTATGGATTTTGTATTTGATGAAGAAGCTACAAACTTTATAGAGGAAACATTGGAAACTACATCTTCCTTGGCTATGTAACCTAAACCAAATTTTTCAAACAGAGGTCTTTGACTTGCAAGTAATTTGTCCAAGTTACTAGAACCATGAGCAAATTTTGCTAAGTCACCATTCAGTCTTTTAATCATATCATTTAATCTTTCATTTTCAGCAATTAACTCATGAGAAGGATCCACAATATGCTTTCTTTTTAATTTTTCAAGTTCAGATTTTAGAAATCTGTTTTCTTCAATGATGTCCAAAGCACATTCAGTTTCCTTTACTTTTTCTTTTAAAAAATCATTTTCAGCTCTTAACACATCTCTTTCAGATCTGCATTCATTGTACTTGTCAAGCAGTTTTGAGGTATTTAAAGTGAGATCATCAATAATAGCATATAAATCATCAATGGTCAAATCATAATAATTTACCTCATCAAGATTGTTGTTTCCAGCCATGAAGCAGTCTTTATCTTCACCTTCAGGTTCTTCTTCTTCATTTGAGTCGTTCTCAAGATCCTCCCAAACTGCCATGAGCACTCTCTTCCTTTCCTTCTTTCCTTTGTCCTCCTTTTTGAGCTTTGGAAAATTTAGCTTGAAATGTCCAGCCTCCTTGCAATGATGGCACGTCACCTTGCTCAAGTTGATCTTGTGCTCCTTTGAGATTGAACCCTTGTATTTGCCCTTGTTCTTCATCATCCTTCTAAATCTCTTAGCAAAAAACAAAAGCTCATCATCTGAAATACCATCACTAGACTCACTCTCTTTTGGTTCTATTTGTGACTTGAGGGCTATTCCCTTTTTCTTTGAGTTTGTGTTTGTGTGTGTGGATTCATAGGCAAAGAGTTTTCCTCTCAGCTCATCATAGGTTATGGGACTTAGGTTGTTGCTCTCGGTTAGGACAGCGGCAGTGGTTTTCCATTCTTTTGTGAGGCTTCTAAGGAGTTTTCTCACCAAGGTTTGTTCTGCATAGTTTATACCCATAGCACCAAGGTTGTTGATTATGATTGAGAATCTCTCAAACGCTTCATCAATGCTTTCTCCATCCTTCATATTAAACATCTCGTACTCTTTTCGCAGCATATCAATCCTCGTTTCTTTGACTTGTTTAGTGCCTTCGTATGTAACCTGGAGTTTTTCCTAGATTTCTTTAGCTGTGTTACATCTAGACACCTTCCGGTACTCTTCAAAGCTGATAGCACAGTGAAGAAGGTTGATTGATTGCTTTAGCATTCAACTCCATCTTCTTCTTATCATCTTCATTCCATTCAGCTTCTTCTTTTGGAGTCACCACTCCATCAGCACTTATTTTTGTTGGGATCTTGGGACCGCTCACAACAATCTTCCATATGTTGTAGTCAATGGATTGGATGAAGATCCTTATTCTTTCTTTCTAGTAGGCATAGTTCTTTCCGTTGAAGAAAGGTGGCCGGTTGTTTGACTGGCCTTCAGTGAGGGTGTAGGCAACTGTGGTTGTGCCCAAGTTGTTCGCCATTGGATCTTTGCTCCAAGCGGTTAAGCTTGATTCTTGAGACCTTAGCTCCTGATACCAATTGAAGGTTGTGGTAGGCTTAGAGAAGGGGGGTTGAATCTATGCCTTCCTTTTAAGTTGCAGTTATGACCCTTTTAAACAAACTTTCAATTCTAATTCTGTTTGTACTCAGCAGCAGAAATTTATGAGACAATTTATTTTTGTCTCATGAATATCAGAAAACAGAACACAGTAGAGAAGAGAGAAGCTAACACCAGCATGTATCCTGGTTTGGTTGCCTTGTGTTATGCAACCTACGTCCAGTCTCCTCCACAACTATGGAAGAATTTTCACTATAGTTAACAGTATTACATACACCAATTTCACAGGATTGACCCAATCCTTTCACACTCAAGTTCTAACCTAACTTGACATTGGCTATGCTAATACCTAACTATTCACTCTTAGTGCTAACCCAACTAAGAAAGGGATACCTTACAGGTACAAGATACAAGACACAGACATACCTAAAGAAATCTAAAAATAACTCTAGGCTTTTCTCTCAAGTGTATCACTCAGCCTTTTTCCACTCATGGCTTTTACTTGAGCTTTCTCACAATGCCTTTTCTCACAAGAAATTACAGAAAGATAAACATAGAAAAGTACATCACAATCTGTAAAACATGAAGGAGATTGACTTCATCAACAGCCTCTGTGCTATGCGAAAAATCAGATTAACAAGCCTCTGATTCAGTTCTTCATACTGGCGGAATGCACCTTTGATTAGGAAACACTGTCCAGTTAGATGAACTTCTTCAAAGAGCTCTTCTCAGAACATACACCTCTGATTTACTGGTTTTCTCTCCTTACTTCTGAATGAGCAGAAAGTCTTCTTTTATCTCCTTGTATGTTGCTGGGTTCTTCTTCCAAAGTCAACACCTTGAGCCTTGAGCTTCACCAACCCGCAGATTCACTTTTTCTCATTAAACCTTAGAGTAGAAACTTTGCTTCTGACTTCCCCATCTTGACCGAAAGCCATAAAGCAGCAACTACAAGAGTCTTCCAATTGTCAACTTGATCTGAGCCCTTGAAAACCAACTTAGTCCCCAAGACATGTTTGAGACCGTGAATTTATAGCAGAGAGGAACATAAATCCTCTTTTCCATATAGCTCAAAACGGAGATACAGAGAGTTGAAGATGAAGAGAAGAAAGTGTGTTACATGTAAAAGGAAATGGGTTACCTTTAATCCTTTGATCTTTTCTTGATATGGCTTGAAATGGTTGATTAGACCTTACCCCTCTTTGCTTAACCTTCTCTTTCCTTCTTCTTTCATAGGGACTAAGTTCTCTTTCTTACTTTTTCTGAGTTCAGTGATTTAACTGAGACAGAGAAGAAAGGAACGTTGCTTTGGAAGCAATGAGAGAGAGTGAAGACTTCAATCTTGTACGAGAAGCTTGGTGGGATCAACTTGGATTGGTGGACACGGGCTTGGATCGGGTTTGATTTGCTTGTCCCGTTGGTTCCTTTCTTTGTTTCTTTTGGGCTCTACTTGATTAACCAGCCCATTATCCTTGATGTTTTTATTTTCATTCTATTTGGGCTGCTTGACTGAATTTTGGCCTGCAACAATTGATAAATAATTAGCAACATATTATTATTAACACTCAACACTAATTATTTATTTTGCCCAAAAATAATGTTTGTCATCACTGATCAATTTAGTTAATTTCTTAACTCAACAGGGTCCATTTCGAACCGTTAAGGATGGTCAAATCTTGGACCTGGAGTGATTATTTGTAATCTTTTCTCATTTTGTAAGCCGTTTTTGGCATCACATATACTTATTTGGTTTGTAAGCCGATTTTTCGGCCGCTACTGTTTTTCTTTTTTATTTTGAAGTCATTTATGCTCTTTTTCTCGGTTTTTATGAATGCTTTTGTGGTCTTTTTGGTGGGCCGTTTGGTGCGTATAAATAGTTGGCCTATTGGTGGGTCATTTTAGATACTTGTTTAACTTTGTAGATATCCGTGTTTTGGCCTTAGGGTGATCGATCCCTGACAGTAGCCGTTACCTGTTACCTGTTGTACCAGTAAGATAGAGTCGTATTTAACAGTCAAGTAACTGATAGTAAGACTTCGAGCTAATTTTAAGCAAGGTATGAGTGCTTTGTATTTTACGCGATTGTTGTTGGCATTGAAGGTAATACCCCAGCTTCAGAACCTTGCATGTTTGAAGCTCTATCAACATATAGCGTCTATGTTGCATCGGTTAGGGTCGGATCATGTGTTGTTAGCTCAGCTATGAAGTCTGCCGGTGTTTGAAATTTATGGCACCACGTGCTTGATATTGAATGGCATACTCCGAAAGTTCAATTGACCACTTTATTAGTCTTCCAACAAGCTCTGGTCTTGTTAGAAATTGTCTTAATGGT
Source organism: Arachis hypogaea (assembly GCF_003086295.3). Classification (NCBI taxonomy): domain Eukaryota; kingdom Viridiplantae; phylum Streptophyta; class Magnoliopsida; order Fabales; family Fabaceae; genus Arachis; species Arachis hypogaea. The sequence continues at coordinate 24,388,094 of NC_092053.1, read as the reverse complement.
TATTTTGTTTGGACTATGTTGATAAAACTTTGGAAGTAATGACTTAAATGTCTGGCTGTTGTTGTTAGCGCTAGAGCTAGCTTATCTAGCTTTGGGTATCTGAGCGCAGTATTTTGAAGCGATTTTTTAACGGAATATACTGACTATATTTTTCTATTTTTATAACCAAGACAGAGCTAACAACATAACCAGTAACAGATAAATACAGGTCTAAAGGATTACCATGTTCCGATTTTTAGTATAAGGGAAGTGAGGATAGTATATATGGTCTTTAGTTTGGAAAAGGAATTCTCACATGCCTTTGTCCAAGTACATTGTTTCTGCTTCCTCAGGATTTTGAAGAAATTATAGGAACAGTGGGCTATCTGAGGTAAGAAGCGTGACAGTGCGGCTAACCGACCAATTAGTTGTTGGACTTTTTTTATTAACTGTGGACTCCTCATGTCTAATATTATTGCTTTGTATTTTTTTGGGTTGACTTCTATACTACAGAAAGTCAGTATGAATCCTAAAAATTTTTCACCATGTACTCCAAATGCGCACTTCTCTAGATTCCATTTCATGTTATAGTTTTTGAGTTGTTGAAAAATTTCTACTAGGTCGTTTGTGTGGTTACAACCATATCATCTACAAATATTTCTACGTTTCGTCCGATCTGATTGGCAAAGATCTTGTCTATGAGTCTTGGATATGCAGTACCTGCATTTTTAGACCCAAACAGCATAACCTTATAACAGAAATTCTCATAATCAGTAATAAAAGCATTCTTGATCTGTCAAATACATGAATATTTGGTTATAACCATAATAAGTATCCATAAAATTTAAAGATTGAAAACTAGATGAACTGTCTACTGATTTATCAATACAAAGTAAAGAATATTCATTTTTTGACAAGCTTTGTTGAGGTCAGTGAAATCCACGCATGTCCTCCATTTGTCATTGTGTTTTTTAACCATGACTACATTTGCAGTCAATTTGTGAATTTGATTTCTTTGATGAACCCAGCATTAAGTAGTTTCTGCATTTCTTCTATGGACCCCGTGTTTGTTATCTGAATTTTAGAATATATTCATTAAGACTACATATTCGTGTGGAGTGTTCATGGATCGGATCCGATCCGCAATATTTATCCGAATTCAATTTGAAACTTGCAGATATCGATCCGATCCGCACAGTAATAGGATCAGATTTCGGATTTTATGTGGGTATCCACGGATCTGCAAAAAAAATAATAATAAATAAGTAAATATTATTTTTATGTTTTATTTTAACTAATAATTTCATACATATTATATTATTTTATTTTTATTGTTTAAGAAAAGTATGTTTAATAATATTTTAAGAATAAACATGTTTAAAAGAGTAAAAAAATAGTATTTTATTGATACTTTTTAATAAGAATAAAATTTTTAAAATATTTATGTGTTTTATGAATATATATATTCGAGATCCGATTCAATTTTATCCGCAAATGTGCGGACAGATTCAAACTAAAAAATTGTGGATATTATTGGATCTGATCTGATCCAATCATTTTAATGCAAATCGGATAGAAATTTTGATAATATTCAATCTGATCTGCATTTATCTCCTATATATAATCAATACTTAATAAAACACGTTTATTTTATTTACTTTTATACGGATTTATACAGCTATGTAGGCCGCGTTATAAGAGACTGATCAGACTTCATTTTTATCCGTGTCAAGCTTGTGAAGGAGGTTTACATTATCTCTAAAGTGAGAAAATATGTCATCCTTTGATTAGTTTTGTAAGACTCATCAACTTGTTTACATGGAAACTAAGTTATAAATTCTGAGATCATTCATTAATAATTTCACTTCAGATGTTTACGTGACCTTCGATAATAAATACAAAAGTTAATGAGAGTAAGAAAGTTTTTGTTCAAACATTGTCTAGGGTAATAATATTATTATAGGGTCGATACTGTTAACTAAAAAATAAGAGTTGAATAATATTAGTTAAATATAAAGTAAATATAAGCAAAAATATTAATTTTTAATTTTGTTTATATCAAATATATATTGATATAAAAAAGAGAGTAAGTTACATAAATAAATTATTTAAAATTTAAATTTACGTAAATATAATTTTTAAAAATAGATCATATTCGTATTCTAAACATATTTTATATAATTTATCACAGATTTTATACACTGAATCATAATCTATTACATCTTATTGCAGATTATAAATTAAACAAAAATAGCAATTGAAATAATAATAATAATAATAATAATAATAATAATAATAATAATAATAATAATAATAATAATAATAATATGTACTAACTATTGAAATATATATAAATCATGTTAAATTAACTATAAATTTTATTTAAATTACTTGTTGTAAATTTATTTAAGTGAAAATTTATACACATATTTTATCTTTTAAAAAAAATATTAAGACCATTCTTAAAAAATGATTTCGTCACTTATTTTAGATATAATTATTTATGTAATTATTATTATTATTATTATTTATTTTGTAGAGCACATTAAATCTTATACTAATTAAAGTAGGTTAACATATATTTTATGAAGAATTTTAGGAGATATGTTCCAAATTTTCTTATAATTAGAAGACGACTCTAAATATTTATAAGAATATTCATTCTATACTTAAAAAATTTGATAGTTGTATAATGTACTCTAAAACTATAAAAAGATGATATAATATAATAATAATTTTGTAACATTAAATAATTACATTTAAAATAAGTCATAAAATTATTTTTTTGAGAATTGTCCTAATATTTTTTTTTAAAAAAAAGATAAGACGTGTGTATAAATTTTTATGTTAAATAAATTTAAATCAAGTGATCGGAATTGAATTAATCATAGTTTATATATATTTCTATAGTCAGTATATATTATACATCTATATATTATTATATATATCAATATCACATGTTATTTTACATAAATTATGTATAAATTTTTTGTTTTTATTTTTATTTATCTTAAATTTTATTTAGATAACAAAAAATTAAATTTTAAATTTTTTATTTTAAAAATTTAAAATAAGATTATAAAATTATTTAACTTAAAAAATTAATTTATTAAAAAAATTCAATACGAGAGCAACTGTTTATAAAAATGCATCACGTAATTTGCGACCGCATCTGGCAGATTATGATTTATCATTGTTTGTTCATAGTGTGTAGCAGATTATTATTACTTAGTGTGTTTGACTATAATCTGCGAGTCCTACAGTGAATTAGATGTAATTTGTAAATCGTGATATAGCAGATTATATAAAATATATTTAGGACATGAATATAATCTAGTTTCAAAAGTTGTATTTGTGTAAATTTAAACTTTAACTGTAAAAAAATTATAAGTTTATTTTTATAATTTTTAAAAAATAAAAATATTTTTAAAAATACTTAATATATATGGATATTAATTAATTTTTAAATTTAATTTTTATATATACTATAATATTTTTAAATTTTAAAATTATTTTATTAAATATATTTATTATTTATATTTATTAAAAATTATTTTTAATTTAATTTATTAAATATAAATATTATAATTTTAAAAAATTATTTTTTAAAAATTAATATTTATAAATTACTTTTAAAACATAAAAATTTTAAAAAACCAAACCTTATGCAAGATATCTAAATAAAGACAAACGTGAGTGAAGAAATTAGAGAACACACCAAAAGGATATCATCATCTATGACCGACACAGTATACCACCAGAAAGTATTTTAAATAAACACAACATTTAATTCTCTACACGCTATACAAATTAAAGACGATAGAATAGTCTATTTCAAAGAAAAAGTGAGCTCATTATTATATATATTTTTTATTTTATAAATATATTTATTGCAATATGAAGGCTTATATTAGATTTGTATCAATACAAAATTTTATCAACAAATTAATTATTATTAAAAGAGTGTGGGGATATGATGACGTAGTTATAAAATAATTATTTTGGCTTTTTAATAATTAAAAAATTAATATATTTAAGTTTAAAATTATTTTAAAAATATTATTTTTTAATATATCAAAAGATTTAAACGACAATTATTTTAAAACCTAGAAAATACTAGCAAGCTAAGCTACTCCAGGTGGCCTATGGAGGGTTGTATAGACTTAAATAGAATACTGACAAGGATTCTTTAATCAATGAAATTAATAATGTCTCCATGCTCTTACTCCACTTGTTTCTAATCCTACGTAGGTACGTTCATATATGCGTTGTCATTATTGTTGCGGGGTGTGGTCAAGTCTTAACATTCAAGGAATACCTATCATCATGGTCGCATTTATTGAACGGCAAACTCTATGGTGTATGTAGAAGGGGAAAAAATGTGTGTGTTGTCAAAAGTTAAGTGTGACAAATGTTTAGAAAGATAGTAGTTGAAGAATAGTGATGACAAATTGTAAAGTTTGTCAAATCGACTCAACTTGTCAAAAATGATAGGTCATTAGACTAGGTTTTTAAGTTTGTCTAAAATAATTTGTTCTTAGAACGATAGAGAATTAATAAATGATAAAAAATTTTAAGAAATGTTTAAAATTAAGTGGCGGATAGTGATAAAATTTGATGTAATAAAAATTTGGGAGAGTGATGGTGCGGGATGAGAATATGCTGAGTCGGAGGTGCTTCAAGTGGTTTACTGCTAATTTGGGATGAAATAATGATTACAATGAGTCGTTGTCATAAAGGGGAGTTTTGGTTATGTGTTAAAGGGGTCTTACTAAAAATAATTTCAATTATGTTTTCTTTGGTGTATGGAGTTCATACAAGAGAAGAGAAATTTGCTGTATAGGAGAAATTGAGTTATATTGCAAAATTATATCAGTTTTTATGAGAGACTTCAACGAGATTGTGCAAGAGAGGAGAGAAAGGATGCTGTCAGATTAACAGAGTTTTAGTAAGAATTGATAAAAGAAGATATGCAACTGGTGGACCTTCGCTTAGGGATCTTGCAATTGGATTGACAGAGTTTTAGTAAGATTTGAGTGGTTGAAGATGTTTTCACGAGTACAAAATTAGGAGTACAAAATCAGGAGTACACTGTAAGAAGGAGGAGTATAAAAAATAGTTGATGAATTTTTTTATAATTTTTTTTTAACTTTTCTATTTGTTTGTTGTTGTTCTTGCTCCACTTATTATGTTGAACTCTCTTGTTAAAAAAAAATAAAAATACTCATCCAAATAGCTCTATTATTTTATTTTTTAAGGCCTAACTCAAAATGATCTAAACTGATAAACTCAACTATCCAACCTGGCACAAATAATTCTATTCATAAACATAATTCACTCCCACCAGTTTCCCTACCCATTCCTATATCTACAAACTCACAAGTCACAAATTTGTATTTAAAATATTTGTTTATTTAAATTATAATTTGAATAATATTTGATTGATTAAAAATTTAGATAATGTTTAATTAGATGTTGGACAATATTTATTTTTATTTTAAGACAATATTTATTTAATTATTTTATTTTAAAAAATTCAGTTAAAAATTATATTTATTAAAAATTTAGAATTATATAAATTTAAAAATTATAAATTTATTAAAATATTTATAAAATTATATTTTTCTAATATTTAATAATTTATTAATTTAGACAGAGAGAGAAGTTCTGACATATTATAAGTGATATATAATGTACTACTATACTTTGTCCTCTGTGACATGTAAAAGTAATGTATTGATCAAGTAAGTTAATTATATTTATGCTAATTAATTATTGAAGATAATGTTAGACCTGGAATGATTTTTTTTTGTTGTCTTTAGACTTTTTTGAATGCACACTTTCTCTTCCTATAATAACAATTGAAAAAAAAATTATAAACCAATAAATTTAAGCTAATATTAATAAAAAATTAAGCTAATAATTTTTTTTCAACTCATGTCATTTGAAAAAAAATTCAATTAATTTTTTTATTTACACAATAAATACTATCTAAAATTTTAACTTTTACATACAAATATATATATATATATATATATATATATATATATATATATATATATATCTTTTTTAATAACTTAGATATATTCAACTTCACAAATATTGTGGGGCAGTTAGGTGTTATGAAAATTTGGCTAGAGCACATATTATATTTTTGGGCTTGTGCTTTTTAACCGCTATCTGGTATTGGATCTATTGGGTTTTAGAAATCTTTTGTGATGAATGTACAAGTAAATCCTCTTTGGATTTGTCAAAAATTTTTGAAATTTGTTTATTTCTTTTGGGAATGGCTTGTTTTGGTTTTGGCATATTTCATATAACAGGATTATATAGTCCTGGAATACAGATTGTAATATCCTAACTTTTTGAATTAAATCATTATTCAATAACTAATTAATTAATTAAAATGATAATATTTAAGATTTAAATTCAAAATAAAAAATTAAGAAATAATACATTTGAAAAACTAACATATCTAATTTAAAATTCAAATATATGAAAGTACTAATGGTAGTAAATCTCTAACCGACAATAAACAACCTTTTAAGAGATAGTCATAATTAATTCTATATTTATTGGATTTGAATGATATTTAGTTACATGAAAAGATAAGAAAACTAGCTTTATTCCTTAAGTTCTGGACAAAATAAAATTCAAATTAAATTAGATAGATAAATATGTTACAAGTCTATAGTAGAAAATCGCGTTCTTATCAGCCAGCCTGATATACTAACAGTATTTCGAGAATATCTCAAGCTGTGGTTATCGATTGACTTCGTTTAAGATTCGTTTTAAATCTAACTCAATTATCTATAAATTTGTGTTTAATATCTATTTCCAAATTTCAAATGTAGAAAACGTTATAGGACTTGCAAAGTGACAATTCAGATTGAAGTTTTCAGATAAACGTGAATTAGATTCTCCTAACACAATCTGTACATATCCAAGAGCTATTTTAGTTCTTCCATTCCCATTCTATTCCCTTTTTTCTATGCAAAATATTCTAGCCAAAATATTCACAAAGTCCACTCATATATTGTTCAAGAAGATATCATTTCGAATTATGCGAACTACGGAATATGGAAATTCTTTCTATCCAGTCAAGGATTTATACCTACATCAAAACATACATAAAGTCTAGTCATGGAACAAGTTTCTCTTCGCTAACAAATTGCATCTATTTGCATCGGAATACATATAGGAACTTCACTCGAGGTAGGAGGTTTTATGCTAATTTTTATGTCATATCTTAAATATTTTTGGATATAGATGTTAGCATTGCATGTCATGATATAATGTCTCTTTTCTTCATACGCATTATGCATTATAATAACAATCTTATGTGCATTAAAGAACTGAGGGAATGATCATTCGGTAAGGAAAGGTGACCCCCAAAGACAAGATAATCGAAATGATCATTCGATAAAGGAAGGTGATCAAATCGAGATGATTCTTTGGTAAGGGAAGGTGATCGGCAAACTTTTGGGAACCTTCGGTAAGGGAAGGGGACTCCCATAAATTTTATATAATAATATATCTTTATTGACATAACTCCCTTCTTGTATATGTCTAAATAACCTTGATTGTAAATTGAACTGAGAGAATGATCCTTCGGTAAGGGAAGGTGACCAAAGACAAGATATCGATATGATCCTTCGGTAAGGGAAGGTGATCGCCAAAACGTTTAGGATAAGAACCTTTAGTAAGGAAAGGGGACTCCCACGTTTTATACTGGTTTGAACTCAATACCTTTCATAAAAGTTACAAGAAAAAGTAATGAAAAGTACAATGAAAAGTGTGATCATGAGTGTTCTTCTTTGATCCTTTTTTGATTTATGATTATGTTTATTATTTCATTCAAAGATCCTTCTTCTATCTAAAGTTCCTTTTTGTTTGATGTATGATATTGTCTAAGATCTTTAGTTTATTCAAATCTATTCTGTTTGACTTATCTATGCCAATGTTACTATTCTTCTCTTATTTATTATTTATTTTGCCTAGCTTTATGGCCTATGAGAACATCAAACCAAGGTTTATGATTTTGCATTTTATATGTTTTAAAGCTATAGGCATTTTGTATGCGTCACACATGTCATAACATAAGTAAATGAGAAGCATCTAAAAGTCACACCACTCCGACTAACAAAAATTTTTGAAAATAATAATTGAACAACATTGTATCATCACTGTTTTTATTTTAAAACTCAGAGTGGCTGGGGATGGATACGATGAAACCATATAGATAAACTACTGAGAAACTTTTGTTTCTCGAGCCTCTCTCTGTACCATCTTTAGGAACGATGCAGTACAAAGCAATACACTACTCGATTGAGGTGAAAAGACAAGTACACTATTAGGAGCAAGATATCAAGGATGTAGATACGAAACGTTAAGCGCTTATCCAAACTCATATTAAGGAGGAAGAATAGGCGATGGTTTTAGTCATAGTTACACAAATGAAGAGAATTAGGATTTTCTGTGTGTCTTGTTTTACATTTATTGAGTGATTGCAATTGTGACTATGATGTTTCTTTTTTATGATTATTTGGTATGAGTAAAGCTTGTCATTGTTGTGCCTTCATAGTTTAGCATGCCCGTTTTTCATGTTAGTATCTCCAGGTCCACTTATATTTTTCAACTAGTAACCATTCTAATAAAAACTAGTTATTCAATATTTTTTCACATATAAATTATTTTATATAAAGATTTCATATTGTTTTAAAAATTTCACAAGGTTTTGAATATCAACAACCAATATAATCTAAATAAGACTTAACCCAATTTAAAAGTATTAGGGTGTTACACGGGTGACCGATTCTTATGACCTAACTAAAAGGATTCAATCCGTAAATTCTGCATGGGGTGTAGAAGGTTTTGATCCTTTTGTTCCGAGGAGAATAGTCTCTAATGATGTTGCAGCAGGGACATTAGGCATATTGGCGGGCCTTTTCCATCTTAGTGTACGTCCTCTAATTTATTTTCTTATATTTATCAATGAACAACAATATTTTTTAAAATTATTTTTAAACCCCAAACTCAATTAAATAAGTTAATTGCATCCAAATCACTCACGACGTCAAAAACAATAACATATGTTGTCCTCATCTTTGTCCCCAATCCAAAAATGAACAATTTTTTTCTTAATTTTATTATTCTATGAATGCAAACGAGGCTTTGGATGTTAGGGTATCTCAATTTCCTTGATTATACCCAAATATGAGAGCCATCACCCCACTCTTCCATCTGAGGCGACTTCTACCCTAGGTAGTAGCGGTCGATGCTGATATGACACCGGTGAAGAGAAACCTGACGAATTAAGGTAGGTACTTTTCTTTTATCACATATTTTCTAATTCTTCTCTAATTTTTTTGCACGCACAAGGAGATGTTCCTAATTTTTCTCTCAGGATATGGTTTTATTGATTATCATGTTGAATCTAACCAAAATAAAGCAGGTGAACTTTGTGTTCCCTTTTGTGAATTTTTGTGTATAT